>NC_137682.1:16566616-16811616 GCF_963989245.1 Nansenia antarctica
GGCCATAAAGACAGGGGCGGCTAGGAATGGAATGAGGCCAGATAAGCCCAGGTACAGTGCGGGCTTGGGCGCCTGAGTGAGGACTTTCATACTGAGGCGTTTCTGGTCCCTCTCCGTGTCCACTCTCTCTGGGGCCCCAGGCTGACCCTGGCAGGGACGAGCGGCAGAGCAGTTCAGTGGTCTGTGGCTCAGCAGCCTGTTGGAGGGAAGTCTGGGGAGCAGTAGAACTGAGGAAGCTTGTGTCATGTAGGAGCTGGTGTAAACACATTGTCTATTCACTGGGCAGTTGGACACTCGGAACACCTGCTGCAGAGATCGCCATGTGGGACCCTGGGAATAGGAAAGAGAGTGTTGTTGATAGGGCATTGTGGCAGTAATGCATGTCTCATTTAGGGCTTTGGTGTGGTACATCTGATTCCAAATAATAGCCGAGAGGATCCAGACCTTCTTTGTTTTAACTACTCAAGCTGACAGGCAGATCAATATCACTATTAGACTGATGTTATGTTCCGCTTACCCCACACGGAGTCAACCTCCTCAATGCAAATGAAATCATGTTCAACCTAAGAGAAAAGGGAATGCGCGTGCATTAGTCACTTCCCTTGCAACGATAATGTGCCTTGCAATGGAGTAATGGCATGCATACTGAACATTTAATAGAAGCTATTTTGAAATGTTACAATGTCATGATAACACCGGTGTAGCTAGTCAATCCAGCTCCACTGTGACCCATTCTGACCGGACCAGCATTATAGAACACTGGGTTCTAATTCTATTACTGTCAGGCCTATACGTATCATTCTAGCATATGTTTGGAAATATAGTCACCGTTCGTGATAATCAATTTGACATTTGTCCCCCAATCGACTGAAAATTACAGCGGAAGATGTGTAAAGGTCATCTGCAGAAACAACTCATTTCCATGCTCGATTAAGCCATGTCTGACCCTGTCAAGTTGGTGAGAGTTCGATGTCCCGCTGCTCTGTCTGCAATGGATCGATTAGTGGACCTGGGAGTCGGCAGTAGAGTTACGTTCAAGATTCGAAAATCGAATGATTCAATGCTTGAACAAAAATGTTGCTCTGGTTTCTTGTTTCGGCACAAAGTGACATTTCAGTATGAAGAATATCCTAGTTTACAGTACCGTAAACGTAGCAACTGCAACTACTAGCCTACAGTAACAGTAGGCCTAGTAGCATAGAATTGTACTGGATCATAGAATTGTACTGGAAGCATCGGTGCTGAAAGTGTGTGTAGGTTACACTTACTTGCACATGCTGATATCTTAGAACTCTTGCAGAGTTGCGATCAAAGGGTACTCTGTACACTTGTCTGTTGCATGTGAGGACACCATCAAAGTTGACATTGTCTTCAATCACTCACTGCTGGAGTCAGGATGGCATTATTTTGAAGGACCATGTCAACAATGAGTGCTTCTTGTTGTTGGGAGAAAAGTGCAGAACTCTTCCTCCTCTGCCTCTCTGTATGTTTCCGTCCATTGTAGATGGATGCACATGTGCCACCTGTGCACTCTGAACTGACTTTTACCCTGCCCAATTGGTCTGATCACATCATTAGAAACATGTGTGTTAAATGTTGAGTTGTTGTGTGTAACAGATGACAACTGTGTTGGAGTTGTGTTCACATTCTGCTGCCAGTGTTCACAATTTTGCAACACACAAGTGTATCACAGTGTGAAATGTGTTTAGTGACTAAGAATGTGTTTAAGGTTTGGCAACAAAGAGCGGATGAGTTTTGCAAATTGTGTCTAAGTACCTGAACAGTGTTGAAGGTTTGGCCAAAAGAGTGTTTGATTCGACAAATGAGTTTAGGCCACTGAGAATGTGGTTCAGAGAATGGGGTTTAGTGTTTTAGCAACTGAGAAAACCTGTAAAGCGATAGAGAAAAACTGTAAGGTGTAGCCTGAACTGTCCTGATTCCGTTCAGATAGTGGACATGTAAAAGGATGTACAACCTATGAAATATCTAGATATTGCAACCTCTATGGGCAATGTGTACCATTCTCAACATGATGCATATACTGTTACGTCTGTAGTTTTACGACAGTTTGGACTTTACTACAGTGCCGTATTACGTTATGTGGGACACACGTTGTTGAATAAATGGAGTTACCAGCTCCGACTAGAAGCTCTGAGTTCTGTTGTGGAACTACTGAAGCAACACTTCGCCCCTCCACAAAGCGCTCTTCTCCGCCGCGTCATATTCAAACGAAGACACCAACGTACAGGTGAGACAGTGACACAGTATGTGGCTGATCTGCGGGGTTTGGCGAGCTTATGCAAGTTCGGGATATTACAGAACGAAATGATAAGAGACCAACTCATCTTACACACGAACTGTGACAAGATTAGGGAAAAACTGTTACTGGAAAATGATGAACTTACATTATCAGCAGCTTTGAACATAGCGGTCCAGGTGGAAACAGCCTTGGAATGTGCAGTTAGTTTTTCAGCCTCTCCCAGCTCACCGGCAGCGGGCGTGCACAGCCTACAGGTGCCCCTCCTCCACGTGAGTGCAGCCAGCGGCGGGGAGAGCGTTTTACTGGCCTCTCGGTCACGCGACCAGCCACACCAGCCGTGTGGGAATTGCGGCTCTTCTGCACACAATTCAAGAGCTCAGACATGCCCAGCCCGTGGTAAAACCTGCTCCAACTGCGGGAGACTAAACCACTTTCACAAGGTCTGCAGGTCTGCCCCAGCTAGAGCTTCCCAGTCACCTACCACAGTCATCCATAATGTCAGCTCAGGACGAGCGCCATTCAAAACATGCTCGTTGATGGTTGGTGATGTCACTCTGCCGCTCCTCCTAGACACTGGAGCCACAGTGTCCCTTGTGAACTTGACGACCTATACACAGTTCTTCTCCCATGTGCCCTTGGAGTTGCCCTCCACCACCCTGCGTGGCTATGCCAACTCTGAGATTGACATTGTGGGCTCTTTTCAGCTGCCTGTGAAGTACGGGGAGAGGACACTGCCGTCTTTCAGGTTCAATGTTGCACGCCACGGGACCAACCTGTTAGGCCTCGACCTGTTCAACGCCCTCGGTTTCACCCTGCTAGACACAGCTGGCTCAGAGATTCACACCGTTTCCATCCCCTGGCAGCAACAGTGGCCTGCGCTGTTCAGCGGTGTAGGCTGCCTCGACACTTTTGCCCACCAGCCTCTGTTAGATCCTACAGTGATGCCTGTTATACAGCCCCTCCGCCGCTCCCCCCTGGCTCTCCGCGATGACATCTCCTCTCAACTACAGAGCATGCTCGATAGCGACATCATTGAGCAGGTGAATGCATCGCCTTGGATCTCCAACCTGGTGGTGGCGAAGAAGAAGTCTGGGGGGCTGCGCATCTGCGTGGATCTGAGAGCGGTAAACAAGGCCATCATCCCTGACAAATACCCCCTGCCAACGATAGAGGAGCTCACCGCCCAGTTCTACGGGTCCAGCGTGTTCTCTAAACTGGACCTCCGTCAGGGTTACCTCCAAGTGCCACTACACCCCGAGAGCCGCAACCTCACAGCGTTCATCACTCACAGAGGGGTTTTCCGCTACAAACGCATGGCTTTCGGTTTAAGCTCCGCCCCCAGCTGCTTCCAAAAGATCATGGCCTCCATCTTCGCTGGGATCCCAGGTGTGGCCATCTATCTTGATGACATCGTGGTTCACGGGGCCACCGTCGAGAGCCACGACGAGCGTCTCCACAGTGTGTTCAGTGCATTGGCCAAGCATCACCTCACACTCAATGGGGAGAAGTGTGTATTCGCCGCCCCAGCCATTGACTTTGTGGGGTTCCGCCTCTCAGCTGATGGCACGTACCCGCTGCACTCGAACACCGAGGCCATCCATCATGTCCCGGAGCCCACCACAGCCGCTCAGGTGGCCTCCTTTCTAGGCATGACGGCGTACTACCTCCGTTTCCTGCCACAGTACTCGGCCACAACCACACCACTGCGGAAGCTGTTGAAGCATGACGAGCGCTGGCTCTGGACGTCTGCCTGCTCAGACGCCGTACGCCTCCTGAAGGCCCAACTCACCTCGCCGGTCCTGGCGCATTTCGACCTGGCCAGCCCCACTCTTGTCACGTGCGACGCCTCTGCCACAGCCATTGGTGCGGTGATGTCCCAGCTGCAAGGGGGGGTGGAGAGACCGATCGCCTTCGCCTCCCGTGCTCTCAGCCCCACGGAACAGAAGTACTCGGTGGGGGAGCGGGAGGCCCTAGCATGCCTCTGGGCATGTGAGCGCTGGCACATGTACCTCTATGGACGTCTATTCACACTGAGGACAGACCACCAGGCCCTCATCACCCTCCTGGCCACGTCTGGCACCGGTCACAAGCCACTTCGCCTCCACCGCTGGGTCGACCGCCTGCAGCAGTACAACTATCGGCTACAGTTCACGCCAGGACGAGACAACGTGGTAGCCGACTTGCTATCACGCTCAATCCCCAGCCCACCCACAGCCCCAACCTTGACCCCCGGACTGGACCAGGCTGAGCATGACCTCGTCCAGCTCCTCCACACACCCCTTCAGGAGACGGTGTCGCTGAAAGAGCTCCGGGATGCCTCAGCCGATGACCCCACCCTCTCTACACTCTCAACCTACATCACGCAGGGGTGGCCGGCAAGAGTACCTGACGAGCTACTCACTTACTCCAGGATCAGGGAGGAGTTGTCGGTTTGGAATGACACCTGTGTCGCTCGCGGGTTCTGCACTGTGGTCCCAGGTGTCCTTCGGGCGCGTATCCTTGCTATGGCGCACGAGAGTCACCTGGGCATAGTCAGGCTCAAACAGCGCTGTCGTGATGTTGTGTGGTGGCCAGGCATCGACAGGGAACTCGAAACCCTGGTCAAGGATTGCACTGCCTGTCTCCTTAGTGGTAAGACCAGGGCTCCAGCTCCACCCCCGCCCATGCAGCCGTTGGACTGGCCATCTCAGCCCTGGGAGCACCTGCAACTGGATATCTGCGGCGAGCTGCATGGGGTACCACATCACCAGCGTTTTCTCGTCGTGACCTACGACCTCCACTCTAAGTGGCCAGAGGTGACACCTGTGGGCTCGGTCACAGCAAAGGTGCTGATCGACATTCTCGACGCTCTGTTTGCACGTTGGGGCCTGCCCAAGAGGATCACGACTGACAACGGTCCTCAAATTATTTCCCATGAACTGTCCTCCTATCTAGTGGGTAAAGGGATCCACCACATCCGCACAGCGTTCTACCACCCTGCTGCGAACGGGGGGGTGGAACGGCTGAACCAAACACTGAAAAATGGCATCAGGGCCCACCTGGCACAAGGGTGCACGCTCACCACCAGCCTCCTCCAGACGCTGTTGCATTATCGGGCCACGCGACACGCCACTACAGGAGTCTCCCCAGCCTCCCTCATGCTGGGGCGGGAGCTCCAGCTGCCTCTCGATAGGCTCCGCCCTACACTAGCTCAGCCCCCGGTCCATCCAGTTCAAGCCACAGTCACCAAACACCAGCACTTGATGAAGGATCGTTTCGACAGGGCCAGACGTGCTAGGCCACCTGTCATTGCTGTGTCGGACTGGGTCAGGATCCGACGACCTCATCGGGACAACAAACTCCAGTCTTTTTGGTCTGACCCTGTCCAGGTCAGCAAACAGCTTGGCCCGGCCTCGTTTAGGCTCGCCGACGGCACTCGCTGGCATGCTACCCGCCTGCGTAAGGTGCAGCCTCCCCCTGGCCCAGCGCTGAGTGTGGCCCCTTCCACAGTCTTGCCAGCCGCACGGTTGGATGAAGCAGCAACCCCGGCCTACCAGGCTCAGCCCCAAGGCGTGGAGCCGCCACCAGTGGCTGTGGCTGCACCAGAGCCACGTCTGGTTCGAGCACGCAACAGGCCCGATCACTTGCGTGACTACGTGACTGAGTATCACACCTAGGTTGTGTGAGGGGGGGGGAAATGTTACGTCTGTAGTTTTACGACAGTGCCGTATTACGTTATGTGGGACACACGTTGTTGAATAAATGGAGTTACCAGCTCCGACTAGAAGCTCTGAGTTCGGCTCCGTTATTGAACATAACATATACTTACATTCATATTGGAGCTAAATGATATGATTTCTGCCCCCACATACTTAGGGAGGCAGCAACACAAGTACTGTGGTAGCAGTCAGGCTCCCAGTCTCTGGAGGTGTCATGCTTCACACAGAGAGGTTTGAGGTGATGTCATTCACATGGGTTTGGTAATGCTGCCATCTAGTGGTATTGAGTGAGGCCCACATCAACCCCCCCTATGTGAAAATGGCCTGTCAAAACAATAGCATCCGTCTGCACACATGCATTTAGCCACCGCTACTCCAAAACAGTGGGAGTGATAGGGGAACACAAAAGTTCAACATTCGTGGCCAAATCACCCCAAAGTAACTTCCAACCAAAACAGAGAGTTAATTTGAGTTGATTTGAGCACAAAAGAATCTCTACTTTAACCTCATTGTAAGTAATTGTAACATTGATTTTAAATCCAAACTTTTGGAGTAGAGCTAAAAGAAGGCAAAATGCTTCCTCGTTCCAATACTTATGGAGAGTACTGTATGTTTAATAATACTAGTAGGCCTACGTTTGGTATTTTACATGTGCTTATGGTCAGTAGAACCAATGGTCACTAGTTGAATACTAGACCTAACTAAACAAACACCAAACGCGTTTCATTTAATTGTGTCTATCCTGAAACCCTCTGTAAGGAGAAGCACACACTATTTCTACATGAAATATTCCTTCATATTTAGTTTCTGTTGGTAAAAAAAAATAAAGAACGTCAACAACCTTTAAGGCAGGTGAATGAGGTAAAAAAAAAAAAAACTAATAGCTATCACTATGAAACTTCCCCAGTTAATCACTTACATTAAGACAATTATTTTTTGTATTACAAGTTTTCTGAAATGGTATGTTTAAATATGCAAATGAGGTGTTACCTAATTAAATATGCAGTAATTTGCATAACATTCAAGAACTTAAATCTGAACATTGGATAAAGCCAGGTTAAAAATTCTTGTTTCATCTTGTTGACATATTAGAGTCAAAGGCTTGATTAATTTGTTTGTTAAATTGGATGCCCGTTAGTTGCCACCAGGGTATCAACTATTATGAACGTATAACAAGAGACGTAATTATACTTCAAAATAAGCTCTTTAATAGCTGTAACTTGAAGTTATAACAGAACAATTGAACCACTTTAAACATATGTGATCACTCTGAATCAGAACATTCTGCCTCACTAGATATATTCTGAATCCTCCTCTCCCTCCTCCTCATCTCCCTCCTCACTCTCATCTTCCTCCTTGTCTTCAGCTGGCCCTGGTGCAGTTAGATTCATTGAGAGAGCAGGTTGTGTGTGGCGGACAGGACGACAGTGACCACTCACCGGCTCCCAGCCATGTACGAGGGGCGAGGGGTGGTGCTTCAGGGAGGGGTGGCGCACTAGATATGCCAAGTAGTTGGCACGGAGACAGTGTTGGCGTTTTGCATCTGGAGGGAGACGGATGAAGTCCAAGAGTTGTTTTTCATTCTCTTCCACTTCTCGGCACGGGCCTCAGCCATGGTGCTGCTCTTTTTGTGGCCATAGATGACATCTTGTGTGAACTGGAAGAGCTCCTCTACCACCTCCTCCTCAAGGTGAAGGCTATCTCCACACCGTGAGAGTTGCCGTCTTGCCACAGGGCTCTTAGCCACCTTGTCATACACCGACAATTTCCTTGTTCCATAGAAGCCTGAGTTGGCATCACAGCCTGTAATACAATGTAGCTGCACAATACAGTCTGCCATCTCCTCAGTCACTAGGCCACGGCATACAATTATCTCCTGCTTTCTCTTGATATAGAGCATACCTGGCAACTGCTGTGAGATGGCCGCTGCTGCGACATAGGCATCGGTGTCAGCTGCATCTATGACAACAGGGCCACTGTAGCCTGACTCACGCAGAACTGCATAAGCAGAGAAGAGGATGGTGTCAGCCTCAGACTGGTCAAAGATGTAGTTCTGCATTGGTTGTTGTGTTGACAAGTTGGTGCGATGAGAGCCAACAGAGTAAACAATATCTGCATCTACAGTCTGTGCAAGGTCGGTCCGGTAGCTGCATATTAGTTGTTGCAGCCGCACCTTGTTGCTAACGCTACACAGCAGCGTTTTGAACACTCTGGCAGAGGGGAAGGGGTCGCCCAATTTCATTTGGTGTTGAGGACATGTGCCTTACCCTGTACCCGCAGGTCTCGCTCGTCATCTTTCGTTGACTATGCTCCATCGTACGGGTCATTCACACAGATGATACGGTCAGCATCACCATGGCGGGCAAGGATGATGGATGACACCTTGTGGACGTCGTCCGACCACTTGTATGGGGTGTCATCTTGTGTCATCTTGTGTCTGTCGATCTTCTGCTGATCCTCCAAATCATGCCCATGTCGACGAGAGCGATGTAAGGTCCTTTCAGAACTTCAGATTGGAGAGAGAGCTTCTGGATGAGCTTGCTCTTCTGCGTCTTCCTGTATGTGCCATTGGAGTTGAATAAGGCTGTCTCCTCGACAACACAGTGTTCCAACAACTCTGGGAGATTCACAAGTTAACTGACCTCAACCAGGTCGATCACTGCCTTGAGAGCATCCCGCTCCATCTCTGCAGAACCTTGGGTTCCTCCCCGGGTTTCTTCGTGCATGGCCCCTTGGCAAATGTCAAGCGTTTGCTCAATGGGACGGATGCATGGAGGGAGGTATTCTTACTGAACACTCGTAAAATGCTGGTCAACTTCTCCTCTCCTGCAGCACGGGCTGAGTTGAAGTCAGCAATGAGCTCATCAGAGGCAGGCATGGCTGACTAGGGTGCGGAGGGTGGGTGAGGCCGGGTCGAACGGGAAGGAGTCAAACTCATGCATGCATGCGACCAGGTCCTGCACACACTGCTCATCCTCTCGCATCCGTGGCCACATTGCATGTGCTTCATCTTGGCTTCTTTTCGGTTGGCCAGCGCGTTGTGAGTCGCCTGGATCTGGGTCACATTGTTCATATTTCTGGAGTGCACTAGCAGCTGCTTCTCATTCTAGAGGATGGAGAGCCAGCCAGACTTTTTGCTGCCCTTGTTCATTGTACACTCATGTCCCAGGCCATATAGGACTAGGGGTTGCCTGTGATGGACTGAGTGAAATCAGTCCGAAGGAAGGCGACCTGATCAGCAAGGAGAGCTAGTCAGCATTGCCCAGAAGTCAGGCAGCGACCTCTCATACCTATTGTTATCGTACGCTACCATTATTAATTATTAATCAAACTTTTGACTCTAATATTATGTCAACAAGATGAAACAAGAATTTTTAACCTGGCTTTATCCAATGTTCAGATTCAAGTTCTTGAATGTTATGCAAATTACCGCATATTTAATTAGGTAACGCCTCATTTGCATATTTAAACATACCATTTCAGAAAAGTTGTAATACAAAAAATAATTGTCTTAATGTAAGTGATTAACTGGGGAAGTTTCATAGTGATAGCTATTAGTAAATTGTTTTACCCTATTCACCTGCCTTAAAGGTTACAGGTATTTTGGATTTGGCCCTCTGGCAAGAAAAAACAGGATTTTTGGGAGGGACCTGGAGGCTAAATTTTTCATAAAAGGTCCCTAGAAGTCAAATAAATCATCAAAACATGTTAGCCAGAGAGTGGTCACGGAATGTTGGTTTTGGACCCTACTATGTAGGCTACGACGACTTGTTTTAGCTGTGTTTTTTTTTTTTTTTTACCAACAGAAACTAAATATTAAGGAATATTTCATGTAGAAATAGTGTGTGCTTCTCCTTACAGAGGGTTTCAGGATAGACAAAATTAAATGAAACGCGTTTGGTGTTTGTTTAGTTAGGCCTAGTATTCAACGCCAGACCATACAGTTGATATAGAAAAATAGATTGCAATCTAGTGCGGAAGTTGCCTGCAGCAATTGAGCAACTATCGCTAACCAAAACAGTTCATGAGGACCACAACGCAACTTTGCAGGTCAGTGTTGTATGTTTCCTGTTTGAAGACAGACACACGGACATGTTGATAGTATGGTTTGTCATGATTTACCCTTCTAATGATGTCTGACCGCATCCATGATCACCCATCTATGTTTGCATACCAACCGAATGGTCTCCAGGGTGGCGAGAGAGAGACACACCGTGACGTTAGAATTATAAGGTTCTATCTCCATTTTTGTCAAAATTGAGTTTTTTACCTAATCTGATCCATTAGGTGTTTATTAATGCCTGTGTGGTGTTATTTTTAAAATGTTGACATTTTTGAGTTAGTAATTCATAAAATACAAAGGTTCCATCTCATAAAACATAATGGAATGTAAAAACTTTGACGCTCAATATCTCTGAACTGCCCTAGACCGAGATAGAACCTTATCATTCTAAGCTCACGACACCTAAACAACTGATGCACAAGCACATCTTGTAAAGATCATATGTTCTTATGTTATTATACTTATTTAGCTACAGCACAATGTCTGATTTTAGCCCACCTAAAATATACAAGTCTGTTATTCTGCAGCTAGACTAAAACTATGGATTTAGGCTGAGCTATTGTGGAAATTATGTTATTTTTCCACATTGCTACTTTATTTATTTTGGTGAAATATGAAATGTGAAATGTGTCATGTGCAAGTTTGAACCAGATCAGATGATGATGTGTACAAAAATAAAGACTATAATGACACAAATGGATCTGTTGAGAAAACAGTTAACAGTCTACATAATGCATCAATTGCACTCAATAGGGACAAGCACATATCCCTCACAATGTCTTGTATATACAAACACTCAAGCTGAAGTCACGATTAAACAATAGCACCACATCTTTGCTCCATGTATTACTATGACTTAATGAACTATGAATAATTTAATGTGACTTTTGAAAGTGTGTCAGTCACAGTCATGTGTGTCTTCCTTTTTGCCCTAGAGTCAGATGACGTGTCTGCTTAGAGAATCTTGTGCCATGAAGCTGTAGGTGGGTGGACACACCACAGCCCCTGTCTCTGTGACTGAGTCACCATGTCCTTAATGGGTCCACCTCGTTCCCCACCTGCCTCTACCTCCATCTCTTGGAGTAGCAGCCATGGTGACACCGCTGCTGCTGTGGGGACTCTGGGGTCCCCTGAGCAGGCTCTCTATGCCTCTGACCGCTATGCTAGACTCATACTGGCCCAAATGAACAAGATGAGGCTCCGTACAGATTTCTGTGACGTGAGGCTGAGGGTGGGCGGACGGGTCTTCAGTGTGCACAGGTTGGTCCTGGCTGCCAGCAGCCCCTACTTCTCTGCCCTCTTCTCCGGGGGGATGAGTGAGGCTGACAAGGAGGAGGTCCAGATCCTGGGAGTGGAGGCCGAAGTCTTCGAGGTCCTGCTGGAGTTTGTATACACAGGTCCTGACAGGATACATGCTCTCCATACACAGACAGTATCTACACAACGATTAGAAGTCGAAAGAGAAAGATATATTGTTTGTATCATTCATGCATAGGACATTAGTTCATTCATTACACTAGTGTGTTTATGTATTTAAGGTCCTTTCTTTAGCTATTATTCTCAGTCAACAGCCAATGTTCAGAAAGCACATGAATTGCACCACCATGTTATATAGCCTAGGTGATGCTTATTTTGATTGATGATAGGATAGCTTCTTTGTTTGTGTGCATCTCTCTGAATGAAGTCTGAGCTGCTTGCCCCCCCCCCCCAGGTATGATCAACGTGACAGTGGAGAACATGCAGGAGCTGATGGTGGCAGCAGACATGCTGCAGCTGAGTGAGGTGGTGTCCATCTGTGGAGAGTTCCTCAAGGGCCACATGGACCCATCTAACTGCGTTGGTGTCTACCAGTTCCTGGAGCAGATCGCCTGTCTGGACATGCTGGAGTTCACTGAGAACTACATCCATATCCACTTCCTGCAGGTGCAACATTCTCTTTCCTTCCTCATCCCTCTCTTTCCCTTTATCTTCCTTTTCTATAATTTTTATATTTAAGTTCCTAAATGACTTCTCCAAGGCAGGATCTCTCTCCTTACCACTCATTTTAATCTACTTTGTATGTAGCTATGACAGAAACGAATATCCCATCTTTAAATCAGTAAAAAAAAACGTTCACGCCAACACATAAAAACTCAAAGAAGAAACTCAAAGAAACTCTGTCTGTCTAGGTGTGTGTGTCTGATGAGTTCTGGGGCCTGTCGAAGGACCAACTGGTGAAGCTGTTGCGCAGCGAGGAGCTGAGGATTGAGGACGAGTACCAGGTGTTCACGGCAGCCATGGACTGGCTGCTGCAGGACGTGGCCAAGAGGAAGAAGCATGTGGTGGAGGTGCTGGATCCTGTACGCTTCCCTCTGCTCTCCCCACAGAGACTCTTCAAGTACATCGAAGGTAGTTGAGACCCACAGTACAGTTCAGAGGCAGTACACAGAGAAGCCTGGAGCTCACCTTGACGACTCACGACTTGACAGCACTGGATGATTCCATGCATAAACTGACCAACTAGTCATTTAATTTCTCCTTGCAGGCATTTCTGACTTCAGCCTGCGGGTGGCACTGCAGACTCTGCTGAGGGAATACACAGAGGTGACCAAGTCTCCCAAGGAGAATAAGATGTACAGTCTGTTACAGCCTGCTAGGATGAGGCCCAGAAGAAAAGCCAGGAAATATCTTTATGCCATAGGTAAGCCTCTGTGGTAAACTTTAAAGGGGCAGTCTGGGATTGGTATATACATTTTTGGACATTTAAATTAATGATTTGTAGCCATTAATTCTTGAGCCCAAGCATACATATTAATTTGAGATGTGTTAAATATTCTCCAGCCCCATCCCTCAGCTGTTTACCAAAAAAAGTGGCGGGGAGACCTCTTTGTTGTTCCTGTAAAATCATTTGAATATCAAGTTTCAATACAGCCCTCATCTCCCTACGTTTGCATAGTAAAAACACTCTCACGTCACGTCTGGTTTCGCCCTCTCAGGAGGCTACACTCGGCTGCAGGGCGGCCGTTGGAGTGACAGCAGAGCCCTCAGCTGTGTGGAGCGCTTTGACTCCTTCAGTCAATACTGGACCACTGTGTCCTCCCTGCACCAGGCCCGCAGTGGGCTGGGTGTGGCCGTGCTGGAGGGCATGGTCTACGTGGTGGGAGGTGAGAAAGTGCACTCAGTCTGTCTGTCTGTCTGTCTGTCTGTCTGTCTGTGAGAGGTAGAAGTAGAACAACTTCGTTATACACAGTGTGGAAATCAACAGATGGTGGTCCCTCAAGTTCATGAGTAAAAACAAAAACGATGTACAAGTGCCATAATGCAATCACAGTCATACTGCATGCATACATGTTTGACATGTCGATATTTCACAGTGGAATTTCCATTTGACATAATATAATTGTGCTTTCCGTTTGCTATTGCCCAGGCGAGAAGGACTCCATGATATTCGACTGCACAGAGAGATATGACCCAGTGACCAAGCAGTGGGCGGCAGTAGCCTCTTTGAATTTCCCACGCTGTGGAGTTGGCGTCTGCCCCTGTCACGGGGCGCTCTACGCACTAGGTAAACACCAGCCTGTCACTTGGGACATGCAGTACATGGAAGTAGATGTGAATAGAGTATCATGTGACCTCACTACTGTGCTCTTGCAGGTGGTTGGATCGGATCGGAGATTGGGAAAACGATGGAGCGCTACGACCCGGCAGAGAACAAGTGGGAGATCATCGGAAACATGGCGGTTCCACGATACTATTTTGGCTGCTGCGAGTTACAGGGTTAGGCTCTCCCAGAGATCACTAAGGAACCTATGATTTAGAGACCAGCATGCTTATTCAGTGATAATTAAAAAACAAATAAAATAATAAGAAGAAGAAGATATATAGTACATGTACAGCCAAAATGTAATACCATATTCACACCATATTTCCCCTTTGATCTTAATGAACACTCGTAATGTTATTGTAATGTTATTGTAATGTTATTGTTAGGAAGGTCCTCTGAACCAACTAGATCTGCGTGGCCTTTGATCACTCTGCAGGGTTCATCTACGTGATCGGGGGTATCAGTGACGAGGGGATGGAGCTGCGCTCGGCCGAGATGTACGACCCCATCTCCCACCGCTGGAGCGCCCTGCCTGTCATGGTTACACGACGGGCCTACGTGGGCGTGGCCTGCCTCAACAACTGCATCTACGCCGTGGGAGGCTGGAACGAGGCGCTGGGCTCCCTGGAGACGGTGGAGAAGTACTGTCCTGAGGAGGTTGGAGCCTGTCTGTCTCTTGTCTGGTGTCTGTCTCTGCTGTCACACAGAAGGCTTCACAATTAGTACAATTAGTTAGTGTATTGGACATTGACCGTGACTTGGCCCATGCTAAATGATGGTCGCCTATAGAGGGGAGGGTGGTGCCTGTATACTTAGATAAAGCTGCAGAGTCTACCCAATTGACTAAAAGATAGACTAAAAGGTTAGAGAGCTGAGATATTTATGTCAAAGATGTTTTTTTTCTATGAATAGCAATAGATGAGCATGTATTATTGACTAGTACAAAGACTGTGACTGTGTGTCTTTTCACCATAATGTGTCTTTCCTTCCACAGGAGAAGTGGGTGGAGGTGGCACCTATGGCGGTGGCGCGGGCGGGGGTGTCCGTATCAGCCGTAAATGGTCTGCTCTACGCTGTTGGGGGCCGGGCCACCAGCAGAGACTTTTCAGCACCCGTGACTGTGGACTCAGTGGAGATCTATGACCCCCACCTGGACACCTGGACTGAGATCGGCAACATGATCACCAGCCGCTGTGATGGAGGGGTGGCCGTCCTCTGAGAGACAGGTCCACTGTTTACATCCAGAGCCATATCACAGAAGAGTCCTCCTCCAACACATTATTACTATTTCGCTTGAAACATGGCCTTCACCAGCAATGGATTTAGATGTTGTACAGTGGCAGGACGCCACAATAGAATCTACTTGCCCACCTCCCATATCCATGACCACACACATCGTACCCTCAGCCAGCCAGTGAAGTGTGAGCTACAGTGGAACCTTGACTATGTACAAGACATTATGCTCAGCACAAACGGAGGGCCTTTTTCTTGGTAGAGGAATTTGCTGTTCAAAGTCAAATATCACTTGTTTCCGTAGGCTTTGAGATGGTGGATTTACAGAATGTTTGATTGTTTGTTGCTGATATTGCTGAACTAGACATTGTACATTGAACACTGAGCCAAAATGGCAACCTAGCACTCTGTCAGTTACACTGAGGTGTGTCAGTGTGTCTTGATTGCAAGGTAAATTGCTTCTATTGTGCACTGTGATCTTTTAGCAAGTGTGTCTGAACTGTGGCACTTTCAGGATGTAGCCTAATTTCAATGAGTGAAGATATGGCTCTCAATTGACAGAGAGAAGTCTCATTGCACCATTTCGTCATACAGTGGTGCTCCAAGATGTTCATGAGAATGTCACTCTTTTCTCTGACATGATATGAACTGATCGACCTGTGCACTTTGACTTATATATTATTTTGACCCACCTTTAATCTCTCACAGTGCAATTAACACCAAAACTGTTTTCTAAATTTCAAGTGGGTTATCCGTTACATTTTGGACTGAAAGTAGATGGCAATGTGTTTGAGGGGCTTATTACTCTAAGTTGTTTACACTGAGACGTATTAAACCTTGTACCCCACTTACTTGACATGAAGCTACTTTAAGCTACATTATATGGTCCTCATGTGAAATTGTTATTGAACATGCTTTGTTGTGCATTTGAGGCTACGTCTTCTGTAAAAACAGTCACTGATGTTGATATGTTTTAGAAGTGGCATTAATTGGTACTGGTTACTCAGTATTTATGTTCCAATGCAATGCTCGTTGGCTGAAATGCAGCCATTGTATAACTGTAAATATGTGTGCCTTTTTAGTCAGTAAACACTGTTTTAAAACACTGAGGTTGGAATGATTAGCTTTTGTCCCCTTCATTCAGCAACATCACTAGATAACAAAGTGAATTTATATTTTAGCCCTCACACATTGATGTACTTCAATGTCATCAGTAGCACATTGATTAAATGAAAACACATATCTATGAAATGTCTCTCTCTGTCTTTATTATATCTTTATTTTACATAATCCGTTTTTACAGAAGTGTGGTGTATTGGGCTCAGATGAGCCTTTGCAGCCAAACCAATGAGAAACACTGTATTTTTCAGTCACAATGATTTTTGAGATCTCACTGCAGTGCAACTTAAATACAGCTACTAAAGTCTGGTCTTTGTCATTATTGAAAGCTCCCTAGCCACTATAGCTTGTCAATTCTCAAGCGCCTTGATATTTTTCTCTGGACACATCTTCTTCAGTGTCAGTGTGGCCACTAAGGAGAAGGTAGCCACAAGAGTGAGGATAGTCCGCATGGCTTTGAACCAGCCAGGGTATCCGGGCAGCAGGACCAGGTCGTAGTGCAGGGAGAGGCCCAGTCCCATGACGACCAGCAGGGCTCCCTCTGTGATGTTGTCCCTGCACAGCAACGCCATCCAGGCCAATAGGGAGGGCACCACACTGTTGCCCAGGTTCATCCAGTCAGGCTGGGCCGGGCTTCCTTCAGGCAGGGCAAACCCCCAGCGGGCCCCGCCCAGGAAGGACACGATGCAGGCCCCATAGACCACCTGTGCATAGGCCATCTCAGGGTAGTAGGACTGTGTCACGGCCATAAAGACAGGGGCGGCTAGGAATGGAATGAGGCCAGATAAGCCCAGGTACAGTGCGGGCTTGGGCGCCTGAGTGAGGACTTTCATACTGAGGCGTTTCTGGTCCCTCTCCGTGTCCACTCTCTCTGGGGCCCCAGGCTGACCCTGGCAGGGACGAGCGGCAGAGCAGTTCAGTGGTCTGTGGCTCAGCAGCCTGTTGGAGGGAAGTCTGGGGAGCAGTAGAACTGAGGAAGCTTGTGTCATGTAGGAACTGGTGTAAACACATTGTCTATTCACTGGGCAGTTGGACACTCGGAACACCTGCTGCAGAGATCGCCATGTGGGACCCTGGGAATAGGAAAGAGAGTGTTGTTGATAGGGCATTGTGGCAGTAATGCATGTCTCATTTAGGGCTTTGGTGTGGTACATCTGATTCCAAATAATAGCCGAGAGGATCCAGACCTTCTTTGTTTGAACTACTCAAGCTGACAGGCAGATCAATATCACTATTAGACTGATGTTATGTTCCGCTTACCCCACACGGAGTCAACCTCCTCAATGCAAATGAAATCATGTTCAACCTAAGAGAAAAGCGAATGCGCGTGCATTAGTCACTTCCCTTGCAACGATAATGTGCCTTGCAATGGAGTAATGGCATGCATACTGAACATTTAATATAAGCTATTTTGCAATGTTACAATGTCATGATAACACCGGTGAAGCTAGTCAATCTAGCTCCACTGTGACCCATTCTTAATTAATGACCGGACCAGCATTATAGAAAACTGGGTTCTAATTCTATTACTGTCAGGCCTATAAGTATCATTCTAGCATATGTTTAGAAATATAGTCACCGTTCGTGATAATCAATTTGACAGTTGTCCCCCAATCGACTGAAAATTACAGCGGAAGATGTGTAAAGAAGGTCATCTGCAGAAACAACTCATTTCCATGCTCGATTAAGCCATGTCTGACCCTGTCCAGTTGGTGAGAGTTCGATGTCCCGCTGCTCTGTCTGCATTGGATCGATTAGTGGACCTGGGAGTCGGCAGTAGAGTTACGTTCAAGATTATAAAATGTTAATATTGTGTATATACTTTAATACGATTCAATGCTTGAACAAAAATGTTGCTCTTGTTTCTTGTTTCGGCGCAAAGTGTCATTTCAGTATGAAGAATAATATCCTTGAAGAAATCCAGAGACAACAATTGTTTACCCTAGTCAGTCTACTTTTAGATATGTTGGGAGTGAGGCTGTAGTAAGTAGTTGCTAAACTATTCAAGAACTTGAACGCAGCCCCATTGGCTGGTGGGCTGCGCGAATCAGTCAGTGAAAGAAAGCGCTGCTACCAAACCCAAACAAACGAGGCAACTGGCAGGAAAAAAAGGTATTGCGATGCCATTCACTGATTAAATACGAACAGCTTACTTTGGAGTCATTCTTCGTCAAAACCATCCGTCTTTGACGTAGGTTTTTTTGGGGCTTTATCGCATAGCCTATTAGTATTAAACCCCCCAGCGAGCAGCTAGAATCCCCGTGTGGGCTGAGGTCGCCATTTTGAAACCGTGTTGTTGAAGGTACGTGCACCTCTGAAGTCTGAACGTTACAGAAATGTGACAGGCAAGCTACACTTCAACCTGTTTTCGGTTATTCTATTGCATTTCTGTTGTGTGTTTGCTAAGTAGCTAGTTTATATCAAATTGTAAAGGAGAGTCTCAGTCAGTTCTGGCTGGCCAGATAACCTAGTCTGGGACAGCCAGGGACTTACTACTGTTGTCATTATGCAACTTAGTGAACATACCACTTCGTGACGTTAGTAGAATTATAAGGTATAATCTCAATTTTTGTCAAAAAAAAGTTTTTACATAATCTGATCCATTAGGTTTTTATTAATGCCTGTGTGGTGTTATTTTTAAAATGTTGACATTTACTAATTCATAAAATACAAAGGTTCCATCTCACAAAACATAATGGAATGTAAAAACTTTGACGCTCGATATCTCTGAACTACCCTGAATGGAGATAGAACCTTATCATTCTAAGCTCACGACTTGGCTAAGCTATGACACTACATTATAGCTGTACGACCAATTAAGATTAGTGTACATACATGCTGTAAATGAACATGATCGTATTCGACATAAACAGACTGTGTGTTTGTAAATTGTTCTCACGCTACTGGGCTGCACTCAGAATGCAACTTGGTCAAGAGGAGGCTATCACCTTTTGTTAGAGTGAGATTTGATCTGAAAGTATTAACTATTCACAGTTCCCTAGAATGAACAAATGAACGAATGAATGGATGGATGGATGAGTGAATGAACGATTGAATGAGGTCGCTATCACATTTTGCTAGAGTGAGATTTGATCACTGAATTGTTTAATTATGTATTTCCCTGCCTAAGGTCCCCACTGCACTTGACCTTTGGGACATTATTGGCTGATGTGACTTGGACATAAAAGTGATCCTCTCTCTGTCTGAATGATTGAACTTGATAAAGCCGTGTAAGTAGTAGAGCTAGGGGTAGTTGCTTAGCACCTCGTAATATGTAGGTTAGTTTAGGGATTAGATAAATGACTAGGCCTCCAAAGAAGAGGACCTAGCTATTAAAGTTAAGAGGTACGGTAGACAAGTTTGTGAAAAGTGTTGGAACTTGAAGGGGGGATGGGGGTTAAAAGTACTGCAGCCTTGAGGGTCACTCTATCAGCAGTGTTAATTAAAAAAGAAAATCACAAGCACACACTTTGCCTTGTTTACATGAGGAGTGAGTGAGCAAATGTTCAAGTCTGGGTTATTTTTATAGTGCTATAAATATTTGATAAAAGCTTACAAAAGTCATCTCAGAAATGGTGTTGAAAATCCTCAGTCTTTGATGGCGTTTGCTTCAAACCTAACTTTTTTTTTTTTTGCATCACTGCAGTTTGCGTAACTTGCAAAGTGTTTTATATCATGCTACAGTATTAATGGCTTTTAATAAAGGTGTTTTGGGAGGTTGAAGCGTTCAACATTTTCTTTGACATACCAACAGGCTATGCATGCCTGGAAACCTTACACCTTGAGAAGGTGTCTGAGAATCCAATTTTGTGCTCTGAATTAATCGGTTGTTTTTCATCTCTTTTTTGCAGATCTTTTCTGTGGAATAGCAGATACTACTATATGCAAAAACTCTACTAGAAGACGGACCATATCTGGATTAGCTGCACCGGACCTGTCCTTTAGTTTGAGAAAAGCTCAGCCTTTAAGAAAAAGAGCAAAGTTAAATACATCTGTTACATGCTGTGTTCCAACCCTCTCTTTGCTTATAAAAAAAGGAAGATATTTCTGATTTCCAAGGTTTTCTCATTTATGTAAAAGATTAGTTTTGTCTTTCGACAAAGGAGTCCCAGGTGTGTTGTGACACACAGGACACTCTGCTTTTAAGAGATTGTTGTTATCTTGTTGGGAAAAATAATAATTCATCTATGAAATCTGAACTATTGCACTGTCCTACTGCAGCCGAACAACCACAACTAATTCTACTGGCATTTAACAAATGCAAATATAGGACGGATGAAATAGACCACAAGCCAAGTCAGCCAGTGAGACATAACTGTCTTTAGCATGCACTGAAGAAACGGCTTGTAATGCATTTTTACACAGTATCCCAATTTCACTGACGGCGATCAAAGATGACGGCAATGTAACAGTGTTTGTTTTTTTACTTCCTTCATTGTCATGTGACTTCGAAACCAGAAACCATTTTTTCTTCACCCTCGGACAGACTTTTCACCAGTTTAATGAGGTGATCTGTGGTCTTCAGTGACCTCTATTGGAACTAAAAGACTGTCTCTGAATTGGATTTCTTTTATGAAAGCATTTGGGGAACGTTTAAAATGACTCGGTGAGAGTGTAGGTATACGAGCTGGCACTCAGTGTGGCGGGAGAAGAGCCAGAACCTCTTTCACCCCCCCGTCTGATGTCGTAGTGGAACTGTCCTCTTCATACTGACGGGGATAAATGCGCTTCAACAAATTGCTTTTCCATTTTACCAGACAACCTGTATCTGCCTCACCCATTGGACAACTCACCTGTCAATTCTATTGAGCTTGCCAGTCAGGACACTAATGGCCTGGAGTTTTCAAACCACAGAGCAAGCAGGTTTTATGTGACTCTGCGTTTGACGAGCTGTCCAGATGTCAGAAATAAGTAAGTGAAGAATCCAACTTCCTTCAGTGAAGTGATCAGGACAAGTTGGGAGGGGGACCACACACCCACAACATTACCTACTTGAGCCATTTGGTATAATTTGAAAAGTCACCCAAACCCCTCCTGGGTCCCTCTCTCTCCCCCACTGAATCAACTTCTGGTCGCTTCGGCCTCTGGATCACCATTCCAGATCATTCCAGCAATTCTGTGACCTGTCTTCCAACGCTTCACCCTGGACGACGGGGCCTGCTTCTGGGGAAAGGGGCTGTGCTGTCCTGGAGGAGGAGGGCTTGGCAGGGGGGTGCTCTCCATCTGTTGGTGCACACACTCTGAGACCAGTGTCAGTGGGCCTGCCGAACCAAGCCCAGACAGCGGGGAGAGACCAAGAGAGGAGGCAGAGGACTTCAGAGCCAAAGACTCTGGGGTAATGACTGATGCCTCTTGATGATTCATCGTCAAGGGAAAGTGAAATCACCCATCCACACGATCTAGTCTATTGTTTACAAATCATTCCTAGTAACTACAGCTATATACGTCTACATACATACAGGTATGGCTATATGATACCATGTCATAAACTTCTAATGGATTTCATTTTACATTGTTTGATGCTTTGCATCTATGTCTTTATCCAACGGTAAGCACAGCCATAGACACTCTTATCACACACAGCTGCAGCAGAAGTTGATCATTGTTGTTTTGTCTGCTAAAAATACCTTTTGGGATGTCTCTGGGGAGATGTTTATACAGCATCATCAATGCAACAAAGTAATCATAAAAACAATAAGACAAGGCAGCAATAATAGTAAGCAGCGCAAACACAACAATAGTGGAGTGAGAAGATAAATATAGTAGTAGCAATATTAGTAATAGTTTGCGTGTGAGTGAGAGAGTGCAAATGTGCAATGTGTTCAACAACATGCTCTTATTCCCACTCAAAATAATATCGGACTTATTTTTGTTATATTTTTTCGTCTGTTAGATCCTGGCCATGAGGTTTGATGCCTCGATCCACTGACCGGAGACACTGGACCTAAATGGCGCAGCATGACTTTGTCCCTGCCTGGCTTAACTTCTCTACGCCCCAGCCTGCCAAGGTGACTGCGCGTGTCTGCATGCGTCTGTGTGGGAGGTCTGTGTGCGTCTGTGGGAGTGTGTATTAAGGTCTGTGTGGGAGTGTGTATTAAGGTCTGTGTGGGAGTGTGTATTAAGGTCTGTGTGGGAGTGTATTAAGGTCTGTGCGTCTGTGGGAGTGTGTATTAAGGTCTGTGTGCGAGTGTATGAGGTCTGCATGCGTCTGTGTGGGAGTGTGTGTAAGGTCTGCATGTGTCTGTGTGGGAGTGTGTGTAAGGTCTGCATGGGTCTGTGGGAGTGAGTGTAAGGTCTGCATCCGTCTGTGTGGGAGTGTGTATTAAGGTCTGTGCGTCTGTGGGAGTGTGTATTAAGGTCTGTGTGGGAGTGTGTGTAGAGGTCTGCATGCGTCTGTGTGGGAGTGTGTATTAAGGTCTGTGTGCGTCTGTGTGAGTGTGTATTAAGGTCTGTGTGGGAGTGTATGAGGTCTGCATGCGTCTGTGAGTGTGAGTGTAAGGTCTGCATCCGTCTGTGTGGGAGTGTGTATTAAGGTCTGTGCGTCTGTGGGAGTGTGTATTAAGGTCTGTGTGGGAGTGTGTGTAGAGGTCTGCATGCGTCTGTGTGGGAGTGTGTATTAAGGTCTGTGTGCGTCTGTGGGAGTGTGTATTAAGGTCTGTGTGGGAGTGTGTATTAAGGTCTGTGTGGGAGTGTGTATTAAGGTCTGTGCATCTGTGGGAGTGTGTATTAAGGTCTGTGTGGGAGTGTATGAGGTCTGCATGCGTCTGTGTGGGAGTGTGTGTAAGGTCTGCATGTGTCTGTGTGGGAGTGTGTGTAAGGTCTGCATGGGTCTGTGGGAGTGAGTGTAAGGTCTGCATCCTTCTGTGTGGGAGTGTGTGTAAGGTCTGTGTGGGAATGTGTGTTAAGGTCTGTGTGGGAGTGTGTATTAAGATCAGGGGCAGGTCACACCTGGGGACAGACTGCACAGTCAGTGTAGGGTTCAGGGTTCAAAGGTTGTGTGCTAGGGAAACAGAATAAAACAAGTTACACCGAAGACCCAATGTAACAGAGGAGGAAACCGAGAAGTTCCTTTGGTCCTCCTCTGTTTTTCCTCTGATGTCTTCTTGTGCACTGTTCATAGTAGTGGTTTGGCTCACTAGCTAAACAAGATCAGTATTTTTATACTCTTCTCAAGAGCTTGAAGTAACCTGCCAGTCAGGGTGTACTCCAAGTGACTTGTCTGTGGATAAAGGCCGGGCAAGGTCTGCTGTCTGGTTGGTGACGAGATGACAACACAATCACAAAAATATAACATGTTACACCAGACCTTATGACAGATACTGTTTATTACAGAAATATAATAATACTGCAGACAATCGAAGACGCATTCGTCTACATTAGACGGTAGTGACATGCTTTTTCAAATAAAGCAGGTGTACGTGTGTGTGGAGTCTGATATTCTGTTGTTTGCTCTCCTTTTATAGTCCTGGTGGTGCTAGTTCACCCAATGTTAGTCCACTCGCAGGGTAAACATGACCGCATTGTGAAATGACAGCATTTTGATGATGGTGTTATATCACAGCACCTAGGCCATAAGTTAGTGTCTCACTAGCTGTTTGTTCCACACACCGACCCCCTCGGCCCTCACCTCCAGTCCCCTGCAGCCATCTTCGAGAAGCATGGCGAACCCCATCACCACCGGGACAGCCGAGCTGCAGTGAGCCGACGGCGACACAACTCCTCCGATGGCTTCTTTAACAACGGGCCGCTCCGGGCTCCAGCAGGTAAGCTCAGGTCTCGTCTCACTAGACAGTGCTTGATAGTCCATCCAAATGTATCATCGTGTATGTGTTTAAGTATTTTGTCTCTGCAGTAAAAGGGAATGAAGAGCAAGCATAGAGTCAGACGTGTTAAACAGCTTGATTAAACATGTTTGTCCTCTCTCTCCCCTCCAGGCGATGGGTGGCAGCAGCCTTCACTTCTCCTGAGGCACGACTCCGTGGACTCGGGGGTGGCGAAGGGGGGGCGCGTTGGGCTGGCGGGGGGCTCGTGCTGGAAGGAGGCGCCCAGCTGGCACCAGGGGCGCCATCCCAAACGTGGAGGAGGGGACAGGGACCGACAGGGGGGGCACCGGCAACGCAACGGCAACTTCCATCCCCGCAAGGGTGCCCCCTACCAGGACAAATTCCCTAACGAGGAACGCAGGGACGGCAAGGAGGACAAGCTGAAGTTTGTGGAAGAGGATTTTGTGAGTCCTCTTTCTCGTTTTGGACACAATATTGAGGGACAATCAAAGTACTGAGAGCTATGTTAGCAATGCTCGTGAACACATTGTGGGTTTAACGTCTTGATAGACTGTGCCCATTGGCTTACATGTCACTCGCAGTGACTTAAAAAGCAGTCTTGATTGGCACAGGAGTACAACTTGACATGCAACATCATTGGAAATATTCTGTACAAAATGTAACATGCATACAATGTCTTCTCCACAGCCCTCCCTCAACCCTGAAACAACTGGAAAACCTGTGAACCAGATGAGAGCCGTGGCTCCCCACGCTGGAGTATGGGGTAAGCTTTCCCAATCAATCCATTCAGTCATAGATCAAAGTTGACTCCAGTTCCAATCAAAGTGCCACCACTGGCTTGCCGCAAATCCTGGGGACCTCCGCAAGGTTAAATCCCAACAACAAAAACATTGGACGCACTTCTCTGATATCTTGTGCACCAACAACGCAAAAAGAGATCAACACAACAACCCACCACTGTCTAAAAATCTTCCGATTTCTGTCGAAATGTTTCAAAGCAAGTTCCGGAAGACTGAGGGGAAAAACCAAACCAATTTGCCATGCGCGCAAAAGGTAAAACTCAATGTACAAAGATATGGCTGGCAGTAGCAGCTCCGCAGTTAGAGCTGCAGCAGAAATGCTGCCAGTATGGAAGCCGCATCAGTGAGAGACGCAGCAGTTCCGCCAGTCTGAGTCCAGTCTGAACCGGGCTTAAGAGGTCATTGTGTTTTCCTCCATAGAGAACCCCCCTAGTGGCAAGCAGATGGTGTCCAAAATGCTGGTCATCAAGAAGATATCGAAGGAGGACCCCTGCACTGCTTTCTCTGCAGGCTTTGCCAGTGCCGGTGCCCTGCCTACCAACGGCAACAAAGCCCCAATCTCCATCTCCAGTGTCTACAAGAACCTGATGCCCAAGCCTGCTGTGGCCCCCACCAAGGTAAGAGCTGGACACTATTCATGCTCAAAGAGCTTCTCCCTCTGTGGGTGCCATTGGGGCAATATAGAAGGATGCAGAAAGGATACCAGTACAATTACTTGCTCCCAAAAAGTGTGGTTATTGTGAGCGTAGCTGACAACATTTTGAAGATGAGCAGGTCACCAAATTGAATACAGCTTGTTGCGCCACACCTAAGCTAGTTCAGAGGCAGATTGTTACACATGGTAAACGGCTGATGATGGTCAGTGTTAGGACTGTTGCAGAGACAGCTGATCTGAGAGCAGTACGTAGAAACGACATGACTGTGTTGGGCCAGAGAGGCGTTATTTCGATGCTGATCATCAGCCCTTGGTGAGTTGTCTCATGGTGACTACTGTTGTCATGGTGACTACTGTTGTCTGCTGTTCCAGAGTGCCCAGTGGAAACCCAGTGGGAGGGACATCACCAAGCCTGGCCTTCACCTGTCAGGCCGAGACTCTGTCTTTACCAGCCCCGTCTCTGCAGCCAAACCCACCCCCCCAACCAGCACCCCGCTCCACACCACCCCCAAAGAGGTGAGGACAGCCCTGCTACAGGGGATTAATGTAGAAAAGTGCTTTATTTTTGTTTCTGTTACAACAGAATATGGGGAGTACATAGGCTGGATGTGTAGGATGAAGGTCCTTGAGAACAATCCGGTTTCTTGAGGAGAGGAAAGAATCCTGTTGAAATTATTTGTCAAGTGCATTGAAGGTAGCAGCATGAATGCAGTATCCAATCAAATGGAAAAAAACACTTGACACTGATCCGGGGCAAAAGATTAACGTCCACAGGGAGATTTTGACATTGGCGGATAAATCTTACCAGTCACTTTGGCAAGTAGCTGGCCAACAAAGGTTTACAAATACTATTCTTCAATTTATAAACAAAACCGATGCGATCCGCAATTATGGTCAACATTGATTCAACAACTGCTGCATATCTCACTGACGCACACTTCTCCTGACTTTCAAACAAACCCCAGAATCTATTAGCTTTCTTTTTAGTAGTTACAAAAATAAAGCTTTAAAGTAAGAATCCACTACCAGCGACAGCACAAGATAGCAACTTAATTGTATGTCCTGCACAGATCAAGTTCAACGGTCCTGTTCTCATATCAAAATGCTCTCTCTCTCCTCTCCTTCTTCTCGTCTCGTTTCCTCTTTGTTGACTTCATAGCAGCGTCCCTGCAGCACAACCCCTCCCATTGACATCGCCCCCTCGCGGTTGAAGTTGATGCGCCGCGGGCCAGACCGTAAGAGTGAGTTCCTGCGAGCGCTGAAGGACGAGCGCACGGGGGAGCTGATGGCCAGAATCAGCCCAGGAACCCCAGGAGAGGTATGTTACCCTCCACTGGAGTATGAGCTATCCAGGAGGAACACACTACCAGTACGGCCCTATTCACAACTGATCCCTCTCCCCTCAGCCTGGGAACTTTGAGTTAAATGTATAAGGATTATTTGGTGTTAGAAATATTGCAGATATTCTATGATTCAGGGGGCAAGGTGGAGCTGTTACCATGTTGGTAATACTTATTCAATACTTACAGAAGTGTCTAGGGGACAGGGCAAGGTTAATTTAATTAAGGTTAATGTTATAGTCTCTGCAATTATTAGCCTTTTGTAAGAGGTCTGTTCTGTGGTGTGATTCCTCAGGGTGAGAGGAGCACCCCGGAGCCAAAAGGCTACAGTGAGAACGGTCTGTCCCACTCCCTCAGTGACTCAGACAGCGAGCACTTGTCAAGCTCCCTGGAGGCAGAACACAGGTTAGGCAACGAGCGCGCACGCACGCACGCACACACACACACACACACACACACACACACACACACACACACACACACACACACACACACACACTAAGCAGTCGTGTCTGACCTCTTACAGGTTACTGAAGGCCATGGGCTGGCAGGAATACCCAGAAAATGACGACCACTTCCTGCCGCTGACAGAAGATGAGCTGAGAGAGTTCCAGACTAAAACTGAGCAGGTCGGTCTTCAGTTCAGAATGTGTGCCTTTTATTTAGTTTTAAATTACATACATACATTATGTCCATATACTGTATATATTCTTTGTAATGATTCTAGAAAATAAAATGTTACTCGATAAAATGGCAGTGTGATGTATGTGTGGTTTGGTTATGTGTGGTTTGGTTATGTGTGGTTTGGTTATGTGTGGTTTGGTTATGTGTGGTTTGGTTATGTGTGGTTTGCGGGTGGTAATTGTTCTTGCGCCCCTCCCAGCTGAAGAGGAACGGCTTCCAGAGGAACGGAGTTCTCCCCAGGCTGCGCGGCGTGACCCTCCACTTCACCCCCTGGAGGAGTGTGGCAGAGGCACACGTCGAGGAGGGCTCAGAGTCCGACACCAGTAGCAGCAGCCAGACCGACGACGACGACGACTGCATCAAAACCTGACGTGGCTTTTATGGAACAAACCTGATACAAACCACCTCCCCCCTCTTTCTCTCTCTATTCTTCGTTTTAGAGCACCATTTCGACTTTTTTGTTGTCCTTCTTGCACAAGGGAAAACCAATCATATCCCAGTGAAGGGGGGGGATTCTTGCTCCACCAGACGTCTTTTTCCCTGCGTTGCCTCCTTCACTGCACCCCCTCTACCCCCAACCCCCCCCCCCTTTTCTTTTTCTTCCTCGCTTTATGGAACTGAGTTTATCAAGAAGGGCAATGCACATATGATTCTGCTTTAAACAAACTAACTCATTTCATTGATGATGCTGATGATGACATTTATGACATTAATAAAATTGGTTCTTGACAAGCTGAGATGTTTCAATATGAATTAAGCTTTGGTTATTTGTGTTCTGAGTGGTTACTCTGACTGAAGTTGTGTCCAGATCACAACTAAATCTTAGGGGTTTAGCATCACATTAAATCCAGCATACATACTTCCTCTGCCTGTGTCCCAGTTCTCCATCCTTTTCCCTGTAGTGTATACAGTACATGTCCACTCACTAGAAAGCATAGCATTGGTGTAAGACCCCATGCCAACGTGGACAAGTGTAGACAGCAAGGAACAGGCCCAAGACTACTCAAGAGATTTGGGTGGTTCTTTGCTGTAGTGGTTATATCTTTCCTATCATCCAAGCGTGCAGCCCGTTGAGTCAGCATATCTACTGTGCCCTTCATAATCATTGACAGAATCTGGATTTGAGATTTATATTAGGCAAAACCACAGAATTACCCTGTGTTTACTATTTTGAAATGAAAGCAGATTTTTGGGTCAAATATCCCTTTCATGCCAGGGCTGTATCAAGTGTGATTATGTCGTCTAGACTCTCATGTACTCTCATGTTCACTATTCAGACAGTATTTGTCTTGACCCAAAACAAACTGCAAATGCAGTTCATAATGTTTCAGTGCTGCTTGGTACAGTCATACATTAACTGGCTATACTCTCTGAACATTTAATTAGGAACACTATACTCATTGTCATGTTCATGAAACCAGTTTGAGATGACTTTTGCTTTGTGACATGGTGCATTATCATGCTGGAAGTAGCTGTTAGAAGATGTGTACATTGTGGCCATGAAGGGATGCACATGGTCAGCAACAATACTCAAATAGGCTGTGCCATTCAAGTGATGATTGATTGGTATTAACGGTCCCAAAGTGTGCCAAGAAAACATTCCCCACACCATTACACCACTTGAATGAATGAGAAGTTGTAGAGCTGTTCCTAATAAAGTATTTTATAGTGTATAATACTGACCTTTATGGTTTATGGACAAAATACATGTTTTTATTTCTAAATGATAAAAGCGTATTAATGGAACATTAAAAACATGTATGAAGTAGGAGCATAGGTACACAATTGTCATCATATTTACAACTCCTATAAACTCCATAAACCCATAGTCTAGGAGCATGTTGTGCTGCCATAGACTTGCCCTCAAAAGTAACATTACACAGCAGGAGGGCATTTCAAGCAACAGCTATCTAATCTGGTATCATGTACTGTCGAATCAGGCAACAGAGGTACAAACTCTTCAACAAATTTATTACAAAAACCGAAACATTAAGGATGAGGTATAGATAGACAATTACAGGTCAAGAATAATAGTAATATAAACTGTATAAAGATTATATTTACAACTCCTACGAAGAGGAACACGTATGGCGTATATTTTCCGTCAGGAAGTGACATTGTGCAGAAGCACATCATAAGGGTTGAGGTTTGACATCATAAGGGTTGACATCATAAGGGTTGAGGGTTGACATCATAAGGGTTGAGGGTTGACATCATAAGGGTTGAGGGTTGACATCATAAGGGTTGATGGTGACATCATAAGGGTTGATGGTGACATCATAAGGGTTGATGGTGACATCATAAGGGTTGAGGGCTTCACAGGCTGCAGGGGGGGCAAATACACAAACCATTAGCTCAGTAATATGAGAATGGATACATAGTTTAAATCAAAGCAGAACAAAAATAATAAAATGCAAAAAGCCAGTTAGTGGCCAGTATTGCTTCATGACCAGGCCTTGGCATGGCACACCTCAACCATTGTACCAAGTATTGTCATAATGCCCAACCACATCAGACAGGCCAACACCTGCCAACATTTAAAAAGGCCCTCAAAACCCACCTCTTCAAGCTTGCCTTCACCAGTTAACCCTCTCCCGCTCCCCCTCCCATGTCTCCCCAGCATTACTACATCGCTACTCAATCTTTTCAGTTTGTAAAACGTCTTTGAGTGTCTAGAAAAGCACTATAAGTCTAATGTATTATTATTATTATTATTATTATTGTCATTATACCTTGGAGCCTCCACATTCCCTTTGACTCCATTCGTTTGTCTGACTGGATCTCTGTTGCCATTAACATGGGACTCCTGTTTGACCTTCTTTGTGTCACTGTCCTTCACTGGGCTCTCTTCTGGTTTCCTCTGCGAAAGAATACATACCGTAAAGATGAATGTGTTAGTGTGTACACACGACTGTACACCATGTGTGACTGACACTGAGGATTAGGGGTTTCAAGCAAGAATCGTTCACTCTGAATCACAAGTCCACCTCACTCACCTTTTTTCTAACTAGGTGAGAGATGTCAGTTGCCGCAGACTTGGCGGAGGCATCTCCATTAGTGGATCTGACTGCTATCTGGAGAGGAACAGGCACAAGGGCACACCAATTAGGGGTGGGCATCGACGATCGATAATTGATCGATAAGGATCTTGGTCGATCACAAAATAAAACATTTGGTCGATCACAAAAAAAAAAGGTGATCGACCAAATGTTTTATTTTGTGATCGACCAAGATCCTTATCGATCAATTATCGATCGTCGATGCCCACCCCTAATATAAATACACATGTAATACTCAACACGCAATTAGTTCCATAAAGAAAACAAGGCTTACCATAGATGCAGAAGTCCCACCATTTTGGGCACTTGGAGCTGGAATCGCTGAACTGGCTGGAAAAGCTGAACTACTGGTTGAGCCACCGGCCTGGAGGACATGAAACATGGAGTTTAACTACCTGTATGAGCCCTCAGGTCTACAATACACACACAATGGAAAGAAAAAAAGTAAGTGAACCCTTTGGAAGTCCCTGCATTTATGTATAAATTTGTCTTAAAATATATATGACACTCAAACATTTTGAGTTTGCTATTTCACAAGAAGCATCTGCTGATGTGAACCATGCCTTGCAAAAAAAAGAGATCTCAGAAAACCTACGATCAAGCAGTGTTGATTTGCATTAAGCTGGAAAGGGTTACAAAGTAATCTCAAAGAATTTACATATTCAACAGTCCACAGTTAGACAAATGTCTATAAATGGAGATTATTTAGTACTGTAGCTAGAAGTGGGCGCCCAGCCAAGATGACTCCAAAGGCACAACGCAGAATGCTCAATGAGGTAAAAAAAAAAAAAAAAAACTCGAGTAACAGCTTAAAGCTTGAAGGAATCATTGGAACTGGCTAACATCTCTGTTCATGAGTCTACTATATGTAAAACATTGAACAGGCATGGCGTCCATGGCAGGACACCATGGAGGAAGCCGCTGCTCTCCAAAAAGACAATTTTTGTGCACCTGAAGTTTGCCAAAGAGCACCTTGAAACTCCACACTACTGGGAAAATGTTTTGTGGACTGATGAAACTAAGGTTGAATTGTTCGGGAAGAACACGCAGCATTACGTATGGCGTAAAAAGGGCACCGCATACCAACATGAAAACATCATCCCACCAGTGAAGTACGGTGGAGGGAGCATCATTGTTTGTGTTATTAGCTTAAGCACATTGTGTTTGAAGATCAGATCACGTATTTCCAATGAATGCTTTGTAACACTTATTACGCCACTGTATGGAGAACTCCCCATAGTCATCCCTGAATAGTACACATCCTTCATTAAGTCAATATTAGTTGTCATACTTAGTATACACACACACTCCTCACCATTGCCTCCTCAACACTGGACATTTTCTGACCCAAGACTGCATCCTCCACTTTCTCTTGGATCTCCGGAAGCAGAGCATTCAGTTCCTCCATCTCCTTAGACGTGCCCTCTGGCCCTTCAGCCTTGTCAATCATCTCCTGGAGCTTGGCTGGGAGGGAGACAGCATTACATGAAAATGTTCTTATAACGATATGCAACCTGCGACCTCATCCTCACTCCTCATGAAGGCTTCTCCTCACCCAGTCTGCTCTTGATGACGCTGATGGAGTTGTTCAGGTGCTCAATGGCCTCGCAATACTGGCAGGTGAGGCAGTAGGTCAGGCCCAGCTGGTAGTGGGTCTCGGCTAACAGGCGGCTGTCGGAGGACAGATGCTTTAGCTGCAAGGCCAGGCACTCCTGGAAGTCCTCCGCAGCCTGAGGGAAGTTGCCTGAGGAAAACAAACAAGCACTGTTGAGGATAGAGATGTGTCATACAAGCACCAGGCCCAGTCAAAGCTGAGGTACCGGAGGACGCATTCAGAATGCTACAGGAACATACAGTCTTCGTGAAAAGAACAGGAAGTACTACAAAGCACATTAAACGGATTAATTATTTAGATTTGATTATGAAAATAAACACGAAAAAAACTGAATACCAGCAATCAATGGCACACGTATAAAATACCGTACCTGATTCAGTAGCAACTTCACCCAGTTTCAGGTGGGCCTGGGCTGCCAGCAGTTGGCCCTCCTTGCCCTCGTTCCTTCAGGAAGACAAAAGCAGGGGTATCGGATTGTATGTAGACTCAAGAAATGGTGCAAAGTAGGAATTCGAGAGCTTTGCGAGAGAATGGGTATTTCCAACTGTACCTTTTGTAGATGCTTTTGGCCACCTCCAGCATCTCCCAGGCCAACTGCAGGTTACCCACCTCATCATCATCATCATCACTGTCCTGTGTGGCAGAGGGAGAAGGTTACTCTACTGTAAAGCCCAGTTCAGATCTAAGTTTCGAGATGCGAATGGGTCAGTTTTGAAATGTCGCAGAAAAAAAAAAATCTGCAACCACTTGCAACCGACGTTCTAAAACTGGGTAGTTCAAACCAAATATCCGCAATGAGACGCACACAGGCGACAGGCGACCGTTTCCATAACAACGACTCAAGTTGTGTTTACCCGGCAAGAAAAATGTCTGACAGCAACAGTGACAGTGACATGCTGGCAGTGTTTGCAGTGAACAAACGGTGAAGACCAAACATTCAGTTATCGGCCTGTAGAACGCCTACATACTATCTAGCTAGCTAGCTAATTTGCCTCCCATTTGCAAAGCAAATGCATTAACTGTCAAGGCTAACACGCACACACACTAGACAAAAACATAAAAACACACCGCTGCACTCGTATTCAGACTCCATTGTCATGACAGACCTAAAAGTTGAATAAAGCTAGCTCCCTATATAACAACAACAAGGGATTATGTATTGGCTACAGAGTGGTCAGTTTCATATCACTCACAAAGATGTACCTTTTTCTAGGTGAGAGTTTCAAGAGACTGCTCATCGTGGCAACTATGTTGAGCTATTACATGCTTTTGCTGAGAGAGATGAACAGTTAGCTAGACATTTGGAGACAGGTAGGCAAGTCTCTTGAAACTCTCACCTAGAAAAAGGTACATCTTTGTGAGTTTCCACTCTCATCGTTACCACAAAATGCTAATTCCTGTTTTGGCTATAGGAAAAAGGTCACATTAATAAGGTCCGCTCCTCTTCTTAGCAACAAATAACACTGGTCTGTGCTATTTCCTGATTGTCTGAAGAGAAATAGCAGATAGAAACTGCCCAAATGTCGCAGGGCAATTCAGAACGCGGGACCATCTTGTTGCGTCACGAATCTTAAATCTGAACTGGCTTTAAGGTTTAATAGTGATTTAACACCAGCTATGACATTCATTTATTACCAGTATTTACTGATTGTTAATTTTACCTTCTCTTTAGTGTCATCCTCTTCAACGTCGCCCTCTTTGTCATTTCCCTCCTCTTCGCCATCATCTGAAATATGTACAGAATGACACACTTGTAATTCAGTTCAACTGACCAGAGGGTGTTTTGGAATACTTAAGGTGAAGCTCAAGTCAAAGGCCGACAGTCTACTGGAGAAGCTCCAATTACCTCCATCCTCCTCTGGCTTTTCTGATGACTCCTTTCCCTCACCATCTTCTACTCCAGTACTCTTCACTCCATTTTCTTTCTCCTCCTCTCCTCCTTCATGTCTGTTCCCTGTTTGTTTCTCTTTGTCTCCCTCCTCCTTCACTGTGCTCTTCTCTGAATTTCCATTCTCCTCACTCTTCTTCTCCTCACTCTTCTTCTTCTCCTCCTCTGCTGCCATGGCATCATAGACTTGAACTCTGAGCACATCCCTGCTCTTCTCTGAAACAAAAAAGGGTTGAGACATATGCCTTAGTATACTATGAGATTGAAATCATGTCTGGATCAAGTCTATAACATCATTTCATCATTATTCTATACGCCCAGAGAGAGACAAACACATCCACTGAAAACAGAACCTTGTTTGGCCATCTTAGCTCAGGCACAACACTCCATTCACGAGGTAAATATCCAAATGACCAAAAGGCTGCTTAATATCCTGTAAATTAACTTCACCCAAATCCATGGTGGAAGAATGTCACCTTCCTATGAGAAGTAATGCGGAGTAGCATGTTTGTATTTTTCCACCGTGGCTTCGGGTAATGACAGGTATAAAGTTCATTTGGATACTAAGCAGCCTTTGGATATATTGTGGGGTCTGTGAAAATATCCAATTGCTGCTTAATTAACGTTGCCATCACAAGTAAGGGCACTTAATTCCCACAAGTAAGAGAATTAAAATCACAAGCTCTGACTTGCATAGGAGATATAGCCACCTTAGCCTATAGGTACTTTAGGTAACACTACAGCAAATGCTTACCGTCAACATTTTCTGTGCTTTCAATGTTCGAGTCTTTGGGCTTCTCCTCCTCCTCCTCGTCCTCCTCAGGGACACCCTCCAGAGCGTTCCCCAAGACGGTGTTCTCCATCCTACAATCACATCATCAACAACAACAACACATCAATGCATTGAATTCTCCCAAGTGTCTCCTTTTGATATGGCAAATAAAGATCAGTTAGGTCTTAACATGCATCTTTAATAACCACCTGCTATCATAATATAACGTCATCTTCTACAACTACTGTCTTGTATCCGGTCTCGGTAAGTGGAATCTCTTGTGTACTTGCGCCATCTACTGGTTACTTTTGTAATGGCATTCCAATGTACTACGTTGCATTACAATGAACACATTAGTGTTACAATGAACACAACATTAGATAGCCACAGAAAGTTCTTAGTTGGCTGTGTACACTCACCTGGCCAGTTCTAGCAAGGCTTTACCATACAGGAAGAAAACCTCTCCACACTCATCAGCTGTTTCTCCATACGTTTTGGCTCTGGATAAAACAAAATGAGGGTTGTTGACATACTATATAAATCATCTTTATGTGAACATACTGTATTTTCTGTTTTAGGTCCCAACTCAAAACTAATGGGGTTAACATGTGTTTAATGACAACAGACTCATACACTTAACATTTTACATTCATGCCATATGCCTTTGTCCAAAGCGACTGACAACAATAAAAATAAAAAATAAACTTTAATCAAATAAAACTAGTAGGCTACTCACAGCATGCTGCAGGCGTCTTGCAGGACGTTGACAGCTGACACCGCGTCCCCCATGACAAGGTGTCTCTTCCCTGTGCCAATCAACTTGTTCGCCTCTTCCATTGTGAATCACTGAGGAAAGAAACATTCAGTCATTTTGCTACCATCACTTCATATTGCTGGTAACGGGTTAGGCTAACAAATAACTACATTGGCATTCCATACAAAACTGTCGTTATGTAGTTAGGCTACTTATAGTACAGGCATTATTATACAATGACCTCAGACAAATTGCAACAGAAACTCTTCCAACTGTCCTAGTCTCGTGGATATGTCCTTCATAACATATCAAAAGTCTTAAGAAATCCAAGTGGTGGAAAGTATTGAAAAATACTGAAACTGGTGATGCCACAATTTCCCATTGACGCCCATGTTAAATAATAATATGACCATATGACCGTAGTGCTGCTAGATTACTTTGCGCTAATCATGCCATGTTTCAGATTTCGGATGGCTTAATGACAAATAAAAACATTAACATACCTTAAATATGTGACTAAACGTTTATAAAGACAATAATGAATTTAGAGGAGGCACTTAATCCCACACTCCGTCTTGTCAAAGGTCCTTGTCTGTTCTGGATCTTTCAATCGGGCGCCAAATATGCAAATCTTTTTCAGTCGCTTTCCGCTTGGGGAAAACGCGGGAGACCGAATTAAAGGCGCAGTGGTACATGAAAAGGATGCATTTACAACCATCTATGCATACAATAAGTAGTTAAATAGAAAATACATCAGCAAACAGCATCTGACATCATTAAGTAGATCAATTCAACAATGAAGGAGTTAGCTTTTTGAGAAGAGTGACAATGTACAATACAAAATACAATATTTCAGTTCCTTTCAGTTCATTTCTTTCATTGCATTTAGCAGACGACTTTATCCAAAGCAACTTTTGTTGACACAAATACATTTGTCCACGTAAGCGAATCATCTATCCATCAGTCATCGCAAGAAAAGTAATCTATGCTCGGGCCAGGGGCCATTGGCAGTCATAATGCTAGAAGAAGGATTTGTGTGTGTGTGTGTGTTAATACACAGTAGAGAAACTGAACAGGGGGATGGGGGATGGGGAGGTTTCAGGAGAGACAGTCAAGGTGCAGCCTCTATGAAATATGCTGCACAATATAAACAGAATACAAAAATCTAATATCTTGCCAAAGTTCAAAGTAAGGAATGGATTAACATAATATGACATTAACATGTCACAGAAGTGTAGAGTATTTTTGCCAGCAGGTGGGACTTCAGTGGTCTCTCTTGTCTCCTTCTCCATCAGCTGCAGTTCAGTCCCTGCTCTTGTCATCAAAGGGACACTTTAGGGAGAGCTCTTTGAGCTCCTCATAGACCAACACCTGCCAGGCAATGATTGATTGGACTACAGAGTGCCTTAGATCATAGTATGCAAACCTCTAGTCTAATAACTTGAGCATTATATGGCACATATAACTGTTAGTTCTATCAGTACAGTGCTGCTGACCAAGTCCCCACAGACAAGGGTATAAATGATGGGTGGACGATTCCCTTGTGAGCAATTGGTTTCCCTGGGAGCTGAGAGAGCAGCCCTGCATGCTGTCATTGACTGCTGTGAGAGACTAACCATCCACCTCCCTCCTGGTCTCCTGCTGTTACAGCTGTCAAAAGGACAGGCCTGGACTTGACATCTGATCGACCTCACACTGAGACTGATTGCACCAATTTCACCAAACTATCTTCATCAACCATACATCCTGTAGGCCAACCCTGTTTACCACATAGCACTATGACCAGAGAAGTACCTGGTACGTAAATATAGGACATAGCATGCTCACAATTTGTTGCAACACTGATGAAAAGTGTACAGTGTGTTCCCAGTTGAAGAAGGCTTTCAAGCACAAAAAGGGTATTATTGAGAGAATAAGGGTCACCTGATGACCTTGCATGTAGCATGTTATTTCCTGCCTTTCTGTTTGTAAGGCGGCTCACTTTTTAAATAATATGGCACATAGATCCTTAGAAACATGAGAGGGAACAAGACCCGAACTACCCACTGTACATACTTTGTGTTTTGTCCCCCGCCCCCACCTGTGGTGTATGTCCCCACCTGTCCTACCCGCTGTACATACCTTATGTTTTGTTGTATTGTTCTTCCCATGATGGATGTGTGTTTATCTTGTAGATAGTAATAGTTATTTGTCTGTATTATCTTGTAGATAGTACTAGCTTTTTTGTCTGTCTTACATGTAACGATGAATTGAGAATCAAGGACCCCAATTGAAATAAGCCAGTGGCTTTCTTGGGTTTTTATCCTGTTAGTTGACCTTGTATGTAATATGTACTTTCATGTACCTACTTCTGCAAATCTTCTAATAAAGTTTTCAATCAATCAATCAAAAACATAGTTGTATTTGCTTGCTGAATGGCCTGCCGGCATATAGGGGCAGAGAAGAACTATGGACAGTAGTGCTTTACAAACAAATACTATGGAATTGGTGTTGCGGGTTATGTATTAATTATGGCCATATTGTGTGATGAAAGCTGAATGCCACGCAGCCGGCCTTGTTTGATCTGTAGCCCACCGCTGACGCTTTTAATACAGGTTTTATTGTGTCTCCCCTCTTATCAGACCCTTCATGTGGTGTCCATGGTAACAGTGTGCAAAGACATCACTTGGCGACAGCGGGGTGAAGTGGAGTGGAGTGGCTGGGCCCATCAGTGTTCAGGCAACAACCTTTAGTTTTGAACACAAAATGATCACCTAGACAGAGAGGGAATGTAGGGAAATTTGCATCCATGATATTGTAACAAATTGTGATGTTGTCTTGCCTGTCTGGACTGGACATAACCAGGTGTGCTCTATTCAGGCCTCCTTAAACAAATATAGCCAGGATGGTGAGTAGTAAGACTCAATGTTGCAACAATCTACCATTCTATGATAGCGGTTTCGACCGTAGCCTTTGTCAAGTCTTAAATACGTATAGGCCTACGTATTTCGTATTTAAGACTTGACAAAGGCTACGGACGAAACTGCTGTCCTAATAAACCACACTTTTTCCCTCTGGAACCTGAGTGTGCGGCTTCTATTTCTTTCAATTGGAATTTGCTCCATTGCCAGCACCTCGCCTAGATTGTCTGCGGCGTGCGTTCTCTTCTTTTCAATTTTTATATATTTTTAATATCATAATCTATGATATACAGTTTTGTAATAGATTTTCCTTGAAGTTGACTTAGGCAAAATAACATACATTTCCTTTTCAAATTTGCATAACTGCCAACCAAAGGCAAACAAGATGTGGATGTCTTAAAGCAGAATTTCAACATGAGATAGCTAGTAAAACAGGGTAATGTTTGGAAATCTTGCTCCATATAATGTGAATGATATGTGTGTCTAGGAAGAGGCTGGGTCACATGCTAAAGCCTCATGACTGTGACCCCTGCAAGGGGATTAGGAGAGGGGCTTTTGGTGGGGCATTAACTGTTCTCTCAGAAAATCAAGCTATTTAAGTTGACAATTGTTTTGATTGTTGGGATATGAAACCATTCATATGTGTCAGGCAAGTAACAGTTTAGTAGATATACTCAATTGACTTGTAAAAATCCTTACTCTTGGATTCTGAGAAGATATGATGGGTGGGACTTGTCTATCCTCACCCTGACTCACCCTGACTCTTAATCATTACTCAAGAGTCAGTATTGTGGGTTTCTAACAGCGCATATTTTCAGTTGTACAACAGGAGAAATGTGCAGAGTCATGCTGCTGTGAGGAAATCAAAATAGTCCTATCGACTGAATGACTGGGCTGTGGCATTAGTGTGTTCTGTCATCGCGAGAACTGAGTGGGTGTATCGACTGAATGACTGGGCTGTGGCATTAGTGTGTCCTATCATCGCGAGAACTGAGCGGGTGTATATTATGTTCAAGCGGTTCCTCTCGGTCGTCTCACTCCTCTCTGCTGCGGTGGGACTGAAGGCGAGGTATGTGAATTAAATGCTGTAGGCTACATTCAACAGGTTTACAATGTTTTACATATCTCGAAAGTTACAGTGACAACTGCTTGTGTAGCCTACAATGTGTCCTTATATTGTAACATGTTTATTCATCTTTTTACTTTCTTGATGTATGTTTTAATGTATTTTGTATTATTATTTGTCAAATTGCCCAGGAATTGGATTACTCTGCCGTTGTTGAACTACTTTTATAATCCGTTTTGAGGAAGATGTGAAAGTGGCCTGCTTTTTGATTTTGGAACAAAATCGGATGAGAGATTATTTCACTCCAAATTAAGCAAGAATTTATATTTATACAATTGTCAACTAATGACATCGTATCACTAGTAGTATCAAATATCTAATCGCGGTTAGTGAATGAATTGAATTCTAAAGTGCGACCAAGTGTTCACCTTGGCTTGAACACTGAACTCAGAGATCTAATGTTCTGTGTACATCGATGGCAAGGTACGAGTAACTTGACTAAACACTGCAGCTTGATAATGTCAAGTTTAATCAGCAAGAGCAACAGAGAATTCAACATTGATCAAATGAAGCCATGTCATGTCAAAGCCTCTGGCTATTCTATTTGGAACCACCTGTATTTGGCACTGCACATGATAGACAATAGGGAAGTGAAATTGGTCCCAGAAACAATATCCTCTCTTACTGTATGGATTATATAACAGCTTACCCGTGGTGTTTTATTTTATTTTGGTTGATAAAGTAATTTAATATGACACTGCTATAAATGGTACCAGACCTCTTGTAACAATGATGGCATACATAAAACAGTATTTCTTGCATTTGTGAATCAGATCAGTCTTTCTCTCTGTATCCCCCCTACAGACACACTTAAGATGGCTGCAGGTAATGCACATATTGGGAAGCTGGCCCCTGACTTTACGGCCAAAGCAGTAATGCCAGACGGCCAGTTCAAAGACCTCACACTCTCTACCTACAGAGGTACGTCCAAATAGCCTTTGAATGAATGAATGAATGAATGAATGAATGAATGAATGGTCTTTATTGTCATTGATATAGTACAGGTACCATACAACGACATTTGGGAGGGGGGGCTCCCCTGGTGCTAGGAAAAAAACCTAAAAACAAGAAGGGAAAAGAGCTGGTTTACATAAATAAAGGCTATGTACACTTACACTATCCACTATACTATACTATACAAATAAAACACGAATTACACAAGAATTAAGTAAAAGATTGAATTGTTTTCTGAGCTGAATGAACTATTTGTGTGATAAGACTGGGCTGAAGCACTTTTATGGTTTTCAGTATTTACCTTGTATTTGCTAGGGTAAGTATGGGTACTAGTACTTACTTCAAAGAATAAATGGTAACCTGTCACCAAATTGTGCCTAACATATTATGGTAGCTTGTTAATATACTGAATCCCAAAGAAGTCATGTATAGCTTATTATTGTGTAATCACCATATGCCATTAAGGGTCATCCCTGTTCTGTAAAATGTGCTCCACACACTTCATAGGAGGATAACGGTGTGCCTGATCTCTTATGTATTGGTTCTTTGCTGCAGGAAAGTATGTGGTTTTCTTCTTCTACCCTCTGGACTTCACCTTCGTTTGCCCGACTGAGATCATCGCCTTCAGCGACGCGGCCGAGGAGTTCAGGAAGATCAACTGTGAGGTCATTGGTGCCTCTGTAGATTCCCACTTCTGCCATCTTGCCTGGTACTTGAGCCCGGATATTTACAGACCACTACTACAGACAGTCTGGAAAATAGACTAGTGCAGTATCTAACTGTGTGTGTGTGTGTGTGTGTGTGTGTGTGTGTGTGTGTGTGTGTGTGTGTGTGTGTGTTCTGATAGGACCAATACACCTCGTAAGCAGGGTGGTCTGGGTTCCATGAAGATTCCTCTGGTAGCTGACACACTGCGCTCCATTTCCCAGGACTACGGTGTGCTGAAAGAGGATGAGGGTATTGCCTATAGGTGAGGAGGTTCAGAGTACACCATTTCCATAGGGGATGAAATTGAGTGTCTTATCTGTTCATGTTGCCCTGATTGCTAAGTGGCTTAAATCACTACTACTACTACTACTACTACTACTACTACTACTACTACTACTACTACTACTACTACTACTACTACTACTACTACTACTACTACTACTACTACTACTACTACTACTACTACTACTACTACTACTACTACTACTACTACTACTACTACTACTACTACTACTACTACTACTACTACTACTACTACTACTACTACTACTACTACTACTACTACTACTACTACTACTACTACTACTACTACTACTACTACTACTACTACTACTACTACTACTACTACTACTACTACTACTACTACTACTACTACTACTACTACTACTACTACTACTACTACTACTACTACTACTACTACTACTACTACTACTACTACTACTACTACTACTACTACTACTACTACTACTACTACTACTACTACTACTACTACTACTACTACTACTACTACTACTACTACTACTACTACTACTACTACTACTACTACTACTACTACTACTACTACTACTACTACTACTACTACTACTACTACTACTACTACTACTACTACTACTACTACTACTACTACTACTACTACTACTACTACTACTACTACTACTACTACTACTACTACTACTACTACTACTACTACTACTACTACTACTACTACTACTACTACTACTACTACTACTACTACTACTACTACTACTACTACTACTACTACTACTACTACTACTACTACTACTACTACTACTACTACTACTACTACTACTACTACTACTACTACTACTACTACTACTACTACTACTACTACTACTACTACTACTACTACTACTACTACTACTACTACTACTACTACTACTACTACTACTACTACTACTACTACTACTACTACTACTACTACTACTACTACTACTACTACTACTACTACTACTACTACTACTACTACTACTACTACTACTACTACTACTACTACTACTACTACTACTACTACTACTACTACTACTACTACTACTACTACTACTACTACTACTACTACTACTACTACTACTACTACTACTACTACTACTACTACTACTACTACTACTACTACTACTACTACTACTACTACTACTACTACTACTACTACTACTACTACTACTACTACTACTACTACTACTACTACTACTACTACTACTACTACTACTACTACTACTACTACTACTACTACTACTACTACTACTACTACTACTACTACTACTACTACTACTACTACTACTACTACTACTACTACTACTACTACTAATAATAATACATTTTATTTGTATGGCGCCTTTCAGAACACCCAAGGACACCTCCCAAGGCAATACACAGTAAAATACAGCCAGGTTAAAAACAGTGGAGGTGACAAGGTGCCAAATTTACCCCCTTCTCTCCCTCCAGAGGGCTCTTCATCATCGATGACAAAGGCATTTTGAGGCAGATAACCATCAACGACCTCCCAGTGGGACGCTCCATCGACGAGACCCTGCGTCTCGTCCAGGCCTTTCAGTTCACTGACAAGCACGGAGAAGGTAGGCCTAGCACTGTCCCTCTGTCTAAAACTCTTATCCAACTATATGTAGTGCCTCCCCACAACTTGTGGCAATCTCCCCTCTTGACATAAACAAATATTGGGCCAAGTTTGTAATGGCTGCTGCTCTGATAGTAGTTTTCCAACGAGGGTAAAGGTTAAAGCTGAGGTTCAAGGTGTTTTTTGCTTATCATACTTTTTGCTTATCATACTATCATACTGCTTATCATACAAACGTTACCTTGCACACTGACATCTGATGCGTTTTATTAGAGTCCGATGCTCGCAATATGCAAAATGTAGTCATCAAGCAGTGTGCTCCTGTCACTTCTTGGAATAGAAAAAGAAACAGCTATAACCATGCTGAATTATGTACCTATATGATGCACTGGCAGTCTGTGACAGTGTGTGCACCTGCCTGGACCCTGCCCTTCTGCCTGAATTTGAGTATTATGCTACCCAAATTAATATTATTAGTTAGTTTTTAGTATTGGTATTTTATTGTGTGAATTATCACCTGTATGTTGTTTTTCTTTCACTCGACTAACCGCCAAGATAATACTTGAGACATGTACTTCCGTAAGCATTAATCCAACTGTCCTGCAGTTCTAAATTGATGATGTGTCCCTCTAGTCTACACCATGGCGGAGTGGTCAAAAACAACAAAACAAAAAACAAAAAACACAGAAAATGTAACCTGTTACGGAAACATTTTTGGCGGATGAGTTCAAATTATTTTTTGAAACAGACGTCAAAAACGCATCAGTTTGCATAGACCTTAACTCTTACATATCTCTTTCCTGTCAGTCTGTCCCGCCGGCTGGAAACCAGGTAGTGACACCATCAAGCCTGATGTCAAGAACAGCAAAGACTTCTTCTCCAAGCAGAAATGAGGGGACTCAGGTCTGCAGCCTCCTGTGATGTAGAATTACAATTAAAGAACTATACTGAAGGACTGTAGTCTACCTGTGGGGAGGTGGTGGTACTATGTAGAACAATGTCAACATCCCTTTTCTGTTATGTATTTGGGTAGAGTGGGCATTATGACCAAAGTTGTATGATTATGTTAATGTGTAGCTGTGTTGGAGATGTTTGAGTGTCCTTTGTCTATCTTTATATTCTGTGGTCTCATTGTTATGTAACATCTAGGAAGGCACATTTATGAGAAAAGTAGGCTGCCAGTGATTGGTGTCAACATTTTGGTAACAAAATAGAGAGTCTGTGAAATGAGCAACAACAGCATGTTACAACAGTTAATAACATTTCAGAAAAGTCAGTTGTGTGTTTTATTTTATTTTTTACAACAGTGAACAACAAACTACATTATGTCATTTCATCTAAATAAAATACTTTTAAATAAAAACCATTAAAGCTGCTTTGTATTCATTGGTTAATTCGTTGTCTTTAATTACTTTAATTATGAGATGCCATTAAATGATGAATGACAGATTGGACACGTCACACGTCAATCACTCAAACAGGCGCGCGGTCTACACGTCACAGCGCGGGCTCCCGAGTCCCGCCTCCCGCGCGCACAGTGACATTTTTACCTCAGCGCCTGGGAGCTTTGTTATATTAGCTAGTTAGCAAACCAATTTACATTAGCTCATAACAGTTATTATGACGACAGATTTAACTGCCGCATATTGAACTAACTAATTTACACACAGAGAGTTTTGTTGACTAAACAACTTGGCAAACAAACGTTTAAAACGGAGCAAGCTGATCTAACAGATAGCGAGCTAGCTAACTTGAACTTGACGTTTTAGCATGGCAGCTACCGGACAGACGCTCATAAGACCAAAGAAGCAGCAAACAAACGAGGTATGAACACTGTAACATACTAGAATACTGAGCTATAACATCATAACATGCCTACTGAGTTGAATGTTTGCGATAATGAATGAATGACGTTAGCCGGTTATTTGTTATGTGTAAAGTGTTCGGCCCTTTGGTCCTCAGTCATAATAACATCTTCAAGTGAAGTGGCGTCCTCGTGTGGTCATCAACACTCAATACACTAGAAGATATAATTATAATGGTTTTTTGGGTGATAGCGTTACGCGTTACTGTTTATTTTCCGTAGTGGACCAGCTTATTTCAAAATGACTTGAAAACTCAAGAACAGTCTCTGGTCTTCGTGAAGCGAATGATGGCCCTGGCTGTTTCCTCTGTCACGTACCTCAGAGGGATATTCCCAGAGGAAGCCTACAAGTCTCGCTACCTGGAAGGTGACCATTATAATCGACACCAACACATTCCTTTGACATCGTACTACAAACACAAATACTTATCGTTTTTTCAACACTAATACGTTATAATAAACTATGTATACACTCTTGTACATCCACCCAGATTTAAGCATCAAAGTTTTACGAAACGACTGCTCGATACCTGGTGCCTGCAAAATAGTGAAATGGTAACGTTTCCCTTTATGCAAACTGTTTTGAGAGACAAACATAATTCAAGTTCAATCATAGGCTGTAAGTGATAGTTGTGCATATATCTCATATATATTTACATTCCTACTATTTATTTTCAAGGATGATGGGCTGCTTTGATGCATTAGAGCGGGGATATGTAAGTATAATAATATGTTATTTTGTGTTTCAACACTTTACTTTGAATTCAACAGCCAATTGTCAATTTTCTTGTCTCTTTACAGCTTCAAGTTGTGCTCATTGGGGTAGGTGAATTTAATAATGTAAAATACATATTTTTTTTATCCTAAACTGTGTAATACTAAAATGTTAATCTTTACCTCAGGAAGATGAAAGCTGTAGACCCTTACCTTGTCATTCGTATTGACATGACTGTAATTTTATATGCAGGTCCATACCGATCCAGATGATCCAAGTGTAAGTTCTCTGTCCTGAAAACCCTTTACATGATGCAAATGATTGCAGGACACCCTCACCTCAACTTCCAAAAAGTGAATAGCTTAAAAAATATTCCTGCTCTGTTCCTCTTTAGTACATCATCGAGTCGTACCAGTTCAATTTCAAATACACAGAAAATGGACCACAAATGGACATACTCAGGTGAAGATGCTGCCTTGATCCATCCTCCCCCTGCTCTCATTTTAGTATTGACCCATGCTACAGAATCAGCCTTAAATGCTAATCATTCTTAGATGCTCATTTTTTGATTCCAAAGAAACAACAATGTGGAGCTGCAGGTGACAATGGAGGACACCAAGAACGCCTCGATCCTGCTGATCAGGAAGTTGTTCCTCCTCCTGCAGAACCTGGGCGTCCTGCCCAATGACGTTTGCCTCACCATGAAGCTCTACTACTATGACGACAGTAAAGAAAGAAAAATTACACTTGGTGGCAGGCCTACATGTCTGCATTTAAACATCACCAACCAAGGAGGAGTTATCTAGACTAGTCGATATGAAAAACCGAACCCCAGGCCAGCACATGCATCATGTCCCCTCACACATATACACACACAGATTGACTGAGGGAAATGATTCACATTTCACAGTCCAATGCAATAATGCTAAAGTGTGAAGTTCAGTCAGTCCTCAAATATTATATATAGATAATCTATATTATTTGTTTCATCTTCTCTTTGGCAGTCACTCCAGCTGACTATGAGCCACCAGGTTTTAAGGAGGGTGTGAGTGACAAGCTGTGGTTTAAGGGCATGGCGGTGCACTTCAGAGTTGGGGAGGTACACACCCCCTTCCACACCCTGAAGGTGCAGGTGGCAGCAGAGGAGGGGCGAGTGGAGAAACTTCAGGACGGGAACCACCTGACAAGTGGACAGGTATCCATGGCATCACAGAGCATTCTCCCAGAGCTGAGAGCCGGCACAGAGGTGTGTTTCCCTTACACAAACTTGAAAAAAAATGGCATGTATGTTCATCCTGTATGTCACATTGCTCCAACAAACACATTTGAAATGATACATTGCAGAGATTGTTTACTGTATTTTTTTATTTTTATCCACTCAGGCTCGTGACGCTGAGAAATTCAAGGAGGAGGATCTACCATCTGATGATGGTAATGAGGAATGATAGTCATACTCACTAGTCACTGTTCTTTTTTACTTAATGGAATATGAAGTTAGGATAGCTTGTGTGGTATTTATCATTAAAACATTAATTTCACCTGATGTACTTTTTACAGAGTCTGAACAACATTTCAAGGCACCTAAAAAGCCAGTGGCAAAGGTAACTGGGTAGTTGGTGGTTATCTGTCAATGATAAACTGACAATCAATAGTACTTATTGGTGTGGGGTTTGTGGAGCTACAGTCTATAGAACCTGAGCAACATTTTGCCTGATATGATCAATGGAGTAATGGAAATATGTTTTCACGTGCAGGTGAAAGGTCCTGTCAATAAACCCGCAAAGAAGAAAAGACGATGAGGGCCTGTTAAATCAGAATTCCTTTGAATGAAGTGAAGGTGGATGCATTACATAATTGTTTCCTCATTGTATTGAAAATTGAAAAAAATTGCCTGTTTCACAAATGTGTAAGACAAACGTATATTCATTCAAACCAGCCACATTGTTTTTACTGTTATTTATTCATGTAACAGCAATAATAAAATAACTTAATATTAATATTAAATCCTAAAAAAAAAAAGTCATTTGTTTTATGTACCTGTAAACAGATTAATACATTTGATTATTACTTATAACATTGATACTGGTTACAGTAGACACGTTGATTCAACAATATGTTATTTATGCATACATACATACATATGTATGTATGCAAAAAGTATGAAATATATTTAAGAAATGTTTGTATACTTAGTACCTTATACACATCCCGTTTGTACTGTTAAAGTAATTCAAGTTGACAAACACAGGAATGGAAAAGGAGCACATGATCTTTTCACATTTTGTAACCTTTGTTTTTCTGTACACTTGTATTTTTCTGTTAGTTTGTTATTTTTTAGAACTGCACAAAGCAAAGTTGCACTGAATTGTTGATATGTAAAATCTAAAGATGACTGATGAAAGTGTCTGTTTGAGATTAAAAAGTTCCATAATTCAATGCCTATATGATCCTTCCTCATTGTGGCATGGCAAAATGGGGTAGTTCAATTTCTGTACCACAAACTAACTTTATTAGTAGTAATTGGAATCAACAAACAGCAAGGCATTTGGCACAAAATACATTGAGGTATGATAGAAGTCCATCTTATCACATAATAATTCATCTTCATTGAACAAAAATGTGCTTAAATCTCAATACAATAGCAGTCAGCGGTGGAGAGCCTATAGTATAGCCTTCATCAACTAACAAATTGAAAGTTCCTCATGAAAGACCTTTCATTCCTTGGAAGACCTTGATCTACCAAGCTGGCTGATCCTCCAGATTCTGAACATTTGGTTCCTGTTTCATCAAGAACTACGGCATATTACTCCGCTGGTATTGTATTTAAAAGAGGCTGTCCACGTCTCCCATTTCCACATACACAGTCTTCATTTGGGTGTAGTGCTCGATGGTCACCTGGCCATTCTCCCTCCCTATGCCTGTGAAGACACAACTGATGAAATGGCAAACCTTTTCTACTTGTCTATGTTGTGGGTTTTAAATGAGACTCAAGATAGCTTTACTTTAAATCTAAGTATAATATTTATTAAAAGAAAATGGTCTTTCACAACTCGAGTTGGACCCAGCCTACTGAAGGTAGACTGAAGTGCCCACTCCCACACACAACACACAACACAATCTCTTGTATAGTGTCAACATAGACACAACAGCGATAGGAGTCTGCATTCCATGAATGTTTATGAAACCGTTCTCCAGTGACTGTTCAACTCAGGAGAGAGTGTTCATAAACAGGACAGAAATGAACTTTCAACAATCCTATGGGCACAGTTACAGCCACTACAGTTATACTAGTCTACATTCTGTGTGAAATGGACAGGCATAGGCATTTTACAGAATGTATACATGTTAAAAATCCTCTACAACTACCTCTAATAAAGTGTATTACTACTGAAAATACTATTGGTCTCTTTTGAATGTCACATTACCTGACATTTTGAATCCTCCAAAGGGCACCTCCACTGGGGTGATGTTGTAGTTGTTGATGAAACAGGAACCAGCCTTTAGGTGTTCGACTACACGGTGGGCTCGCTTTACATCCCTAAAAACAGATAACCTCTTCTAAATGCGACCAACAAACTTTCTGCATTCATGTCCCCCATTCTCCATAATATTTAGCGATGCCCTTGAAGAATTCACAGGACATAAGGGACATGTTAAGGGTCTCATGTTGCATAAGCATCGCTGGGGGCTACATATAGCAAGCTATGTATAACAACGTGGTTACCTGGTGAAGACCCCAGCAGCCAGGCCCATGGTGGTGTCATTGGCCCTCAGTAGTACTTCATCTTCTGTCTCAAATGACAACACTGACATAACAGGCCCAAAGATCTCCTCCTTCACACACGTCATGTCATCTGTACAGTCACCTGTGACCAAAAGCAGAAGCAAAATGCACATAACAGAGGAAGAAAGAACGTAAGAGAACAATGGAGAAACAGACTGTAAACAACAACATTGAACGTCAATAATCCATAATAAAGAATGAGCCTCACCTAATACACACGGTGTCATGAAGTATCCGCCTCTGAGTTTGGGTTCTGAAGGGACAAAGGGCTCGCCACCACACAACACCGTGGCACCCTAGGTTCAAAGCAGTTGTGTTAGAGCATCAGTTTACGCTTTACTTAGGCCCCTGCCCAGTTTGCTCTGTTGTCTGTCTGTTGAGGTGGTGTGACTGAGGAGTGGGGCCATGGACATGCTGCTCCTGCTAATTCGGCTGATGGGATGCACCTGTGTCTGATGTCCTCCAAGCCTTTCTACAATGCATACCCTTGGGGGCATCCATTAAACCATTAACCTTTTATACACCATTTCAGTGACTTCATTTTCTTGTGTTGTGGCTTACTTTATGTGTCCTTTTTGTTCTCTTGGGACACCTTCAGCCGTAACACTGCCATCATCTTTGACCACAACTTTGGTCTGATTCAGATTTTAGTTGAATGTTAACCAGGAACTTGAGATAACCTTTATTATTTCAGTTCACTTAGTACCTCTTTCTTAGCCTGATCCACAAAGCCCAGCACTTTGTCAAGGTGTGGTCGGTTGACCAGTGCTCCCATCCGGGTAGCCTCTAGTAGTGGGTCCCCTATTTCAATGGCCTTGGTCCTCCTCACAACCTCCTCCAGAAACTCAGGCAGAATCTTCCTCTGAACAAAGACTCGTGTCCCATTGCTACACACCTGAATAGTCAAACAATTAAAGAGAGATTTGAAGACAGGCAGATTGTTAAACTAGTTTGTAAATATGATTATGATTATATATTATAGGTGTGGGAAACTTAACTGTTGATCAAATTTGTAATCACTGTACTTTATTTACATGTGTTTAGAGCCAAATTAAATGCCTTGATGAACGTGATCAAATGCTCCTCTCTGTGTGTTATCTAGATCATTCGATTACCGTACATTCGAATTTTTCATAGATGTGTGGGATCATATTTGTTCAAATGTTTATGTGCATCATACAAGTAGTATTTAGATATTATTTTCATGATTGTGTGATATTTCTTTCCAGTATTTTGCACTGTATCTTTAATAATGCTCCACAAGAATGCAGCTAAATGCCTGATCAGTTGTTTACACAGGTCTCTTGGAATGTAAATCGTATAGCACTGTTTTCTCTGGATCCAACTGCCTGCCTGTGGAGAACACTGTTTCCCCGATTTCATAAAAGGTCTCATGTCTGCTTATCCGATCTCCTACGTGGTGTTAGTATATATATGGGCCGGTTTCACAGACAAGGCTTAAGCCTAGTCCTAGACTAAAAAACATCTTCAATGGAGATTTTACATTGAAAGTGTGATTTAGTCCAGGACTAGGCTTAAGCCTTGTCTCTGAAACCGGCCCATAGTTTGCTAACGACAATCTTCTTAAGTGATTATTTTCGTATAACTTTTTCCTTTAATGGTATGTTCATATTTTGTGTATTTACACTTTGATTGTATGACGTGGAATAAGCCATGATGCCTACATTGTTTGTCTAAATAAATATACCCAATTTCGATGACGCTATCCTCCGGCATTTACCTTACAATGCCTCAAACTAATTTGTTGTACTATGGTAATCTGCTAGAATCTAAGCAACACATATACTTGACATGGTTAAGCCAAGATTGAAATTGTAACCAGGTCTCCAGTTTTTTAAATAGACTGGGTCTTTATATTGACCTCCCGGTTCCTGTTTTAGTAATAGCGAGATCAGACCCTCTTGTTGCATATCGGATAGTTTGTCATTTTTGTAGGAATAGTTAAAATGTGCAGACTTGCATGTGTGTGTTCCGCACATTGATTATACTGTATGTTTCTGCCTATGGTCTAGTCAGTCTAACAACAACATTATTGCATACCCTACCTGTCCCTGGGACAAGAAGTTGGCCATGAGAGCTCCCTTCACTGCGTTCTCCAAGTCACTGTCCTCAAAGATGAGCAGTGGAGACTTCCCACCCAGCTCCAGGGTCACAGGCTTCACCCCCTTAGAGGCCATCTCCATGATCTGTGGGTCATGTTACGGTACGGATCAGAGTCTCAACACACACAACTCATCTAGTTGCACATCTAAAATGAGCTACTCTGGTTTCATTGTGAGGATTATTTATTCCTTATTAGATCCCCGTTAGCTGGCATCTATGTGACCACTAGTGTCTCTGGGGTCCAGGATCATTGTTTTCCTGAATCCAAATCATTTCACACATACCTTCTTGCCTGTGAGCACACTGCCAGTGAAAGAGACCTTTGCCACAGTGGGATGGTGGCAGAGCAGGGCACCTGTCTCCTGTCCACCCTGCACCACATTGAACAGGCCCTCTGGGACTCCGGCCTTGGCATAGACCTCAGCCAGCATGACCGCTGTCACTGGAGTGACAGGGGAGGGCTTGAACACCATGGCATTGCCTAGTGGAACAAGACAGGGGGAGAATATGAATCTACATCCATAGGTGAAAAAACATGCTTCTATCAATTTTGTTTGCGTATATGTAAATTGAGCAAGGTTATAAGATCACAATGTTCTTGTGCTTGGCAATAACAATTGTGAACAAGTGCAAGTACGAATGAAGACTGAACAGTGTCACAGCTTGGTGGTGTGTCTCATCCTACCACAGGCCAGGGCTGGGGCAGACTTCCAGGCTGCTATCTGGAAGGGGTAGTTCCAAGCACCAATCCCCACGCAGACTCCCAAAGGCTCCCTCCGTGTGTAGGCAAAGGAACCTCCTGGCAACTGGACATGCTGGCCTTTTCGAGGGACAAAGAAGTCAAATGGAGACCATCAACAGCCAGGCATCAGGAAAAGACCATGGTACTGTAGCTTTACTGACTATTGGAAATTCATATATTAATAAGAGACCACCCTAAAACATCCCCAAAAATGCAACAGAATTTATCAAACACCCAGTGTGACCGGACCCCATGAGCAGCCAACCTGCTAGAGTGGTGGCCAATCCTGCATAGTATTCTATACACAGTCTGGCTGAGTCCACATCCAGCCTAGCTTCTGTGATGGACTTCCCATTGTTGACCACCTCCATCTCTGCAATCTCCTCTCTCTGTTTCTGTACAAAACAAGGGGGAAAGAGAGTTCAGCAGGTGTGCATTCTTTTTTCGTCTAGAGTACTGCTTCAGCTTTTTGAGGCAAACATTTATACCCAACAATTGGAATTTGTTAAATGCATTTTGGACTGGAGTACATTCAAGTACAAAAATATAAAGATCTCGAGCTTGGAGATGGATATTCTGTCTGTATGGGAGCCACTTTTGAGTGACTACTATAATCATCCATGTCTGGATTTGTGGATGGATGCTGTAATACCTCAATGATATGAGCAGCTTCAATCATGACCCGTGCCCTCTCCATCCCTGACATTCTGCTCCAGTCCTGGAAAGCAGACTGGGCACTCTTCAATGCCTGGTCCACCTCCACAGTCCCACAAGGCTCCAGCTCACACAGGACCCTCCCTGCCATAACAACAGCACACATCATCAGAACCCCCATACACAGTTATGCACGCATATGACTTTATATAAGAAACATCGCTCAGAAACAAGTTTATATTAACATCTGTTATGTTAATGCATGTTACCTGCTGTAAAGGGCTATGTAGTAATTCTAGTCTGCCCATTCAATGAGGGATTTTCATCCGTGAAATGCAAAGTTTATGGCAGGAAGAGAAATGTTACCTCAGACCAAAGTCCATTATGGGGAAAAATATTATTTTTCAAATAATGGATATTTGTTTTGTTTTTGCAAAAAATGTGACTGAAATGTCAGTTTACTCTTTAAAAAGCGGGTAGCTACCAGTTGCAGGTTCGTAAACAGCCTCTGTGCTTGACACATCTCTGATCTTCACTCTTTTACCGCACCAGAAGTTTAACGGGACGCTGATGTCCCGGGTCCCGGTTGAGGCGCACCGGAGCACCGCAGAGAGAACAGCTGCGGGTCGGACCCTTCTAAGCTTCTGGAGCATATCTGACAGAACAGAGGTGTACTCCGTTGAGTACCTGCAACGAAAAGAAACAATTGCACAAGTTGCTCCCACAACAATCTGCACAAGTTGCACAACAATTGCAAAAGTTGCCCCCACAACAATCTGAACTCCGTCTGGTGCAAGAAAAAACACTTTCGTGATATTGCTGTCGAAGATTTACAGCTGACTAATACACCCTATGACAGTCGTTATGTTGCACTTACACAGACAGATCCTTTGTAGAAAAAGTGTTAAACAATAGGTCCAAAACGGATTTTCTGTAATTTCATATCAAATATACGCGTAGGGCCCTATACTACTCGCAGCATATGCATTTCGGTTGTAGGCGGGACATATATCAACTTTGGCTTCATTCATTGGTTTATTTACCTGTGGCCTATAACAACCGGATTGGATGTTTTTTTTTTTTACAGTCAGTTAATAATAATGACCACAGACTATTATTGGAAACAAATTATTACAACGATAGGAATCAATTTCTATGAATTGAATTGGCTTTATATACAAGACAAGAAATAATAAAAAAATAAAAATCTACTGGGAAAAAACAAGTTCAAGTGCAGAGAAGGAAATGGAGTGGGAGGAGCCACGCGGTAACCACGTCCCTCCACTAGCGTCCGAGCGACACACTGCAAGCATGGCCGGGGACAGCGAGACTCGTCTGAGGGACCATGCCCAGAATGAACACATCGTTCGACAACCTTTCCTCATCGGTGTGTCCGGAGGCACTGCCAGTGGCAAGGTTGGCACCTCGGTTATTATTGGCGCTTTACACTATATATCTCTCTATGTCTTTTAGGGTTTGGTGACTGATTGCATTTATGGGACTCGCTCATGAGCTCACCGACCGCGTGGCTCGCGTCAAAGCTTTGTCAAACCGGCGGAATAATGATCAGCTGTTGCTTATGAGATGTGATTAGCCGTGATCAGATTATCACCAGCCTTCATAATGATATAACCCGTAACTTAATGATTGTGGTGACTGATGACTTCCTCTTATTTACAGGTGGCCACTGGTCTTCAGGAAACACAATTCCTCATGTAAACTAGTTTAATTATATTGTCTTCCCTAACTATTAATGGGCAGAAAGGACATTACATGATGTTTCATCTTCATGTCCCTGTTACCCTGTACCATGGTATAATGGTTGGAAGTGAAGTCAACACCAGCTGAAATTGGACATGTGAGCGCAGGACAGCTGCGATTCTTTTGTTTAAGTCCCTACGATAAACGCAGCTGTGACCCATTTGTCGTGTCCCCGGCGTGACTAAATACTCGACTAACGTAATCAACAGTCTCTCGTCCATCGTCTCGATGAACACACTGACTATCTGAATTAAATCCATTGTTATTTCCAACCCAATGTGTCATACAACTCCACCGGCGACGTGGAAGACTAGCGGGAAATAGCCCTCCTAGTTTCTCCCCCTTGACTTCATCCTCATTCCATGACGTAGACAAACAAATGGATGTCGTGGAAAAGCCCACGTGGATTTCTCAGATGTGGTTCGAGATACAGCTCGTGACGTTAGAATTATAAGGTTTTATTATCTCCGTTTTTGTCAAAATTGAGTTTATTTTTTATTTTTTACAGAATCTGATCCATTAGGTGTTTATTAATGCCTGTGTGGTGTTATTTTAAAAATGTTGACATTTTTGAGTTAGTAATTCATAAAAATACAAAGGTTCCATCTCACAGAACATAAATGGAATGTAAAAACTTTGACGCTCAATATCTCTGAACTGCCCTAAACGGAGATAGAACCTTATCATTCTAAACGGAGATAGAACCTTATCATTCTAAACGGAGATAGAACCATATCATTCTAAACGTCACGCTACAGCTGCTACTAGCTGCTTGCTATAGCTGAATACGATGTACTACAATTAGGGGAAAGAGACAGTAGTTCCCGATCTATCTTCATTTATTATTGTTCTGCCATATGAATTGGTGATAATTGCGGTGTTGTGGGCCAATTGAAATAAAAATCAGAAATAAAAATCTGCAATAATCAAACAGTTTAATTACGCTGATCCGTCTTAATCCTTGATTAATACCCCTAATGTATGTGATACTAAGAGTTTGTCCCCTTGTAAAGCGACCTTGGGTCTGTGAAAGGCGCTATATACCTTTAAGTTATTATTATTATTATTATTATTATGGCGGTGGTGGTACTGTAGGAGTCTATAGTTGGTCAAACTCAGTGGACAGATTGAAACACCATACCCTTTTCTCTCACTGGCCTCTTTCCTTTGCCCTCCCTTCCTAGGTTTGACCCAGTTATGAGCACAAAGTTAACTGTTGGCAGAGTGCCACTGTTTGGCTCCTTGAAAATCCCGTACATGGTGGGATGAGGGTTGGGAGTTGTCAGGAAGTTGGCTAACATGCCCCCCTACCGCCAGATATTAGATCACCAAATTTCTGTTGAACTGGCGATGGAATATTACCCATCAATGAGTGCAGTGCAACTGTCTGACGCCTCTATTGTGTTCAGATATGGTGTTATGGATTCACAGGGTCCATAGTACCAAATGCTTTTGTCCTTGATTCGCAAACTGGGCTGCATACCGGTAGTTCTTCCTGTGATAGATTTACGTTGTAAATTATTATTATATGTGAAATTAATTTATCTAAAAAATAATTTGCCTTAGTTAAATGCCCAGACAAATTTTTGTTTTGAATGCATTCATTTTGGCCAGAAGAAGCCATTTGGTTCACTTGCTTTATTTGCAATTATTTCAGATTCTATTGAGTAGGTAAATATGAAAGTTAGGTCTATGCCTCTTATCCTCGTAGAATAATTCTGTGTCTGCCATAGTACTGTGTCACAGAATTAGTCAGTAGAAGCTGGGTGGTGTTTGGCGGCTCTTGGTGCGCAGCTTAGCGTATGGGTGCGTGCTGACACCACCCCCTGAGTGGGCATCCGATTTCATTGTGACACTTTTCATAGATACAAAAGCACCATAGTCTGGGGCTGGAGAATGCCCACTCAGCACTGGCGGGAGATCCTGGTGTACTGTAGGGGTCAGTGAGGACAGGGATAGTGGGCAGGTCACCTGAGTCCCATCCTTACACAGTTTGTCCTCTATGCCCTACTGGATGGTGATACTGTACATGTATCCCACAAGCCTCAAACATGAAGTGGATCAGTTACTGTACAGTGCATATGTGGCGCTTTTTGCCACCATAGGAAATGCATAGCTAAAACCTAGTTCACATCTAGGATTCGCAACGCAATGCGACGGGTCAGTTTTAGAACGTTGCAGAGAAATAACTCAGACATTCCAAAGAATCTGGATGTCCTGCGACGTCTGACGCTGCAAATCCCAGGTGTGAACTGGGCTTTAGTCTCATGGTACAGATCCTGACTTATGGTACAGATCCTGTTTACATGACTATGGGATTTTTGTATGGCTCGACTCTGCATGCTGATGTTGATGTCTAAATCCGTTTGCACATCTCGTGTTCCTTCATGTGTGTTCCTTCATGTGTGTTCCTTCATGTGTGTTCCCACAGTCATCGGTGTGTGAGAAGATAATGGAGCTCCTGGGGCAGAACAAGATAGACCACCACCAGCGGCAGGTAGCCATCCTTAGCCAGGACAGCTTCTACAGAGAGCTCACCCCAGAGCAGAAGGCCAAGGCACTCAAGGGCCAGTTCAACTTTGACCACCCAGGTACTGTGCAGACTGCAGACACATGCAGTACGAGTAGACAGATCCTAAGTACTAAGTAGATGATATGCAGACCAATATAGATATCATCTGTTATCACAAGATGTGCCAGGCCGTGTAAAATAGACAGACTTCAGTTAAGGTTCGAATGTAGGCTGGTTGAATATAGAAGTAGAACTTTTCTAAGGGCAGAGTGGGGTTTATCTTTTCTGAGTTGCTTGTCCTCTTTGGACAGGTGTATGCGTTAATCAGAATGGGTTCACTTTTGTGCTCTGAGGCTTAGACTACAGATTAGGTGAGGAACTACTATTTTTGTCTCCAAAAACTGATTGTATGACCCAGTGAACTTTGAGTGTGTGCAGCGCACCCCACCATATTCTACTCCCTGAGTTTCATATCCATTTCAGAGGCACATTTTAAGGCACGTCGTCTATCCCTGATCCTTTTTTGGTGTCAGTCAGCCTCCCCTCGCACACTCCGACTTCCCAGCTGATCAGAAACACTCCTAGTCAGCATAGCCTTTCTCAGCTGCAACTGTTGAAAGGTTGGGAGACGGACCTCAACAGCTGTCACGCTACAGGGATTCCTCAATGAGGAAGTGTGTAGGTGTATGAATGGCATTGTGGGTGACCACGTGTAAATGTGCGCACATGTGGAACAGAGCATGTCCATTTTAAGGCCTGTCGTTTTACTTACCGGTGGTATGTGACTTTAAGGAGTGAAAGCCAACAGTGAAGCGATTCATACAGTTGTAGGCTAAAGGCTATTTTCTCTTTTTTTTTTTCACGCTGTTCATAGCTCTCATTCATTAAAGCTTCTCTAGACATTTTTGTTCATTATTGTATTGAAAGAATTTAACTGATATTGATACTGTCTTTTTCATGATTAATTTGATTTAACATTTCATTCATAGATGCCTTTGACAACGAGCTAGTCATGAAGACGCTCTGGCAGATAATGGAGGGGAAGACGGTGCAGATCCCAGTGTATGACTTTGTCACCCATTCCAGGTGAGCTCCTCTGTCACTGTCTGCAACACATGGTAGTGGTGGTCTAGTGGATAGTGAGTTGGACTTGTGATCGGAAGGTTGTGAGTTCAAATCCCGCCTGAAACCACACCACTACTAGTGTGCCCTTGAGTAAGGCACTTAGCCCTCAGTTACTCCAGGGGGAATGTCCCTGTAATTCGTAATTGTAAGTCGCTTTGGATTAAAAGCGTCTGCTAAATGGCAAAATTATACACCTCATTTGCTACATTTGCTGTACTCTTTTTGTTTCCAATGACTTGAGCCCTGCATTTTAAAAGTACTTTAGAAATGCATCCTTCCTTCTTACCTACCTTGACGTAATGACTAATCTAACATGATTGGATTGATCCAAGCAAGCTTTTATCACTGTATTGCTTTCACCCCATCAACTAATTTCAGTGATTTCTTCAAGGAAGGGTGACAAAGGTGGCATGACACTTCCTGTGAACAACACCCACATTATCTCCTTCCTGTTCAATACGTTTTCTTTTTATGCCATTCTCTGGTCATGTCTCGCAGAAAGGACGAGTTTGTGACTGTGTACCCGGCTGATGTGGTCCTGTTTGAGGGCATCCTGATGTTCTACTCCCAAGAGATCAGGGACCTGTTCCAGATGAAGTTGTTTGTGGACACAGATGCAGACACACGGCTCTCACGTCGAGGTGGGTGTGCGTGTGTGCGTGTGCGTGTGTGCGTACATGTACACTAGTCTCATTGTCTGCCTGAGTGTGTGATTTTTCTTTTTTCTGACTCAAACTAAATTCTCGGTGGTCATGCGTGTATCTAACATGCACCTCTGTCATGTGTGTTCTGTGTGCCAGTACTGAGGGACATCAGTGAACGGGGCCGGGACCTGGAGCAGGTGCTCACGCAGTACATCACGTTTGTCAAACCTGCCTTCGAGGAGTTCTGTCTACCAGTAAGTCTATTTATCTATCTATCTATCTATCTATCTAGACTGCTATTCGTTCAGCTAATCTTAATCCAATCTTGCTAACCTGGCTTTATTTAGTGCAATATTGGCCAATTCCTGCTCTGTTATTATAGTAACTCAGTTGTACTGTTTGTTTCTAGACTAAGAAGTATGCTGACGTGATCATCCCTCGAGGAGCAGATAACCTTGGTAAGGGCCATGGGATTTTAGATCCTTGTACTTCAACACTCATTTACACTCAGTTAGTTGTCCATAAAGTAGTAGTACTTTGATGTCCCTATAAGGGACAGTTTTTTTTTCCATGTATGAAATAACTGCACCTCATGAATTTTCTCTAAGCTATTTCCTTGTAGATATAGGTCATTAACTTGGTCTCTTCCCCCGGTCCTCCTGCAGTGGCTATCAACCTGATAGTGCAGCACATCCAGGACATTCTGAACGGTGGACTGAACAAACGCCACCACAACGGCTGCACAAACGGCCACAGCACACCCCGGCAACGACGCACCTCAGAGTCCAGCAGCCGTCCCCACTGACCTTCCACGCCTCTCTCCTCAAATGGGGGGGGCGGGGTTTGCGCTGTAAATAACGCCAGTTGGCATCACTGTATTTAAGAGAAACGGGAGAGATGCAAGAGCAACTACATTGCCTTTATTATTATTATTATTACTCTTGTTGATACAGTTACTTTTATTGTAATTGTTGGAACTGGGTTGATTTAAGATTTGTTTCAGGGGGGGAAAAAAGATAACTCCCTGTTTTTTTGCAATGAGACCATGGGTCAAAGTTACCCCTTTATTTTCATCCCTTGTTTCACATTTTATTGGAGATACCCCGTGCTGCTTTTTGGAAAATCTTGCAGATATGAATAAAGGGGAGAACCGTTGATATTGTCCAATTAAACTTGAAGCCCCTATGTCTGGGTGAAGTTTGGGCTTGGAGGGGTGTAATGGGGATGATTGAGTTGAAATGAAAACTCAGGATTGCTCTCTGTATTTCTTGTTGACAATCTTGAAGTAGTATTTCCTACCCTTTCTGTCAGTGTTTTTGTGATGTCCTTGTCTGTACTCTGTTCTCCCCCTGAGGTCTCTGTGTACATGACCTCCACCATGTTCAAAACTACAAAACAAATCCATAAAACAAGAGTTCCACATGTAATTTCAATATATTGATGGCCACTCAAAAGTGACTTGCTATAGAATCTGTTGATTCTAAGATAGCTGAAGTAGTGTAAACAAGGGTCAGTCTTGGTTATGGACTCGGGGGTATTCCATCAACGTCACTAAATTAAAATCCAGGCTTATTTAGATAAGTCTTGTGAGACTTTTCCTTTAGCAACATTGATGCGATAGCCCCCTGGTTTACAGATGTATTTAATACATAATAAGGGTGGCTAATGGGGTTTGCTTGTGTTGCCTCACCAGAGGCCAGGGTTGTTGTCTTGTGGCCTGTGGTTGTTAACAGCAACTCTTATGTTATGAGATATTTAACCCTTATACACGCACTCATGTTTGACAGGGTGATTTGAACCTGGACAAGATCTTGAAGTATTTGCATAAAATGAGTATAGTACACCTATTAGTCAAACAAATAGCTGGTTATGCAAAGGGGGTTGTCATAACAATGTGTTCTCAGGTTGGTACATACATTAACCGTTTAAATGCAGAGATGTTAATCTGCTGTGATGGGAGAATCACTATTACAACAATAATTACTCCAGCCTTGTGGTTCTGGAAGGACTTGAAACATGACCTAGCAGCACAATGCCTTTTCCTCTGCTAATTCCCTCAGGTCAATTTGTTATTATCCATAATAAAACGTATTCCATTATCAAATTAGGTTATTATAACAGTCATATGTAGCTTTAATGGTTCTGTATTAGTGTCTGTCAAATAGCTTTTATATGCCAAGTACTGTATTGAGTACAATTGATGAATTGTGTGACTGATTTGTACCAAACAATTGAGGTGTTGGATGATTGAATCAATAAATCTCATTGCCTAATGGTCAAAGAAATTTAGGACTTTTTGTGACTCGTCATCTTTTTTTTGTACAATAAAAACCGACTTGTGACACATCGGATCAATGAAAGTAAGTACACCCGCGGTGTCCACTAGAGGGCGCTATTGACTGCGGAATGGCTTTACGTACTTTACGGAGTTGGGTTTACGCAAATGTACTAGTGGAAAGGTTTCAAGATGGTGGTAAGTAACACCACTCAAAGCGTGTACTCAAGTCAACAATAACAATGATGTGTATTGCAAAGAATGAATATCTCTCTCTTTTACAAAATGCCATAGAAATTCGGGCTTCAGTTCAAAGCAACACTGGAAAATATCACAGATGTGCGGCCAGTGGGCGATGACTTTCGGTGGTTTCTGAAGGTATGAATGACAGCTAGCTAGCTAACTTCTATACTACATATATCTGTCACTCATATTTACCAACAACAAGCCAGGTAATAAGATAACAAACATGTTAAATATTTAAAGTATTTGTCACAACATGAACTAACCCTGCCATAAACGAGACAAACACAACACTGAATGGAAGGTAACATTCATTGTCAGCCAGTTGACAGCTATGATGCCAAACAGCCACTATCACTGTCAAGCGTTTACACAACAAACAAGTCTGCGTTAAGTTAAAGACCTATGACATTGAACAGAAAAATGTAATTCCCTCCAACAGCTGAAATGTGGAAATTGTGGAGAGATACCAGACAAATGGCAGTACATCAACCTAATGGTAAGAGTATGTTTTAATATTAATATGTTTCTTCAACACATCACCAAATGATCTAATAGGTTACATCCAGTGACCATGTTGTTTCCATAGGAGAGTGTACCACTCAAAGGAGGAAGGGGAAGCGCCAGTATGGTACAGAAGTGTAAGCTCTGTGCTCGGGAGAATTCTATTGGTGAGCTGAAAAACATTATGGTGTGTTTGATTAGAGTTGCCCTTTGAAGAGGTTAATGTTTTCATCCAAATACAATGACACACAGACCATTAGTGGAAATGTGACCTGTGACTTTAACATGCTTCTTTTCACAGATATCATGAGAGACTCCATCACTTCATACAATGTTAGTATCACTGTACAATGTACCTGTTGTGTTTTCCTTTCCTGTGAATGTAGAACATTTAGTTATATGAGGTTGTTAAAATAACCTGATATTTAGTTTTTTATTGAATGCATTTATCTTGTCCATAATGGGCAAAGCTGTATGAAGGGAATAGTAGAATGTTGTCTTGCCGACGTGTCAGTTCCCTTTTCCTATAGATGGAGAATGATACACAGGAAGTTAAATTGGAAAAAACATTCATTTGTTTTAGCCACTCGCACAATGTTATTTCTTTCTCATGGTGTCTGTGCTTCCCTGAAGGCTGAGGACAGCGAAACGTTCAAGACCATAGTGCAGTTTGAGTGTCGAGGCCTGGAACCAGTGGATTTCCAACCTCAAGTGAGAGCCCTTGAGATTATACTGTACTTGTGTTTAAAGACACTAAAGGGATTATTAATTTCTAACAATCTGGCTATCCTATATTCTACATAATTACCTTTGATCAACCTCTAAATGAAACTAACTCTGGTTCTGTCACTAACTTTCACATGACTCTCCACACCAGGCTGGCTTTGCTGCACAGGGTGCTGAGTCTGGGACAAAATTTCCTGAGATCAATTTAGAAGAAAAAGTGAGTCTGCATTTTGCATGCCAACAGTTTTGTCTTTAATCATGGTATTCACATTTAGATAAACCTCTGAATGTGTCATATTATTACTGATATTCCTATGTTTTAGGACTGGACAGACTATGATGAGAAGGTCAGTGAGTCAGTGGGCATCTATGAGGTCACACACCAAGTTATCAAGTGTTGACCATACGACCAACTCCGATGACGAGATTCAAACCGTATGGCCAAATAATCACTGACAGACCCACCGGAATCAGAGACATTTCCTTTGCTGATGCAGTGCTATTTGTGACAAGCAACACACTATTGGTGGAGTGTGTATCTATCCATGTGCATTGAACTGAATTAGATTTTTGACATTATTTTGCCACTGCCCAATAAAGATCATGCATGGGAAAAACGTATAAAATAAAATATCTTTTTGTCTGTAGCCTCAGATGTGGAGGTTAAATACTTTCATGTTATGTACATTTATCCAAGGGACCCTTCTAAGTCTACACTGTATCAAAGACTGTTTGTATAATTACATATACAATAACAAATTAAATGCATGTTCAATTGTATTTACATCTGGAGATTTAATAGGTCAAGTCTAGAACTTTCTACTTTTTGACAATGAAAACGATGGCAGTACAGTATGTTTGGGGTCATTGCCTTGCTGTTTGATGAAGCGCATTCCAATCAGTTTGGAGCTATAACACCCACCTTCACTTCACAGATGAGGTGGTATGCTGTGGATCTTGGGTAGTGCCATTCCATTTTTTTCTCCACACTTTGCTCACCACTCTGGTACCAGTTAGTATTTGTCCACAATACCCTTTTCCAGAACTCTGCAGGCTCTTTTAGGTACTTTTCTCTTTTGTTCCAAACTAACCATTCACACCTACCTCCTGGAGTGTTCCTGATCAGTCGGACAGTTTTTCAAAATGTTTTATTATGGTGAGTATTCTTCAGTCATCCATTGTACAGGCCATTTGCGATTGCTGAGCTCACAGGTGCGCTGAAACATGCACAAACAAATACAAAATTCGCACATAACCAAAAAGCTTGTGGCTTGCATCGGATAAGTCACACTTACGATCCCACCCCTGATTAGCCATGGTTGGCTGAAACACATCTGCCAATCAATGCCCACGTGTCATCATTAGTCTTTTGAGCATTAACTAAGAGCATGCACCAGAAGGTGCCCCACAGCATATGTGACAGTCTGATCATTTGGTCCCTCGGCAACCAATCAAAATGTATTCTCTTTTGAAACACGGAACTACGTTTCAACGTTGTTGAGAATCACAACACAAACTCCAACACTGCAACACAATGGATTCGGCAAGTAATCCCCACTGCTACCTAGTTAACTATAACACTACTTTACATTGTTAGCAGGCTCACAAAACAAGCTGTGTTAGTTGACTAGCGATTTGTCATTGATTTTCAACAACGCGGAAATGTATCACATATTTCCGAAAGAAAAGTCTGATCATTACATGAGATCCCGACAAGAGGACCTAAGCATTAGAACGTGTCACATATATGTGACAGGTCTGGTTAAAAAGTCCTCAAGTAGGGCATGGTCATTTTAGTTTTTTTTCCAGATTATGAAAGTGCAGATTGTAAGCTTTCAAAAGATGTGTCATATATTGAAATCTGAAAATAGTTGAAGAATATATGCTTATTTGCAGTGGTGGGCCGTCAGGGCCTAAACAGGGCCTAAACATCATCAGAATAGAAATACATTTTAAATATATTTTTTCCACAAATATGTATTAAATTATTCCCCATAGTCTATTCTCTTCATTTCATAGCTTTCCTCTTGATTGCGTGCATCCAGCCTCAGATCGAGATTTGGAGGACTGGCCTTTATGTTAGAGCTTTTATCCAATCATATTTCAGCCACAATGTGTTGCCAGGGTACAAGAAATCAGCCCGTAGGCCTGCAGAATCAACAATGCGGCACCTGTAGCTTAAAGTGAACGGAAACAAAACTGTGGCTTAAAGTCATTGGAAACAAAACTGTGGCGTTAACCAATCAGATTTCAAGTTGGCGACAACAACTAGCAACTAGCCCGCAAGCAGGCGTATGACACTGACACTTGATTTCTACAAGCTGTCTATGAGCGTATGACACGGTCAGCAAGTGCATGTCTTTTGATTGGATATTGAGAGGCAGAGCTAGCAAACTGAATTTGATCAAGCTAATTTGTGTAGATTTCTACAAGCTGTTGTTCTACAAGCAGCCACAATGGCTGAAGGAGGAGAAGAGATAGATTTGGTGGCAGAGATAATAACAATGCCATTTTCAAAACAAACCTTTCAAGAAAAGGTAGAACTAGTCAGAAGTGAACGGCCAACCCCGACACAAGCGAGGCTATCCATGTAGAAAAGGACTTTCTACATGGAAACGCACAGATAAACAACAGTACAACAGAGTCATTGAAGAAGTCTTCTTGAGGAAAGAAAGGAGGATGGATTTTGTGTTCAAATAATCAGTTGTGCCTGCCCTGAGTTTGGAGTGCAAGTGAATGACAAGGCTTTTGGACATTTTTGTTTTTCCATATTCATGTACAGAAATGTAAATGAACAGTTTTAGATGGAACAGTGACAATGCAATTTTTATTTTATTTTGTTACAGACATATGATGTCTTCCTGCAACTGTTTGCAGCACTTCAAACAAGCCATATTATAAATGTGACTGTGCCGAAAGGGCAAAATTGTTGTTTTTTTGCACTGTGATATTCAAAACATGTTCAAAAACATGTTAATATGTGTTATGAATAAATGCAAAAGCAGTCAGGAAAAGCACTGCTCTGTTCAGGGTGAAGATAAAGAGTTTTGTACTTTATTACACAATGGTGACTTTATTGTGTTCTATGGAAATGGAGTGTCCCCATATGTGGACATAATGTTTTCCTCAAAAACTACATAATGTCAAAAGATGATGCTTAGTTTTATAATGATCAGGTCCCAATAAGCCCAAATAGAAAAGAGAAATAAAAAATCCATACCAAACAAGAGCGCAGGTTTTAGGAGGTTAAATAAGTTTTTGCTCATTTGCACGACTTGAGAATTGCTGACATGATGCGGCGCTGTTAAGCCTCATTATGTAATAACTGCACATTATGTAATAAAATCCGAAAATGTAATAAAAAGTCACTTTCAATATGTAATAACACAGCATTATGTAATAACCTGCACATTATGTAATAAATCGCCTGAACGCAAAATGTAATAACGTTTGCCTTATTATGTAATAAATGTATTACATATTGTGCAGGTTTATTACAAATTGCGGCGGTTGCACTTTTTTGTAACACAATTGAAAAAATGGAAATGTAATAAATATATTTGACCATGAAAAGCATTTTAATTCTCCAACATAAAGAAAATCCAGAATTGTATGTGTTGAAACTAAATAGTATTTCTATTGACCACTTATATGCTGATTTGGTTGCTTTCTTCTCAAGTTATGAAGCCCCCAATGGCAATTTGCTTGTTTTAGAGACATTCTGAAGATCCGATAACTCATTCCTTCAGGGGATCATATTATTGTTATAGGGTTAGGGTTAGGGTTGCCTTGTCAATTAACATTATGCATCTTTTCAAAGCATTTAATTTAAACCAGTAACGTGCAGTGAGGTCATTGGCTGGGTAGGCAGTGAGCTATTTTTAAAAAATCATGCGAGTGTAACCTGTGGGACACTAGGACCTAGGGGTTCAGAGCCAGCCTATAAGGGAAGTCCCGGGAGACTTCAGAACTCACGGTTGTTGATTGATTGATTGATTGAAAACTTTATTAGAATGTTTGCAGAAGTAGGTACATGAAAGTACATATTACATACAAGGTCAAACTAAGAGGATAAAAACCCAAGAAAGCCACTGGCTTATTTCAATTGGGGTCCTTGATTTTCAATTCATCGTTACATGTAAGACAGACATAAGAAAAGAACTAGTACTATCTACATGATAATACAGACAAATAACTATTACTATCTACAAGATAAACGTACATCCATCATGGGAAGAACAATACAACAAAACATAAGGTATGTACAGCGGGTAGGACAGGTGGGGACATACACCACAGGTGGGGGCGGGGGACAAAACACAAAGTATGTACAGTGGGTAGTTCAGGTCTTTTAATCTGATTTTTGTTTTAGAGGGTCCAGTTACGGATTGCAGCCTCCTGTAAATGTTTTTTGAGAGTGGTTTTGAAGGTGGGCAGTGTTTTGCACTCCTTTAAGATTATAGGAAGGGCGTTCCACATCTTTACTGCATAGTTTGCAAACAAGTTTAAACCCTTGTTTGTGGTGCAACGCGGTTGAACGTGGTTCGTGGAGCTTCCTCTGGTGTTGTAGGTGTGGACGTTGTTCACTTTTTGGAAGTATGTTGACAGGTACTTGGGTGTCTTTGTGGTGTAGCGTATCTTGAAGACTAGGCCCAGTGCAAGCTGCTGCACTCTGTCAACTACTCGTAGCCAATCAAGGCTCAAAAAATGAGCAGCGGTTAGATGTGTCCTAGGGTTGAGGCCTAGCAGAAGCCTAACCAGTTTATTTTGGGCTGTCTGGAGTCTTGTTTTATGGGCCTTTGTGGTTCTATAGTACCATGATGTTACGGCATAGTCGAAGTGACATTGAATGAGAGCTCCTGATAGGGTCCTCAGTGTGTTTTTACTGACAAGTGAGGATATCCTGTACAAGAATCTAGTTTTATGGTTCACTTTTTTGATTACTTTTGCTGCCATTTTATCTCCGGAAAGATTTGCCTCTAAGATGGAGCCCAGGTATGTAATATCCTCTTTTCTTGTGATATTAATGTTACCCACTTTTATTTTAAAATTTTCAGCCTTTCTGAGTTTAGATGGGGATCCGTATAGGATGGTTTCAGTTTTACCTAGGTGTATTGATAGTTTATTGTCAGCTAGCCAGATGCAGATTCTACTTAGTTCAGTGCTTAGCGCTTTTTCCACCTGCAATATGTCCCTGTCAGAGACCAGCAGAGCCGAGTCATCCGCGAACAGGAACAAATTGCAATTACATGCTGATGACATGTCATTCACATATATTAGGAACAGTAAAGGTCCCAATATGCTTCCTTGTGGAACGCCGCAGGTCACTGGGAGGGGGGGGGACAGTGTTCCGTTCACACTAACCACCTGTTCCCTCCCCTCTAAGTAGGATTGCATCCAGCTCACCGATGTTCTATCGAACCCAATTGCTTTCAGTTTATCTAACAATATGTGGTGATCTACTGTGTCGAAGGCCTTCTGGAGGTCCAGCATGACCATGCCGCAGTACTTGCCCGAGTCCACCTCATGGTTGATGTGGTCGTTCAAATAGAGAAGGCATGTGTCAGTGGAATGGGATGTTCTGAATCCTGATTGAAATTCATACATCAGCTTTTTTTCGGTAAGGTACCTATCGACCTGTTCATAAACTATTTTTTCCATAAGTTTCGAGATGGAATTAAGAATAGAAACAGGTCGGTAGTTGCCTGGGTCTAATTTGCTTCCTTTTTTATACAGTGGGGTTACCCTTGCTATTTTAAAGTCAAGGGGGACGTGTCCCTGTTTGATGGAGAGGTTTATTATGTGGGTGATGATTGGGGTAATGGAGGCAGCTGAGTCTTTTAGAAATCTGGCTGGAATATTGTCATGGCCCGTGGCCTTTTCTGAGTGTAGAGCCCGTTCCCGTCGAGCACATGGTGTGGAGAGCAGAGTTTGGAAGTGGTTGTGAGGCTGTATCGGCGTGTGGCAGCACGGCGCACAGCCACTGTTTTTCCTCCATAGTTTTAGCCTGTTGTTATTTTATAATGTTTATACTTGAGCTGTAACTCTGTGCCTCAGATAGGAGAAATTGAGCCCTGTGATAACGTGCCACTGAAGCAGTCTTTTGTTTATGGTCCACTTTGATTGTAGTGTTGTGATTTTGTGCACTTTTACCATTGCTGTGATGATTTATATTTGTTAGATGTGTTTTGGTTGACCTGACGTGTGATAGTGGCGTGTATTGCTTGGCACTCTGTGCCCATATTCTGCGCATGACGCAATATTACAGTGGCATCTTTGTCCTACCTTTAATCACATTAATTTGGCTCATTTTATATGCCTTTGAAATTGGTATAAAAATAAAGAACATTTGTGATTTACAGAAGCCTCTGTGTACCCTCTTCCTTCATTGGAAACTCTGTGTGGGAACTAGTTAGTGTGTATTTGGAGTGTACACCAGTTGGAGGGTTTCTCCCCTTTAAAGAGAATGGCGTTGTCACCCATCTAACCATTAAGGTTTACACGAGTAACGCAGCAGCCAGACTTCAAATGGCATAGCGCATACTATAAAGGCAATCAATAGCCCTTATATCTTTTGCCGCAGGCTCAAAACTCACTTCTTCAAGAAGTAGGCCTACTGCCAGGATCCTCCCTCTTAAGCACCTATTGTATTGTTAGTTTGCTATTCTTCTCTATGCTATTGCTATATTGCTATACTGTATTTTTAGTTTGCTATTCTTCATTTTGCCTTAAAAAAGCAGTACACTCCTACGTTAAATGCAATTATTGTAAGTCGCTTTGAATAAAAGCGTCGGCTAAATGACTAATGTAATGTAGGCTAATATACTATACTATAAAGTCAATCACATAGCCCATTATATACTATACTATCAAATAGCTGGTCAAAAATGTCAAATGTATTGTTATCTCATAACTACACATAGCGTAGCGCAACAGCCTGTATGGCATTGCCTACATTCACCTGCATCTCAACAGGATTTACAGCAGCACGCAAAACAGCTCAATGACAATATCAATTCACCTGCATCAACAACACAGGATTTACAGCATTTGAACCGGCACGCAATAGCCTACATTAGCCTATGCATTACTAAGCATCTGTAACATGCGTAGGCAAATGTGCGGCTAATTTCTCATCCTTTTCTGCCTTCAAATGTAAAAGTTCGACATAATTCCCACGATTGATGGAGCTACTGCTCTCGTCGTTCCCCCGAAATGCTAATTCTTGTTTAGCAAGGTAGCATGTTGCATCAATTAGGCTTTTCAAGATTTCCCTGTTCTCCTTTACCTTTGCATTGTGTGCAGTAACATGCAGCCGGTGCTGCTCATCCAGGGCCATGTCTATGCGACTTTTGCCAAAGGTTTCCAAGGCAATCTGAGAGTGGATGTGGGCTGTGGATTTTTCATGCTTCTCTAAAGCTCTTGGAAAATTGTTCAGGTCACAGTAGCCCCCTTTCACCCACACGCTGTCGCTAGACGAGAACAGTAGGCAAGGGAAGCAGAATAGCTTGTTAGCCTGGCTACATCCACACAGCCAGTCCTTTTTTTGGAACTACTGTAGATTGATCGGAAAAGCTAGTAATGATATAACATGAATATTACAGCAGGCATTATTTTGTCTGAGCGTAAGTGTATTTGTCAAATATGCTTTGGGTTAGGATATTTATTTTATGACTTACCCAGCCATCTTCTTTAGCTACAATCCACATTTTTTAATGGTGTTTCTCCAGACCTCTGGGAATGGTTGACCTACAGAATTGTAGCTAGTTAACAACTTGCTAGTAACATACATTTAACAACATCAAGCCATACATCAGGCTTGCAAACTCATCGGGGCATGACGGCTAACGCTAGCTAGCCTAGTAGCTGCCTTACATGAGTCCATGTAGCTAAATTTAACTAGCTAGATAGTCTCCTAACAATGCTACTTAGAGGTGAGAAAGTATGGGTAGTTAACACTCACCCGGGCAAAAACAAAGCGACATTTATTTAGTGCCTCTTTGGTGCCGAGGTCATTCACCCAACCACACACAAAGTAGTTGAAAGCCTCCAGGCTTTTATACGCCTTCATTTGGCTAGATGTGTAGTAGGTCTGAAGGACGAGGTAGCTGGTGATGTCCATCGCCTTGACAGAAGGCAAATCAGATAAATCACAAGAAAAGTCGCTCTTTTTCAGCTGATACGGATCGTATCCGATGTGTGCTGTGATTTTTTTCACGATTTCTGCGGCTTGCAGGTTCGTTTAAGTGTTTGACATTGTAGGTGTCCTCCATGATTCCAATGACTGCGTTTTCACTTCTTGACCACCACTTGAATTTCTCGGATTATAGAAGTCACGTGACTGAAACTGAAGAATACTAGAGATGGTTGTGCGGTAAATCTTAGTAGATCACTTTAGCACAATGTTTTCAACTATGGGGGCACATGGTCAAGTTTAGACAATTGGAAGGCCACCAATAGGGCACATCCTCTAGTTTTCGCCACTCAAAAGGGCACTTAAGCTCGACGTTTTTTCCAACCTTAGGGGCAATCGCCCCCCCTGCGTCTGCCAGTGCCCCCTTCTATCCGTCTCTCCTCTCCGATGGAGCTAACGTTACTGTCTTCTCCAGACTCTACATGACTAAAACAAATAAAACAACCGTAAGTATCTGTTGTTTCTGTGAGCATGCATGCATCTCAGGATTCCTAAATCCTGTCTGTATTCAAATCAGGCCAAACCCATACTTGGTTGATTTCACAGCTGCCTTCATGTTCTGTACGAAAGCCTCCGTCTCACCTTGTTTCATTTATCCATTTATTTTATCATATAGAGGCCAATTCATGTTTCATTTACTTCACACACCTATTCGACATGTGTCAGTGTCACAACATCTCAGAATCTCATTTCATTGACATTCATTGACATTTCATAATTTATTCATCTACTCTTCGGTTTGTCGAGATTGGTTCTTATCACCTTCCAGATCCTCCTGGTTGAAACCCGTAAACTCTTCCTCCTCCTCGTCACCAGATTCACCGAAGATGTCTGCAATCATTTTCTGTTCCTCGTCGCCTGATTCACTATCGCTGCCGAAAAGTGTCTTCTCATCCTTCTTCTCTCCGTCGTCTTTCTGCTTGTCGGTTTGGGAACGATGATGGAAGGCATTTCAGAGGAGACGGGTACTCCATCTCTGAGCAGGTTCTGCTGTGTAATGTCGCTGTCGCTGAACTCTTGGATCTTCACCGTGCCTGATCCTTCAGTGAAGTGGAAATGGTGATTCCGGGCTGAGGAAGCTCATCCAGTCGTAGGTTGGTACGATGACCTCAACACTTTCAGTGCCACAGATCTGTGCGACATCTGTGTGACATGTGAGGACTGCTCAACCACATGGACAATGTCGCTGATGCAGTCCACCTTTGTTTTCTTGAAGAGGCGCTTCACCAAGCCGAAGCATCAGTCGTAACTGAACTTGATGTGTCCAGTGAGCAGGAAAGACAGTGATGTGTTTGTGCCGTCCGGTCAGAACCCACCACCTCAGGTACCACATCATGCAGGAGTTTTTATTTTGTCCAGCGCAGTTGTCTGCATGGAGATGCACATGGGTTTCTCCCAGCCCATAGTTTTCATAAAGTAGTGCAGCATGGATACCACACAGTTGGCACCCTTGCTTGTCTGGCAGCTCTCATCGAGGAGAAACTTCACCTGCTTGGGGAACGCCTCACAGGCTAAGTACAACCTGTTGTTTCTGTGAGCATGCATGCATCTCAGGATTCCTAAATCCTGTCTGTATTCAAATCAGGCCAAACCCATACTTGGTTGATTTCACAGCTGCCTTCATGTTCTGTACGAAAGCCTCCGTCTCACCTTGTTTCATTTATCCATTTCTTTTATCATATAGAGGCCAATTCATGTTTCATTTACTTCACACACCTATTCGACATGTGTCAGTGTCAAAACATCTCAGAATCTCATTTCATTGACATTCATTTACATTTCATAATTTATTCATCTACTCTTCGGTTTGTCGAGATTGGTTTTTATCACCTTCCAGATCCTCCTGGTTGAAACCCGTAAACTCTTCCTCCTCCTCGTCACCAGATTCACCGAAGATGTCTGCAATCATTTTCTGTTCCTCGTCGCCTGATTCACTATCGCTGCCGAAAAGTGTCTTCTCATCCTTCTTCTCTCCGTCGTCTTTCTGCTTGTCGGTTTGGGAACGATGATGGAAGGCATTTCAGAGGAGACGGGTACACCATCTCTGAGCAGGTTCTGCTGTGTAATGTCGCTGTCGCTGAACTCTTGGATCTCCACCGTGCCTGATCCTTCAGTGAAGTGGAAATGGTGATTCCGGGCTGAGGAAGCTCATCCAGTCGTAGGTTGGTACGATGACCTCAACAGTTTCAGTGCCACAGATCTGTGCGACATCTGTGTGACATGTGAGGACTGCTCAACCACATGGACAATGTCGCTGATGCAGTCCACCTTTGTTTTCTTGAAGAGGCGCTTCACCAAGCCGAAGCATCAGTCATAACTGAACTTGATGTGTCCAGTGAGCAGGAAAGACAGTGATGTGTTTGTGCCGTCCGGTCAGAACCCACCACCTCAGGTACCACATCATGCAGGAGTTTTTATTTTGTCCAGCGCAGTTGTCTGCATGGAGATGCACATGGGTTTCTCCCAGCCCATAGTTTTCATAAAGTAGTGCAGCATGGATACCACACAGTTGGCACCCTTGCTTGTCTGGCAGCTCTCATCGAGGAGAAAGTTCACCTGCTTGGGGAACGCCTCACAGGCTAAGTACAACCTGTTGTTTCTGTGAGCATGCATGCATCTCAGGATTCCTAAATCCTGTCTGTATTCAAATCAGGCCAAACCCATACTTGGTTGATTTCACAGCTGCCTTCATGTTCTGTACGAAAGCCTCCGTCTCACCTTGTTTCATTTATCCATTTCTTTTATCATATAGAGGCCAATTCATGTTTCATTTACTTCACACACCTATTCGACATGTGTCAGTGTCACAACATCTCAGAATCTCATTTCATTGACATTCATTTACATTTCATAATTTATTCATCTACTCTTCGGTTTGTCGAGATTGGTTCTTATCACCTTCCAGATCCTCCTGGTTGAAACCCGTAAACTCTTCCTCCTCCTCGTCACCAGATTCACCGAAGATGTCTGCAATCATTTTCTGTTCCTCGTCGCCTGATTCACTATCGCTGCCGAAAAGTGTCTTCTCATCCTTCTTCTCTCCGTCGTCTTTCTGCTTGTCGGTTTGGGAACGATGATGGAAGGCATTTCAGAGGAGACGGGTACACCATCTCTGAGCAGGTTCTGCTGTGTAATGTCGCTGTCACTGAACTCTTGGATCTTCACCGTGCCTGATGCTTCAGTGAAGTGGAAATGGTGATTCCGGGCTGAGGAAGCTCATCCAGTCGTAGGTTGGTACGATGACCTCAACACTTTCAGTGCCACAGATCTGTGCGACATCTGTGTGACATGTGAGGACTGCTCAATCACATGGACAATGTCGCTGATGCAGTCCACCTTTGTTTTCTTGAAGAGGCGCTTCACCAAGCCGAAGCATCAGTCGTAACTGAACTTGATGTGTCCAGTGAGCAGGAAAGACAGTGATGTGTTTGTGCCGTCCGGTCAGAACCCACCACCTCAGGTACCACATCATGCAGGAGTTTTTATTTTGTCCAGCGCAGTTGTCTGCATGGAGATGCACATGGGTTTCTCCCAGCCCATAGATTTCATAAAGTAGTGCAGCATGGATACCACACAGTTGGCACCCTTGCTTGTCTGGCAGCTCTCATCGAGGAGAAAGTTCACCTGCTTGGGGAACGCCTCACAGGCTAAGTACAACCTGTTGTTTCTGTGAGCATGCATGCATCTCAGGATTCCTAAATCCTGTCTGTATTCAAATCAGGCCAAACCCATACTTGGTTGATTTCACAGCTGCCTTCATGTTCTGTACGAAAGCCTCAGTCTCACCTTGTTTGATTTATCCATTTATTTTATCATATAGAGGCCAATATATGTTTCATTTACTTCACACACCTATTCGACATGTGTCAGTGTCACAACATCTCAGAATCTCATTTCATTGACATTCATTTACATTTCATAATTTATTCATCTACTCTTCGGTTTGTCGAGATTGGTTCTTATCACCTTCCAGATCCTCCTGGTTGAAACCCGTAAACTCTTCCTCCTCCTCGTCACCAGATTCACCGAAGATGTCTGCAATCATTTTCTGTTCCTCGTCGCCTGATTCACTATCGCTGCCGAAAAGTGTCTTCTCATCCTTCTTCTCTCCGTCGTCTTTTTGCTTGTCGGTTTGGGAACGATGATGGAAGGCATTTCAGAGGAGACGGGTACACCATCTCTGAGCAGGTTCTGCTGTGTAATGTCGCTGTCACTGAACTCTTGGATCTTCACCGTGCCTGATCCTTCAGTGAAGTGGAAATGGTGATTCCGGGCTGAGGAAGCTCATCCAGTCGTAGGTTGGTACGATGACCTCAACACTTTCAGTGCCACAGATCTGTGCGACATCTGTGTGACATGTGAGGACTGCTCAACCACATGGACAATGTCGCTGATGCAGTCCACCTTTGTTTTCTTGAAGAGGCGCTTCACCAAGCCGAAGCATCAGTCGTAACTGAACTTGATGTGTCCAGTGAGCAGGAAAGACAGTGATGTGTTTGTGCCGTCCGGTCAGAACCCACCACCTCAGGTACCACATCATGCAGGAGTTTTTATTTTGTCCAGCGCAGTTGTCTGCATGGAGATGCACATGGGTTTCTCCCAGCCCATAGTTTTCATAAAGTAGTGCAGCATGGATACCACACAGTTGGCACCCTTGCTTGTCTGGCAGCTCTCATCGAGGAGAAACTTCACCTGCTTGGGGAACGCCTCACAGGCTAAGTACAACCTGTTGTTTCTGTGAGCATGCATGCATCTCAGGATTCCTAAATCCTGTCTGTATTCAAATCAGGCCAAACCCATACTTGGTTGATTTCACAGCTGCCTTCATGTTCTGTACGAAAGCCTCCGTCTCACCTTGTTTCATTTATCCATTTCTTTTATCATATAGAGGCCAATTCATGTTTCATTTACTTCACACACCTATTCGACATGTGTCAGTGTCACAACATCTCAGAATCTCATTTCATTGACATTCATTTACATTTCATAATTTATTCATCTACTCTTCGGTTTGTCGAGATTGGTTCTTATCACCTTCCAGATCCTCCTGGTTGAAACCCGTAAACTCTTCCTCCTCCTCGTCACCAGATTCACCGAAGATGTCTGCAATCATTTTCTGTTCCTCGTCGCCTGATTCACTATCGCTGCCGAAAAGTGTCTTCTCATCCTTCTTCTCTCCGTCGTCTTTCTGCTTGTCGGTTTGGGAACGATGATGGAAGGCATTTCAGAGGAGACGGGTACACCATCTCTGAGCAGGTTCTGCTGTGTAATGTCGCTGTCACTGAACTCTTGGATCTTCACCGTGCCTGATCCTTCAGTGAAGTGGAAATGGTGATTCCGGGCTGAGGAAGCTCATCCAGTCGTAGGTTGGTACGATGACCTCAACACTTTCAGTGCCACAGATCTGTGCGACATCTGTGTGACATGTGAGGACTGCTCAACCACATGGACAATGTCGCTGATGCAGTCCACCTTTGTTTTCTTGAAGAGGCGCTTCACCAAGCCGAAGCATCAGTCGTAACTGAACTTGATGTGTCCAGTGAGCAGGAAAGACAGTGATGTGTTTGTGCCGTCCGGTCAGAACCCACCACCTCAGGTACCACATCATGCAGGAGTTTTTATTTTGTCCAGCGCAGTTGTCTGCATGGAGATGCACATGGGTTTCTCCCAGCCCATAGTTTTCATAAAGTAGTGCAGCATGGATACCACACAGTTGGCACCCTTGCTTGTCTGGCAGCTCTCATCGAGGAGAAAGTTCACCTGCTTGGGGAACGCCTCACAGGCTAAGTACAACCTGTTGTTTCTGTGAGCATGCATGCATCTCAGGATTCCTAAATCCTGTCTGTATTCAAATCAGGCCAAACCCATACTTGGTTGATTTCACAGCTGCCTTCATGTTCTGTACGAAAGCCTCCGTCTCACCTTGTTTCATTTATCCATTTCTTTTATCATATAGAGGCCAATTCATGTTTCATTTACTTCACACACCTATTCGACATGTGTCAGTGTCACAACATCTCAGAATCTCATTTCATTGACATTCATTTACATTTCATAATTTATTCATCTACTCTTCGGTTTGTCGAGATTGGTTCTTATCACCTTCCAGATCCTCCTAGTTGAAACCCGTAAACTCTTCCTCCTCCTCGTCACCAGATTCACCGAAGATGTCTGCAATCATTTTCTGTTCCTCGTCGCCTGATTTACTATCGCTGCCGAAAAGTGTCTTCTCATCCTTCTTCACTCCGTCGTCTTTCTGCTTGTCGGTTTGGGAACGATGATGGAAGGCATTTCAGAGGAGACGGGTACACCATCTCTGAGCAGGTTCTGCTGTGTAATGTCGCTGTCACTGAACTCTTGGATCTTCACCGTGCCTGATCCTTCAGTGAAGTGGAAATGGTGATTCCGGGCTGAGGAAGCTCATCCAGTCGTAGGTTGGTACGATGACCTCAACACTTTCAGTGCCACAGATCTGTGCGACATCTGTGTGACATGTGAGGACTGCTCAACCACATGGACAATGTCGCTGATGCAGTCCACCTTTGTTTTCTTGAAGAGGCGCTTCACCAAGCCGAAGCATCAGTCGTAACTGAACTTGATGTGTCCAGTGAGCAGGAAAGACAGTGATGTGTTTGTGCCGTCCGGTCAGAACCCACCACCTCAGGTACCACATCATGCAGGAGTTTTTATTTTGTCCAGCGCAGTTGTCTGCATGGAGATGCACATGGGTTTCTCCCAGCCCATAGTTTTCATAAAGTAGTGCAGCATGGATACCACACAGTTGGCACCCTTGCTTGTCTGGCAGCTCTCATCGAGGAGAAAGTTCACCTGCTTGGGGAACGCCTCACAGGCTAAGTACAACCTGTTGTTTCTGTGAGCATGCATGCATCTCAGGATTCCTAAATCCTGTCTGTATTCAAATCAGGCCAAACCCATACTTGGTTGATTTCACAGCTGCCTTCATGTTCTGTACGAAAGCCTCCGTCTCACCTTGTTTCATTTATCCATTTCTTTTATCATATAGAGGCCAATTCATGTTTCATTTACTTCACACACCTATTCGACATGTGTCAGTGTCACAACATCTCAGAATCTCATTTCATTGACATTCATTGACATTTCATAATTTATTCATCTACTCTTCGGTTTGTCGAGATTGGTTCTTATCACCTTCCAGATCCTCCTGGTTGAAACCCGTAAACTCTTCCTCCTCCTCGTCACCAGATTCACCGAAGATGTCTGCAATCATTTTCTGTTCCTCGTCGCCTGATTCACTATCGCTGCCGAAAAGTGTCTTCTCATCCTTCTTCTCTCCGTCGTCTTTCTGCTTGTCGGTTTGGGAACGATGATGGAAGGCATTTCAGAGGAGACGGGTACTCCATCTCTGAGCAGGTTCTGCTGTGTAATGTCGCTGTCGCTGAACTCTTGGATCTTCACCGTGCCTGATCCTTCAGTGAAGTGGAAATGGTGATTCCGGGCTGAGGAAGCTCATCCAGTCGTAGGTTGGTACGATGACCTCAACACTTTCAGTGCCACAGATCTGTGCGACATCTGTGTGACATGTGAGGACTGCTCAACCACATGGACAATGTCGCTGATGCAGTCCACCTTTGTTTTCTTGAAGAGGCGCTTCACCAAGCCGAAGCATCAGTCGTAACTGAACTTGATGTGTCCAGTGAGCAGGAAAGACAGTGATGTGTTTGTGCCGTCTGGTCAGAACCCACCACCTCAGGTACCACATCATGCAGGAGTTTTTATTTTGTCCAGCGCAGTTGTCTGCATGGAGATGCACATGGGTTTCTCCCAGCCCATAGTTTTCATAAAGTAGTGCAGCATGGATACCACACAGTTGGCACCCTTGCTTGTCTGGCAGCTCTCATCGAGGAGAAAGTTCACCTGCTTGGGGAACGCCTCACAGGCTAAGTACAACCTGTTGTTTCTGTGAGCATGCATGCATCTCAGGATTCCTAAATCCTGTCTGTATTCAAATCAGGCCAAACCCATACTTGGTTGATTTCACAGCTGCCTTCATGTTCTGTACGAAAGCCTCCGTCTCACCTTGTTTCATTTATCCATTTCTTTTATCATATAGAGGCCAATTCATGTTTCATTTACTTCACACACCTATTCGACATGTGTCAGTGTCACAACATCTCAGAATCTAATTTCATTGACATTCATTTACATTTCATAATTTATTCATCTACTCTTCGGTTTGTCGAGATTGGTTCTTATCACCTTCCAGATCCTCCTGGTTGAAACCCGTAAACTCTTCCTCCTCCTCGTCACCAGATTCACCGAAGATGTCTGCAATCATTTTCTGTTCCTCGTCGCCTGATTCACTATCGCTGCCGAAAAGTGTCTTCTCATCCTTCTTCTCTCCGTCGTCTTTCTGCTTGTCGGTTTGGGAACGATGATGGAAGGCATTTCAGAGGAGACGGGTACTCCATCTCTGAGCAGGTTCTGCTGTGTAATGTTGCTGTCGCTGAACTCTTGGATCTTCACCGTGCCTGATCCTTCAGTGAAGTGGAAATGGTGATTCCGGGCTGAGGAAGCTCATCCAGTCGTAGGTTGGTACGATGACCTCAACACTTTCAGTGCCACAGATCTGTGCGACATCTGTGTGACATGTGAGGACTGCTCAACCACATGGACAATGTCGCTGATGCAGTCCACCTTTGTTTTCTTGAAGAGGCGCTTCACCAAGCCGAAGCATCAGTCGTAACTGAACTTGATGTGTCCAGTGAGCAGGAAAGACAGTGATGTGTTTGTGCCGTCCGGTCAGAACCCACCACCTCAGGTACCACATCATGCAGGAGTTTTTATTTTGTCCAGCGCAGTTGTCTGCATGGAGATGCACATGGGTTTCTCCCAGCCCATAGTTTTCATAAAGTAGTGCAGCATGGATACCACACAGTTGGCACCCTTGCTTGTCTGGCAGCTCTCATCGAGGAGAAAGTTCACCTGCTTGGGGAACGCCTCACAGGCTACCCCAAAAAGGCCACACTTACAGGGACATTTGAAATACACAGGGCCGGGCTGCAAAGGATTGGATGGGAAATGAACTTGCTGTGCAAAATCAAAGCTGTAGTGCATTTTGCCAGAGAAGCTGCAGGGTGGATGGGGCCCAACACCAGGAGGCACATCTTCCTTGACTTCCTTACAGACATTCTGGTAGAGGGATCTCTCCATGGTAGCCCTCCGCAAGTGCTCCTCCATCTCATGTACAGCCTCACTCTTCTCACTGTCATGAAGATTTGCCACTCCTGACTGACAGTACCAGCAGAGATCAGTGGCCGGACGCATGGTGGTGAAAATTGGCACTAACTGCTGCCATAGCTTCCTAAAAGTTATGTAGGAAACCACTCGTCTACCAGCACCCTCAGCTGCTAAGCAGTACCGGTTGGTTCCAAATGTGCTGTAACGTGGATGGCATATGGACTCCGCACACCCAGTATAAAATCATGCGAGCTTGTATTGACTGAAGAACTTCGACAGCTACTTACTTCAGGGTGAAAAATCATGTACATCTGAATCATTAACATCAGACGACGAGCTGATTTCCTCCGTCGTCTGATAAGAGGCATGTTGGTTGGATAAAGTTGTATTAGTAAATGGTCACTGATAAAAAGTAGTTGGTGAGTGAAGTATAAGCCTACTTATGTCTGTTTCACTTCATTGCAGTGAGTGATGGATTGCAGTTTAAAAAATAATAATTCATGTTTTAGAATAATTATAATGTATCATGTGGACTTTGAACACTATCACAACTCGGACCTGTCTGTTCAGCCACACCTTTAACACACCTCAAACACAATCACGATCAACGTTGGTCCTTTAGTCTAGACCATACTGTCTCAACACAGATAATATTCATTCCCCTGCCAAGAAAAACCAATGAGAGACCAGAAACCAATGTTGATTTAGAACCAATGTATGATATTTAATGTTTGGTTTGACCATAATTTGCCATGGCACTTGAATACATGGCTTGTGCATAGCAGGATATCCTTTCGTCAGCTTCAACGGAATGCAAGGATAGCTCAACACTCTCACAAAGAGCATGTTAATTCAAGCAAGACAAGTGGATTATTTTTCATCTTTTCTTTTCTGCTCCTAGCTAATATAAGGTTAGACGGCTGGTTCGGAGGGTGGTAGAGGAGTAGGGAGAGGAGTAGGGAATGGCGTCATCCCAGGCCCCCTTATCCTAGGCCATGACCAGCCCAAGAGGGTTCTGCCAAAGTTGACTGTGGTCAGCATCATGCCAAGCATAGCCAGGTTCCCAAATGACCCTCGCAGCCTTTTCTTAGGATCTGAAAGGAATGGAAGGAACAATCAAAAAATCGTCATAAGACCTATTTTATTGCTGTGAAATATATTCGGCCAAATACATTCGGTGGCCGAATTATCGGTGCATCCCTACTCCGAAGCATTTTGATTTGCTGTCGTTTTTCTTTTCCCTGTCCTTGCCGCTTCTCCGTCTGCCATAGTTTGACGAGACTGAAGAAACACGCTCTCGGACTGTAAACAACAGCTGTATGACACAGTTTGATGCGCAATGCATTTTGGGGATTTAGTACCCCAGTAGTGTCCATACTCAAATCTACGTCATATCCAGTGTTGCCAACTTGGCGACTTTGTCGCTATATCTGGCGACTTTCCATACCCCCATGGAGACTTAACTAGTCAAAAGCGACCAGCGACAAATCTAGCTACTTTTTCTGGTCATTTGGAGAATTAATGTAAAGTATCTAACATATCCCATCACAATGGTTTTTGTACAGTTCAGTATAATATTTGTAGATATGTTTTTGTTTAAATAATATTCACTCAGTCTTTAAGTTTCACACTCAAAAATCCCTTAAACGGTTCACTCTGTCTCAGTCAGTCTCTCACACCCTCTCAGTCAGTTTAGATAGCTATCATAGCTTAGCTAGCTATCATAGCTCAGCTCATTAACCATAATGGCTCAGTAAAAATGTATAGCAAAAAAATAAATCAAGTTTGTGAATACGTAAATAGTTAGTTTGTAAACCTGGTCAGCCTATTTTTCATTCATTTATTTAGCCTTCCAGAATGGCATATTATGCAAATTCGTTGATGGCATCATCTAGCTACTTTTGGGAGAGCCAACAGCTACTTCCATTACAGAGGAGTTGGCAACGCTGGTCATATCTAGTATGAGTAGTATGCTAGTATGCCATTTCGAACACAGCCATGGTCTCTCGACCCGAGTAATTGCCCGGTCGGATTTCCCTGGTCAGTCGCGTTCACAATTAAACTGACACTGGAAATTCCATGGAATGTGTGAAAGGGGTTTAATTAAGCTCAATTAATTTCACCTGTGCGTGTTTGCTCTAGGGTTGGGTATCGTTTGGGTTTTATCCGGTACCGGTACCTAACCGATACTTTAAAAACGGTACCGGTACCGAAACGGTACTTAATTCGGTACTTTTGATTTATCTATATTAGATAGATTCTCACAAGAAACAATTGGACAAATTGTAACGTGTTTATGGTTATATTGCTTGTAGGGATGCAAAAAATACAATTGGAGTGTCAGAAAGAATAAACCCTAATAAAATAATAAACAATAAAATAATAAAAACAATAAAACGATTAAAAAAAAAATATATATATAATAATAATACACTTTTAGACCTGCAGGCGGCGCGCTTTACTTTACTTGACTGTCCAGTTCCAGATGACGTAGCCGTAAATCGCGTCACGGCATGTGCGCCTGCGCACTGCTCTCCATTTGAGGAAGTAACCAGTGCGAGTGTAGCAGAGGGGTTATCGGGCGTCTGGATTTGTTGTTGGTTAGCTGGCCGTCATTCGCCATTTCAAACCAGTTTACAATCAGCATGAATTGTGTCTGCCCATTCGCTCATATCTATCACCTGTGGTGTCAACGATGTTATTAGCTAAAGCGGTTGATTTCGGAGAGTTGGTCTAACGTTAGCGATAGGGTTGCCACCTTTCAGTCAGAGAAATAAGGGACACCCCTCGCAGTAGGGGCCCCGCTCCTCGGTACCACGACCACCACGGGCCCAAGGGCGGGGTGGGGGCCCCAGTGCTAGTAAATCATAAGTTAAACATTGTTTCAATAAAGCATTTAGATTCATACTTAAAGTTTCAAGTGCTTTATTAACACTGACTGAACGTATCTTAATACAAAATGTATTAAACAAAAAGCATTAGCATACAGTATATGCACCATAACTTAACTCAATAACTTACAATTAAACAAAGCTTTGCCACTTTCAAATATAGTGCAACAATGGTTGTGCAAATAATAATTTATGAAACTATAAAACTACAAAACATTCAACAGTCATCATTCAATCATGTGCAGCAGTAGACAGGGTTTAACAGTTGAGCTCTCTCTCTTCTCATTGTGTTACTTATTTTTCCTGTGAAAACAGTTAACACCTCTCTCTCTCTTCCTCACTGTGTGTATTTCTTTTTCCAAGTGTACTTCTGATCACTCCTTGCAGCACTGAGCAGCTGTTTGTCTTTCAAAACAATGGGGTAAAACTCTGAACAGGACAGCTCAAAGTTGAGAGTGATCAGCAGCTCACTCCTCATGAGCTCCACAGAGCACCTGTTCCTGCAGTCACTCAATTTGCTGGTCATTCTGGAAAAGATCCTTTCCACATATCCAGTGGATGCTTGGACGCTCAGGATGTGGCTGATGACGGACAGCATGTTAGGCAGGTCAGCTGCTTGAAAGATAGCCACCCACCTGGCAGCCACAGCTTTGGACTTCCACTCATCTTCTGCACCCTCCCTGATCCCCTTCAAAGTGGCATTTGCTGTGGTGCATTCATCATATAGTTCATCCATATTGACTTTATGGATGAGGTTGATCTTACCAGTGATCCTCTCAATATCACTGAAGGTAGCCATTCCATGGTGCAGAGAGAGAGATTGCAGGGAGAACAACCAGTTGTTCTCTGAAAAGTCAAACCATTTCTCAACATATGAGATTGCTGTGTTAAGAAACGCAGTGAAATCTGCCCTTGCCTTGTTTGCATCATATGGAAGGAGACGCTGCAGCTTCACTTTGGTTAAGTAGCCATAGAAATGGTCGTCTCGTCTTTGTGTGAGTTTTTGCTTGAAGTTATCCATGATGGAATATAACTCAACACAGGTGGTTGAATTGCTTTCCATCTTTTTAACAACTTCCTCAAAGAGGGAGAGGATGTTGTTGCTGAACAGGAGGTAAACCTCCACAATGTCAGGGTCTTCCCCAGTTGAGTCTTCACTGAGATTTAAAAAATCTCTGATCTGTCTGGGACACTCATCCCCCAGGCTGATGAAGTAAGACTTGAGAGCAGTCCAGGTTTGCATAAGCCGGGTGATGGCTGGATTGAGGGAGAGACACCTTGTTGTGACATGTCGTAGAATCTCCCTGAATTCCACATCACAAAATTCACAAAACTCTTTGAGGGATTCTCTTCGTTTGGCTGATACGGAGAAGTGCCCATAGACCTTCAGCACAATGTTTTCGACATCTACAGTGAGCTGGTCCAGAGCATGTTTCACTGTGTTGTGCATAATGTGGGCATGACAGTTCCCTCGCAGCAGATCCTTTTGCTTTTTCTTCAGGTTTGTGAAGACAGAGTTGAGGATTCCATAATTTACATTAGTATTGTCTGCACTATATGCTGTCACTTTATTTATTTTTTTATTTAACATTTATTTAACCAGGCAAACATGTAAGAACAAATTCTTATTTGCAAATGCAGCCTGACCAAAAAGCAATGGCTCTTTGGGGGGTGGGGGGTGGGGGGGGTGGGGGGGGGGGAAGCTAGAAATAAAACAAGGTTAAGTAATACAATAAACAATAAAACAATCAAACAATAAAACTATAAAACAATAAAACACTGGCAAATACAGATGCATTAAAATACTGACAGTCAGAGAGAGGGGAGAGAGACGGAGGAGGTAGGGGTGAGGAAGAGCGGAGGTGAGGGATAGCGGGGGTAGTGGAGCAGGGGTACTTAAAATGAGGCAGTGATGGGTTATGGGATGGGTGAGAGACGGTGATCAACAGGTGCATTGATCGACTATGGTTCGCTGCAGGATTTGTTTGAAAGCAGTGAGTGAGTTTGAGGGTGTTTTGTAAGGTGTTCCAGTCGTGTGCTGCAGCGAACCGGATAGCGCTGCGCCCGACTACGGTACGGGCTTTGGGGATGGTGAGTCGGACAAGATCACTGGATCTTAGAACGATGACGGAGCGGTGAGAGAGGTGCAGAAGGGATGAGAGGTAGAAAGGTGTTTTGCAAAGTATGGATTTGTAGATAATATGAAGCCAGTGACAGAGCCGTCTGCTGTGAAGAGATGACCAGTCTACAAGGGTGTACAGAACACAGTGGTGAGTTGTGAAAGGCGCACTAGTGGCAAAACGAATGGCGGAGTGATGGAGTGTGTCGAGTTTCCTGAGGGCAGACTGAGATGCCATCCTATAGATGGTATCGCCATAGTCAAATATGGGCAGGATGGTCATCTTGACAAGGGTATGTTTGGCTGCACGGGTGAAGGAGGCCTTGTTCCGGTATAAAAAGCTTAGGCGAGCTTTGACTTTTGTCTGCAGGTGCTTTATGTGGGTGGTGAAGGAAAGGGATGAGTCCAGCCAAAGGCCAAGGTATTTGTAACAAGAGACAAACTCCAGCTCGGAACCGTCAACACAGAAGATCTTAGGGGGGCTGTTGAGGAGAAGATGGAGGCGATGAAAAGACTGCTCAATGGAGGTGAGTTGTAGAGTGGAAGCCGCAGAGTGGAGTGAAGGGCCTGCACAATACAAGATGGTGTCGTCAGCATAAAGATGGATCTGGGATTTGCCAGCATGTTTTGCTACATCATTGATGTAGATTGAGAACTACGTTGGTCCCAAGATGGAGCCTTGAGGCACCCCTTTAGAGATGGTGAGATGTGATCTAATGATAAGCCAAATTTATCAAGTGATTGTTGTATGGAATCTATAATCCCAGCGGCTGACTCATCTGCATTCTCTATGAAGTCAAGCATTCTGTTGGTGACCCCAGTTTCTGGCTGAAAGAATTGTACAGCAAGGGGAAACATCTTCCTGTTCCCCTTATTTGATGCATCCGTCTGGATGGAGAATGGGAGGGGTCCTGATGTCAAGACATTAAGAACTTCACCCACTGCCTTCGGCTCAAGGACGTCTTTGACCATTGCTTCTGCCTTTGTTCTCCCTAGAGACATTTTCTTTACGATTTTGGAATCATGCAGAATCGTTTGATTGAGTTTGTGTCCACAGTCCGCACTATTGTAGCTGAGGTTGTGCATAACCGTGTGGTACACATGCGTCAATTCCGCTGCTGTAACCTAGAGGGGGGAGAGGATGACAAATTGTTAATGAAATTCAACAGTATTAATTGTAGTGTTGTTTGGACACAGTTATGAAAGTCACACCAGTTTCTGTTTCCAAACAGTGAAACCACAGAAATCTTCACAAACATTTTTAATGTGAGAAAAACATATTAATACATTTTTTAAAATATATTTTTCTCTGAGCATTTTTCTGTATCCTGTTAATCCATTAGTATTGAAAATGCAATTTTCCAGATGAGTCGAGCATATAACATAATAATATATATAACATCAGAGTTGTTTATTTTATTATTTTAATATTGTGCACTATATTTATATTGATGATACATCGATCAGTACTTGTAGACTATGTTGATCGTTGCTATGACAACCACCCCGTCTTGCATCACGTGACACACACTAGGGACGATTCTGCCCACATCGACTACTAACAACAACAACAACCGTCACACATGGTAGAATGGATTCAAAATCGATCATTACCTATCTGCTTCAGGAGATGCCTGTGGTACGAAATACTGTGTCACTGCAGCTTGGTTCATCTGGATCCTGGCATTACGGGAGTGCTGCTCTCCAGAGGCATAGACGGATCATGAAAAAATGGGCCCCTGGGCCTGGACGTGTAGAAAGGCCCCCCCCCCCCCCCCCCCTCCCCAGCGCAAACATTTTTTTATTTTTTTTATTTTTTAGAGCGCAAGTAAACACAATGCCAACAGCATATAAGACAGCCTACGTTCACCTGCATCTCAACAGGTTTTACAGCGGAGGAACACTCAAAGCCAACAGCACAATAACTAGAAAAAATTCACCTGTATTTCAACGACACAGGATTTACAACACAGGCATGCCACACTCAATTGAAGCCAACAACAGTACATGTACAGTAACAAAATACACCGCTTTCAAACAAAAACAATTGGCAACACTATGGTGTCATATATAGCAACCACAGGATGGCTTTATAAGACTAAATTAATCATAAAATAGTCTTACCTTATGCAATGCATTTTTTCCTGGCTCTGCTTCGTGCAAAATCATCCACGATATCATCAAAGTCCAGTGATTTGGTCAGTTCGCTCTCAATTGCCATGAGAGAAAGAGCCTTGAGACGGTGTTGCGTCATTTTAGTCCGCAGTTCGTTTTTAATCCTGGACAGCACAGAGAATGACCGCTCCCCTTCGCAATTGGTTACAGGCAGAGTAAAAAATAGCCGCAGCGCAACATAAACATTTGGAAACATAGATTGCAGGCCACGATCGATAATTACGCGGAGTAGTCCTTGTGGGCTTTTATCCTCTTCAGCCTTAATAAAAGATCTGAGCTGAATTAGTTCATCGGCTAAACTGCCATCTAGGTCAGATGGGTATGCAGATGCCAGAACTTTTGCCTTCTCAATGAGTGAGGCATTGGACTCATTGGATTTGACATAGAAAAGCACATTGAACAAACTGCACAGGTGTCCGTAGGCCTCCAGACGGTGTCCGAGGCTCTGAATAAGCGTGTCGATGGCAACATTGAAGGTCTCTATCTGAAACTTGCGTCTTCCATCAAGCTCAATATCCTGCTCTCCATTCTCGTCAGCAAAAGTCTTGCGTCTCTTTCTGCGATGGCTATCATGTCTGTAAGTCTGGCTGACACCCGGTATACTCAGAGCTGCGCTTTCAAAACTGTCAAAAAGGTCTCTTTGTGCAGCCACAAAATCACGCAACGATTCAAGTGCCCTAACTGCGGTTAAAAGGGCTATATTTCTTTGCTGCAAAATAGCGCTGGTTGCTTGAAATCTTGATAATATGGTATCCCAAAACTTGGCCAAGAACGCAATTTCCAACCTATCCAATTGCGCACAGAGCCCAGCTGCTTCAGAGCGCGTGGCCCTATTTTCCATCTGATCCGTAGACAAAGTCCGAAGCTTCTCTTGTATCTTTTCATAATTTTGCCACAGTGCTTTCGTTGAGTCAGCACGGCAACTCCAGCGTGTAGAGGAGAGAGATTTAAGTGTTAAACTTATGGGCATATTTGAATCCCCAAATACTGTGGCCCAGCGATGTGTGGAGGCGGAGGTGAACGCATATAGAGACTGCAACAAGTCAAAATATTTGCCAACTAGATCGCTACAGGCATCAATACTGTGGACACCGACCAGATTCAAAGAATGGGCAGCACAGGGGACATAGTGAATAAGTGGATTCCTCTTCTTTAGATGTGCCTGCAATCCATTGTATTTTCCAGACATATTACTGGCATTATCATACGACTGTCCACGGCAGTTTTCTATATCAAGTCCAAGATCGTGCACCATTGAGACAACACAGTGTGCTAAGCTTTCCCCTGTGTGACTGGTGATGGGTTCAAATCCTAGAAAGCGTTCCACTACATGGCCTGTTTTGCTCACAAATCTGAATATAAAGGTAAGCTGATCTACATGGGATAAATCGGGCGTCAAGTCGACTATTACAGAGAAATACTTAGCATCATGTAATTCCTTTGTAATGGCTTGTTTAGTTTTCTCTCCCATTAGTTCTATAAATTGTTCGCAAATTGTTGAGTATAAATATGAAACACTGCCCCTTCCCTTTTGTCCAAACTTTCTTATATGCTCAGCCAAGAACGGGTCATATTGTGACAACAATTCTAAGATGCCCAAGTAGTTTCCATTGTGTGGGGAATCTAGCAATTCATCACGCCCCCTAAATGCGTGACCCCTCTCCCCTAAGAACTTGATGACGGAGACAACTCTCCTAAGCACCTCTCTCCAATATTGCCTCTCTCCATCGATTTGCTTCATAAGGTCGGCGTCCACGGTGGCACATGTGATTCTCTGATGCAGGGCAAGCATGCAGGCATGATGTTCTTCACTTCTCTCGTGCTCGCCGATTCGCTCTGGGTGTTTCCAGTCACAATAGCCAGTAACGAATGCATGTGACTTAGTGGACAACAGCTTGCATGCAAAACAATAAATATTTCCTGTGGATGGGGAATACGTAATCCACTCTCTATCAACCACTTGGCCATTGGGCAAAATGCATTTCAGCTGTTCATTTGTTAAAACTCTGGATTTGCCACCAATCCCACTATCCCTTACAGACGCTAGATAATGTGCACGCCGATTCTGGAACACTTTAACTCCTCTGTCAATTAGAACCGCCGTGGCCCGCTTACTTTGAGTGATCTCCCACAAAGCTGGGTCAGTTACGGTTTCAAACCAAGCCTCGCTCTCCTCTCTTTGAGTAGTCTGTAACTGATCCTCCATGTTAGCAGGCGGCGGAGGCGACACGCGTTGCCGTTTGGCCTCTTGAGCACCGGCCTGCTCCTCTTCCTCACTCGCCAGCACCAACAGTTGCCCTGGTGGTGCAGCATTCGCACTAGCACTAGCAGTGCTGCTGACTGGCTCTGGCTGTTGCTCATCTCCCACGGTGGGCTCGTCAGCCTCCCCCGCAACCCTAATGTTGTTCTCTTCATTTGTTGTAATATTCTTGAAAAAATTTGGAATTCGAGGAACATGATGTAAAATATCAGATTGTTTTGCTTCTTTTCCTTTTTTAATCTTTCGTTTAGCTGCTCCACTTAATGTGTGACGGTGCTCCATTTTACCTGTGCGTTGTCAGTCTCAAGTTCGTTGTTAATGACATTGACCTCGTGACCTCGTGATCTCGTGACATTGACCTCGTGACCTGTCCCCCAGTACACAAAGTGACAGCGCCCTCTAGTGTCTAGTTTCTATAGCCTACTCATTAATCCAATGGGAATGTAGCCTGTATTCGCATTAGAATCTGAGTAGGCTATAGAAACTATGTAGCCCACACAAGCTTCTCTTTTTTTTGCAAGACGTGGGCCCCTATAAAATTGTTCAAAATAGTATATTCAAAAGTATATTCAAAATATTTTTTTTACGTTCATATAAGGAATCTCATTTGTCCCAGTTACAGTAGGACATTTTCTACCGGCATCCCTGCGACAAGAAATGCAAAGGGCCCCCTGATCTCTGGGGCCCCTGGGCCTGGGCCCGGTAGGCCCATTCAGTAATATGTCTTTGGCTAGCAGTGCGTTATAGAGATAAAGTTATTTCTACTTTTTGTCTCTCACACTGGGTATTGCTACCCGTAACCGTTCGGAGTATTCCTACTCGCAGAACAGGGAGTATTGCTACTCACGTCGTTCAGAACGAGGAGTATCGCTACTTTTTTCGTTCCGAGCAAGGCGAGTATTGCTACTCGAATCGTAACACGGGGTATCGCTACCCCGAGTCAGAGTATTCCTACTCTTCAACAGAAGTATTTCTACTCCTGTGAACGTCAACGAAGTGCAGTTTAGCAGCAGAGCGCCCGTCGGCACGAGTTTGGTCGCTCGTATCTGTGGACTGTTTAACTCTAGCCACCCGCACAGTTGTTGTCAGCTCCAGTGAGAAGCGAGAAAAGGTTTTTGAATGACGACAGACGCTGTGTGTACGCGTTATATAGGCGGAGGGTCCCGTCCCTCGTGACACAAGCGTCGCCTGGGCCAGCCAATGGGCTGGCGCAGTGTAATTCAGTTTCTGATGAGGTCACGCAGGGGGCGTTCCCATGGTGAGATACGAAACGAATACTATGAAAGAGAACACAGACACACACAGTAACAGAGAAACACAAACACACACACACACACACAGACGAGGAGGTGTCTGAGTAGCTGTCATGTTGTAAAGGTCATGTGACCGTCGTGCTCAGTGTCTGACTGTGTGCTCTTTACAGCAGAGTACGTGGGAGTTGTGCCTTTTTCAACTCTATCAGTCAGAACTTCAGTTAACGCTACGTAAATGCTTGGCGATGACAGAGATTATTTGGCTAAAAAATATTCCTAAGAATATATCGTCATTTCTTGCACTCTATTTGATACTCTTCAGTTGCAGCACCCCAGCAAAGTCTGATCACGGAGGAGCGGTGGTATTTTCACTATACTGGGAATTAACATGGTGAAATGCATTCTTAGACCAGGCTAGTCGTCATGATTTCAAATATGCCACTTGAAATGCATGAAATCCAAGTTTATTTGTGTCTTACACACATGTTCACCTAGTATTTGACTGCTTGTAGCCCAATCACGAATGATCCCAGTATTGTAGCTTCAGACGGACAAGTTGGTTGTAGTGCTTGCCCACGATATGTTATTGCTAGAGATGCTCCGATCAGGGTTTTTGGTGCCGATCACTGGAATCAGTGATCTGCCGATCCGATATCACCGATCACCGATCACAGCGTCGAAAATGGCAATTGAAGCATTCTATTTATTGTGTAGCATTATTTATGTTTTTAATTATTCTTAACACCATTGACATTGTATATTAAGTATTCAAATGAAATTAGGAGATGAGAAAGTATCATGAATTGACAACCATCTGTTTTATTGAATTCACAACCACCTGTAGCTTACTTCAGGAAAAACAAATAAAATGTGAAAATAAAAATCATAATAAATAAAATGTACACTGTCACATCAAATGTGCAACATTCCACTCGAATGAGAGGAACCAGGGGCTCTTAGAGAACTTGGAGCTTATACTGTAGCTTTCCTGAGGAACAATAAACATACCCAAACTAAACTGCAACATAAACAGGCTATAGCCAAATATAAAATACTGTTTCAAGTCAGTCAGTTTCAAGTCATGTTGTCCTTCACTAGGCTCCCGATGTACGTGTAGACAGTTTGATATAATTCCGGCAGGCAAACATCAGTGAAATATTTTCGCCCCGGCAGCGTATAGCGTGGATCCAGGCAGGAAACAAGGCGTTTGAACCCGGCGTCTTCCACAACAGACAGGGGCTGCTGATCAAGGCATATGAATTCCATTACTTTCGCATTTATTTCCTTTCGTTTCTTGTTGTCGTTGCCGTATGGTTGCTGTCGTTTCAATGTCTCTGTAACAGTTAGCTGAGTGAGTGGCGTCGAACGTTCTTTCGACGACTCTTTCTCTCTGGCCTTAGCGCTCGCCAATTTATCAAACTCGTTAAATTCCTTGGTGTGACAAGCCTTCAAATGACGTATGATATTCGTGGTATTGAAAGACCTTGCGTGCGTTCCTCCGCGAGGTATTTCTTTTGAGCAGACATTACAAACTGCATATTTGTTGTCTCTTTCCGACACTGTGTAATATTGCCAGACTGGCGACGCCATTTCTCTATGTAAACTGATCGGCCGTGTTTGATCGGCCGTTTTGAGAACTCCGATCAAAACCGATCAAGGGCATATCAGCCGATATCGATCGGCGCCGATCAGATCGGAGCATCTCTAGTGCTCATATATATTTATTTTAATCACGTTATTTTACCAACTGTTAAGACAACAATATAGTAAGCTAGTTACTTGAGCTAGCTAAAGATATTGGCCCCCCCAAATCATTTTACAACGTGTTGTAATTATGTTACGATATTTCTGTCGAGTGAGTGAAGGTAAGCAACGTAGGGTGCGTTCGTAAAATCGCTCTGAGAGCGCCTGAACGCACACTGGGTGCACTGTCATAAAGGGACCAGGTAATTTGATTGGACAAGAGGCATTCCATGAGTGCTGATCATATTTCCAGGGCGAATTTACGAACGGAGCTAGCGAACAGAAGACGCAAAAAATCGTCAGATCAGATATATAAACGGGTTATTTTGGTAAACTGGACATATTTTGGGAATATATGTGGTTACTTTCTCGCCTGAAAACATATTAAAACTCAGTGGCGGGCGGTGCATTTCACACCTAGGCCTTCAGTGATGTCCTACCTGAATTATTCCACCTCTTAATACCATCATTATGACACGCCATGGCTCTAGAAACTATACATTTAGACAGAAACGCAGTATAACCGGGCATTGCCATTGTTATTATAGCGGCACCTAGTCTGGGTGTATTCAATTCATTGCATGAAAACGAAAGCGTCAGTTATTTCCCGAACTTTGCGGTCTGTCGATCTCGATAGGAGAACCGTATCGAGGTTCCATTTAAGGCCGGTTATCTTCCTTGTGTTCATACGGTCACGGGGGTGTGTCGTTTTCCATGGTATCAGCCCGGGAAGTGGTTAAAAGATCGCATTGAAGCCCCACTTACTCACACAGCTGAGCCAGTGCACCGCACCACACCACACACTCTATCTACGAACCCCAGGGTCGCTCCGTATATCTACATCTCTTGCAGAAAACATTAAATGCTTTGTACTCACCAAAACAACAGATTATTTGAACACAAAATCCATCCTCCTTTCTTTCCTCAAGAAGACTTCAATGACTCTGTTGTACAGTTGATCAGTTCCACCAATAAGTCCTTTTACTTGTAGAACAACAGCTTCCATCTACACAAATTAGCGAGATCAAGTTCAGTGTGTTAGCTCCGCCTCCCAATAGTTTGTATCCAATCAAAAGACGTGCAGGTGCTGATCAGGTGCTCCGCCATCCAGAAGGCCCCTTCGTCGGATTTGCTTGGATTTGCTTGCCAACTCGAGATCTGACCACGGTATGCCACAGCTCTTTTCTCGCTCGCTTTAAATTACAATCTGTACTCGCGCCACTGTTGAATCTGCAGGCGGGCAGATTTCTTGGTACCCTGGCAACACATTATGGCTGAAATTGATTGGATAAAATCTAAAGGCCAGCCCTCCAAATGTCTGGAAGCAGCGCAACCAAGAGGAAAGCTATGAAATGAAGAGAATAGACTACGGGAATAATTTAATACATATTTGTAGAAAAAATATATACAAATTAAATGTATATTCTGATGATGTTTAGGCCAGCAGAGAAGGCCTTGCTGGCCCTGACGGACCACCACTGTTAAAACTTAATAAAATGACATGTTAACACTTGTAAAGCCAAAATTACATATATTAGCTAATGGAGGTTTAAATTCGCCGCTCCCGGCGAAATGCATTCTGGGAGGCAGTATGCATACAGTGTAAATGGTCGGCTGGTTTTCACATACTTATTATGAATTTAGTAGGCAGTATGCAGTATATACTCATTGAGTATGCTAGTATGCAGTATGCTAGTATACCATTCCGAACACAGCCTTTCTGTTTAGGTAATGCGTGCGTCAAAAAAATTCTCACAGGCGGAAACTACATCCCGAACAACAGTTCCTCAAGTGTCTTTTAGGAAATATTAGTTCTCACTTCACACGAGATAGATAGATAGATAGATAGTTTGATTGTGTGATAGATAACTTGATATATAAATTAAAACGTGTAAAAAATTAAACAAAATAGGTATGTCTATCAACTTGCATTGCCGTCATCACAGCGGTGTGGCTGGCGCAGGGGTTAAGGCAGTCAGCTTGAGTTCCAAAGGCTGCGGGTTCGAGACTTGATTTAATTTAACGTTTTTTTTTACATTAACCGAAGCCTTCATGCAAATCGATTTACAATATATATATATCTGTCTAAGTGAATCATCTATCCATCAGAAAGGATTCCATCAGAATCCATTACTCAGAAAGGCTTCAAACACCATTTTAATCGTGTCAGTTCTTGTAAATTAGCCTGCACCATCATTTTATAGCCTATATCAGGGGTCGGCAACAGGCAGCCCGTGGGCCATTGCTGGCCCATCACCAATAATATTTGGCCCAGCAGATTAACTTTTTTCTTTTTTACAATATCGGACCGACAGTCCCACATATAGCGTCTATAATGTCCGAATAGAGAATCGACCTCCACCTGAATAATGCTTATTGTACTTTTATCCATGTTGAGAGTGAATGACACAGGGACAGACAATCAGGCAGCGAAGCGCACTGACGCTGAACCCCTCATGGTGAATCATAAGTAGGTGGACAACACGTGGTGCTGAAATAGCCGACATGCGGTGTGTGGTTTGAAAGAAATAACACAAGCTCAGTAAACCATTCAAACGTAATGTTTACGTATATGTGACTGCAACACACATATGAACAGTAACAAAGCAAATTCAGTTTAATTTTCTGAAAAACATTGACAACAAAATCATTGCAAACAAAAAGCAGAATCTGCTTGATCTTGGAGGGCGAGGGGTGGTGGTGCATAGGCCTACTATACGCTCCTGAAACGACAGAGCAAACACGCTATTAGGGATAATAATTACAATGAGCCATTCATTCAAAATATACAAAATACAATTAGGTTATTAAATACAATAACGACAGGCTTGGTACTCACTTAATGTGAAAAGTGGCATCTCCCATCGGTTTTTGCCGATATCTTGCTTGATATCTGGTGATATGGACGTCACTTTAATCCGCAGGCAGTTCTCAAGGTTTTTATGCATCAATCGATTCCTCTCGTGCGTCTTTATCACAATCATCGAAAAGGACGACTCGCATGTATAGAAAGGGAACATTGTGAGCACGTAAAATGTGAGTCTCACAACGGCTTTGCATTGATGAAACCAGGTAGGATGAACGTATAGTTCACTGTCCATTCCTCTTTAAATGCCCTGTTTTCACCGTCAACTTTCCTCTTTAGACCTTTGAAGAGTGACATTATGTTTATCTTGCTAGCTAGCAGGTTAAATGTTTAGCTAACTTCACCAGACACGCAAACAACCAATCCAATAATAATGTGACCTTGTCTGGGAGGAGGGGGGAATAATTATCAGAACAAAAGTATGTTAAATAATCATTAGAATAAGTTAGGCTGCGCTACATCGTCAGTCCACACATTTATTATTCAAAAATATGGAAAAGGGTGAAACTACGTTTCAACGTTGTTGAGAATCATAACACAAACTCGCTAGTCAAGCCAAAATACTGCAACGTAATGGATTGGACTGCTACCTAGTTAACTATAACACTACTTTACATTGTTAGCAGGCTCACAAAACAAGCTGTGTTAGTTGACTAGCGATGTGTACATTTTTCGAAAGAAAAGTCAAAGCATTAGAACGTCACATTTTTTAACAATCAATTACTTAACTTAGCCTTTGATTATGTTCGGGCCCGCCATCTAGTGGCTCAATTTTTTGGGGGCCCGAGGCCAAACTGGCCTATATACTTGTTTAGATGAGATTTTAGATTAGATTCAGACAACGAAATGCAATAAAAAGTGTGTCTGGAGGGATTTGAACCACCGTCTTAAAATGACGAATAAATACCATGGCAGCGGTCAATACCACTAGGCCATCGTGACGATATGATGGTTTGTAGCCTGCTGCTGATATCACCACAGTAGTAAATATTATTTTATTAAAATATGAACATATAACAATAACTGGGGCTAGCTAGTATGACCTACGCATTTAATCGGTCAGCAATTTCTTGCCAAACCATTTCCCTCGCCTTGTTAATTGCGGCAGTATTACACTATTTTACATCTTATTTTTCGTCTTCATAAAGATCAATCTTCATTTCGACAGTTCGACTCTTCGGGGCTCTTTATGCCTGCGTGCACGCGCCCATATCGAGGATTTCTAAGCCGGTGTTCTATGAACACTCATGACACAAGCCTGATCCTCGTTCGAGGAATCACCTGAGGCTTGAATTCCAATCTCGAGTTGCCTGATCGCGGCATTTATTTTTATCGCCGATATACTAATCAACGTTCGTGGAATACCCCCCTGGCCGATAGCTAATAATGCAATAATAAAGAGCAAGACTTGCATGAACCTTACACACACACACATATACAGTGGGGGAAATAAGTATTTGATCCCCTGCTGATTTTGTACGTTTGCACACTTACAAAGAAATGAACAATCTATCATTTTAATGGTAGGTTTACTTTAACAGTGAAAGTCTGAATACCAACAAATCCCGAAAAAACACATTATATAAAAGTCGTTTCTTGTAGTTGGTCACCAGGTTTGTGCACATCTCAGGAGAGATGTTGGTCCACTCCTCTTTGCAGATCCGGAGGGGAGAGGGACGGAGGAGAGAGAGAGAGGGACGGAGGGGAGAGAGAGAGGGACGGAGGGGAGAGAGAGAGAGAATGTGTAGCCATTATTTAACTGCCCCCCACACACAATCCACTAACCTACCCGTGTGCATTTGTGTGTCTATGACTGAGTGTGTAGGGGAGTGTGTGCGTTTTTGTGTGTGTGTGTGTGTGTGTGTGTGTGTGTGAGAGAGAGAGTGTGAGAGAGAGAATGACAGTGTGGGATAACTGTGTGTTTTTGTGCGTGTGGTACTTTGTTGGTCTGTGGTGAGCCTCATGTGAGGGAGAGAATGACAGTATGAGGAAGAGTGTGTTTGTTTTAGTGTGAGACTGTGTTGGTTTGTGTGTGTAATGTGTATATCTCTCGCACACTCTGCATAACAAACCAACTAACCATAACACCAATTAACAAAGCTGAGGTCAAGTTTCCTACTCTCGCGTGGAGAGAGTCTCAACCCTCCGATTCCTGGGACATCACATGCGGGATGACCTGACCTGGAAGGACAACACAAAAGGCACCATCAAGAGGGCACAACAGCGGCTATACACCCTGAGATGCCTCAGGAAAGAACACAACAAGCAGGAGATACTGGTGGCCTTCTACCGCGGCGCAGTGGAGAGCATCCTCACCTACGGCATCTGCAACTGGTTCTACAGCTGCACAACAGCGGAGAGAAATGCGCTACAGAGAGTCGTGAGAACAGCACAGAAGATCACCGGCGCCCCCCTCCCCTCTCTGGAAGAGCTGTACAACACACGCTGTCTCAGGAAGGCCTCCAAGATCTCCAGGGACCCGACCCACCCTGGGCACGTACACTTTATCAGGCTGCCCTCGAAAAGGAGGTACAGGACCCCGGCCGCTAAGACAAACAGACTGAAGAACTGCTTCTACCACAGGGCCGTCCAGGCCCTGAACACAGCAAAGACCTAAGTTCTGGGCCCTGGACAGTCTGGACGGATTGTATGGCAGCTGCTGGACTGAAAAAAAATCAGGTGTAGTGCTGAGGCACAAACATGTACATTTCAAGCCTGCAAACTGTGACACTTTAAATAACGTGAAAAAATACTATTGTGCAATATGACAACCCTAGTAGACTATCTGTGCAGTATAGTACAGTGGATTGTGTACATAGCCTTTATTTATGTAAACCAGCTCCTTACCTTCTTGTGATTTTATTCTTTTTCTAAAAAAAAAAATTTCCCCCTTTCCTAACACCAGGGGAGCCACCCCTCCTAAATGTCGTTGTTTGGTACCTGTACTGTAGCAATGACAATAAAGTCCATTCATTCATTCATTCTCGTGTGTCTCCTCCACCTCCCTTCCTCTCTGGTGCATGTAAGGTGCTCTGAAGCGTAGTCTGACTGTGGGGAGCATGGCGCGTTCTGGCCTGTAGAGGGAGCCAGACTTTTGGTGGAGAGGGTTGACGGTCTGATTACGGACAGGTGTCAGTGATCAGACTCGTTCTCTTTCGTATCTCACTATGGGAACGCCCCCTGCGTGACCTCATCAGAAGCTGAATTACACTGCGCCAGCCCATTGGCTGGCCCAGGCGACGCTTGTGTCACGAGGGACGGGACCCTCCGCCCATATAAAGCGTCCGGTAGTAGGAGGAGGCAGAGACACGCGGACACTGAGAGAGGAAGAGAGAGAAAGATAGAATAACTGTTATTATTTAGGAACCTCTTCAGCCCGTCAGTGGCGGGGCTGAATCTGTCAGGACAATACAAACTCATTGAGTACACCGTTCCTCTGTGCCTAGAGACCTTTACACTGCCTTTCTCCTCAATTGTCCGCCTATATAAGGCTTACACACGGCGTCTGTCGTCATTCAAAAACCTCTTCTCGCTTCTCCACTTCCCCCGGTAGTAGGAGGAGGCAGAGACACGAGGCAGAGACAGAGACACGCGGCCACTGAGAGAGGAAGAGAGAGAGATAGAATAACTGTTATTATTTAGGAACCTCTTCAGCCCGTCAGTGGCGGGGCTGAATCTGTCAGGACAATACAAACTCATTATTTAGGAACCTCTTCAGCCCGTCAGTGGCGGGGCTGAATCTGTCAGGACAATACAAACTCATTATTTAGGAACCTCTTCAGCCCGTCAGTGGCGGGGCTGAATCTGTCAGGACAATACAAACTCATTGAGTACACCGTTCCTCTGTGCCTTTCTCCTCAGTTGCGTCTGTGCTCCATTTCATTACTGCAGCTGCAAGACTCGAAAAGGACAAAAATAATGATGAATGTTCAAAGCCCCTCGGCTGTCTACCTCCTACCTTCCTAGCTGACCACTCGCCCACAATAAACGTACCCCTGCAAGTTTTTTTTCCACATGGAGCTGTCTGCAAGTGATCAGGCAGAATATTATAATTTGGCCTGACTCTAAAATATGACTTGCACTGTACTGGGTTACTTGGTGTTATACAACACAGCTAGTTCTGTTTAATTGCATCACTCTACTGCACAAATCAATCTAGCTACTGTGAAGCTTGCTATCAATTGGTAGCTAGTTAATAATGTGGCTGCATTTTCTAGACGGCAGTGTCCTCATAAAACTCATCTGCTACATTGCAAACATTTGCTTGCTAGCTAACATAGGACCACACTGTAGCTAGCTAGTCCTCTGCTTGCTAGCTAACCAACGCCGTAGCTAGCTAACACCACACTGTAGCTAGCTAGCCCAGCTTGCTAGCTAACACGTAGGCTTACTTGCGTTACGGCAAATGACACATTTCTCTCTATATAGCTATACCATCGGCGGCTGGAGCTAAAAATGTTGGGTGGGGCACAGGTTATGGGGGCATGCTCCACGGGGAAGAATATCAACTTTAAAATCTGGATTTACAGTCGATTTTAGCATGAGAATATACTGTCCAGACAGTTGTCTTGTTTAGCCATTCAACTAGGCATTATTTATTCAATGGAGAAAGACATGGAACACAATGCAATTGTGATAATAAATGTGTTCTTTGTTACTTCTTTAATTAAATTAAAGTGTACCTTTCTATTATCATACAATATTTCCTTGAACATGTAAACTCTATAATCATACAGAAAGCAGAGGAGAAAGCAGAGGAGAGAAGTGCTTCTGTTTGGAGAGTAATAATCCCAATAAGGTGCTCTTTGGAGAGAGGTGCAGTAATATCCAAGAAAAAAGGGGAACCAAGGCACTCTTATTGTAGAAAAAAATAAAAAGCCTTTATTAGGAGTGGCTATGCTGACGCGTTGCGGTCTTCTGACCTTCCTCAGGGCACATGGAGTACTGGTACAAACATTTCACTTATGAAGACAATGAGTGGAAGTGACATCATAATCAATGGGTGGAGGTGACTACCCTAGTGGTCAACATGGGTTATACAGGTAAATATGTACCATGAAACACCAATTATGTACAATAAAACCAAACACCACAATATACAGATATGATTGAAAACAATGTCAAAACAAAATTAAAAACAGCTGTATGGCCATACAAAAATTACAGAAATGGAGAATAATCAATTTCTTCATTTAACCCAGGGGAAACCATGGCATTGAGTTTACAAATCCAAAATGTTTCCCTGTGTAGGAGCAGTTTGAGCCTGTCCCCTCCTCTGCGAGAGGAGTGGACCACTTCCAGAACCACCACTTTTAAAGAACTGGGGCTGCTATGGCCAGCCTGTTGGTAATGCTTAGCCATAGGATATTGTTCATTGGATGTTCTGATAGCATAAACATGCTCTGCGAATCTGTCCCTCAGTCTACGCTTAGTGCGTCCCACATAGAAGCAACCACATCCACATTCCAGCCTGTAAACAACATATGTGGTGTTGCAGTTGGAAAAAGACTTTAGCTGGTACCTGAAGCCACTTGTATCTGTGAAGTGCTTGGTTCTGATCATGTGTTGACAATAATTGCAGTGTCCACACTGGTAATGGCCTTCAGGGGCTGATAGCCAATGCTGTTTGGTTTTAGGCACCATGTCACTACGCACCAGTTTGTCCTTGAGGGTGGGTGCGGCTCTGGGAGTGCATCATACAAAGCTGGGTCACTTTCTATGATGCTCCAGTTCTTTTTTATGATGTTGTTGATGCGAGCCGCCTCCCTGCTGTATCGAGTGACAAAATAGATCTGTTTGGGTTTTTGGGCTCGGTGTGATGGTCTGAGGAGGTTAGCTCTCTCCAGAGCTTTGGTTTTGGTGAGGGATTGATCAAGAAGGCTGGGTTGGTAGCCCCGTTGTTGGAACCTTTGATGCATATCACATGCCTTTTCCTCAAAATCCTCTTTCCGAACGGACAGAGAGCACAGGGCGTATTTATGAACGCACCCTATATGACAGTGAGTGTGTGACAGACAGCACCTCCTCAGGGCCTACGGGGTGGGGTGGTTGAAATCCTAACGGGTCGTTCAGTTCGTTCCGCAGCAGGCGAGGCTACGCGTCCTCATCCTCATTCCTCCTCAGGTTTACAGTCCTCCCGGGCCAGTCTCAGTTGTGACAGGATGTGCTTTTTGGGGAACTTCAGAGTGGTACATCCAAACTGGCTGTCACAGATGCGCCGCAGCCTTTGGAATTGCCCAAATGGTATATTTTTGATCAAGCTGGAGGGGTGAAAACTATCCGCTCTAAGGATGGTGTTGCGGTCTGTGGTCTTTTTGTAAATAGTGGTATGAAGTGACCCTTTGTCAGTTTTGATGATTTTTAAATCAAGGAAATTAATTTCTGTTTGACTAATCAATACTCAATCTGATGTTCTCATTTGTGGAGTTGACATACTTGTGGAACAGTAGCAATTCTTCTTCTGACCCCGAAAAAAACAATAAAATGTCATCAATGTATCTGCCATGCATGTTCGGGGCCGAGGCAGACGTGGCAGTAGTCGTGCTTGTCCTCCGCTGCTTGGAAGTCGCAGCGGCAGGCGTCCCGGAGGAACTTCTTCATAGGCGGCGGACGATCCATATCTTGAAGGGAAAAGTCTGGCGGGTTCTCCAGTCTCAGTAGTCGTCCTTCTCAGTCTCAGATATAAACCCGTGCTGAAATTTTTGGGAGAATGAGGGATCGAAGGACGCCCCTTTATATAGCACCCCAGGGCGGGCGCAGGCATTGAAAAATTCAGTCATTGGCTACTTTAGGTAGCGGGGTAAACCAATAGGAGCAGAGCTCCCCTATGGGGCGGAGCTCCACGATATAGAACGCACCAGCATAAGAGCAGATCACATCCATTGTGCCCCTCTGTGTTGCTGCCTGAGATGAGGCCAAGCCACAGCTGGCAGTGGTAGTCCTGGCACTCTGGGAACCATCAGAGGAAGTGTACCCAGAGGTGTCAGTGCTACTCTGGCTTTGGGATCGGTGGCTTGACTGACTGGAGAGGCCCTCACTGGACGTGTGCAGGCTTGGGGGAGGAAGACTCACCCTGGGGGGCACGGCTGGGGCCAGACTCACCCTGGGGGGCACGGCCGGGGCTGGGGCCAGAACAGTAGCAGGTGCTGGGGTCATACTGGAGGGGGCCACTGCCTGTCTCTTCTTCCTCTGTGTCTCTTTGTATCTCACAGGCAGGGGCGCCGCTAGAGATTCTGGGCCCCATGACAGAATATCATTTTGGGCCCCCCCCCCCCCACCTAAACCACCCATCAACCTAGACAACAGGCACGTGCCGTGAGCTTTTAGATTGGGTAAGCATAAGATATAGAAATACACATAATTACACATACACGCACACATATCAGTGAACGCAGTTTCAAGGAAATGCAATTTTGATGCCCTAGAACCTGCTAATAAACTGTAGGGTCACTTTGTGATCAGATTACCAAAAACAAAACAAAAACAGTTGCCAGTTTCGACTATATCAGGGGTGCTCATTGTTCAATCTTTTTTGAACCAAGGTCTTTTCAAGTAGCCAACCTGCTGAAATCTACAAGTCCAGTTTCAACATCGCAAACGCACACACGCACAACACAGACACACACCGTTTCCATCCTCCATAGTAAACACACTTTCTTTTCACACTTTTGTCACGCAGGCACTTGACATCACATCACATCTCTATCTCTCTCAAACACTTTTGGTCCAGAACCACTGGCACGGACAGCGACATTAGGCCTATCTCAGCGATTGATTAAGCAGCTCTCTCTCCAAACACAACGGCACAGGCCTACATTCAAAGGTAAAAGCAGAGGAAGTCTTAAATAAGGAGCCATAACCAGCAGTACAGCAGTACTCAAACCATAACAAGCACAGATCGCCACCAGCCTCGCGAATCATATAAACCGCTCATACGATACCAGGCTTGCTGTAACCCCTAGCGACTCTCCCTTTCTGGGTGTGAAGATCGGTGAGTGGTGGCTTCGGGCGGCCTTTAGCCAGTAGTTGTGTTTTTCCAGTCCAGTCCAGTCTACGAAATCCCTTTAGGTCGCTGACAGTAATGTCCATATTCACAAAATCAAGCAAGTTATCCTTATTGATTATTATTATTTAGATCGTTTGAGCTAGCTGGCATAAGCTATTCTGCCGGGCGAGAGAAAGTAAGGTGAAATGTTAAGTGAACTTGAAAGTGATAAGAGCCAATCAGTAGCTCTTATCGGAATGAACGAACTACTGATTGGCTGGTAAGCATGCTTACCCTGGCCACATTAAACAGTGGGCTGAGGCATTGAAGAAAAAAAAGAAGACATTTTCACAGAGAGACGCAGACATTACATTATGACATTTCAGCAGAGAGAGAAGTGCTTATAATGCAACGCAATGCAAGCAAGCAGAATAGCGAGTGCTTACTCCTGCAGGTGGCGCCAAAATGAATGACTCCTGCTGCCCTGGGACCTAAAATACGACTCTTTTAATGAAAACAAACAAACGGTTACATGCACTTTTATTTTAATATTTTCACTGTCCTTTTTTTTTCCGTTGGGTAAGCACTGCTTACTATGCTTATATGGACGACATGTTCTTGCTAGACAACCCAGTTGAAGTTGATGAACGAAATCCAATGATGGACATCTTTTGTAAATGTAATTTAAAATTACTTAATACAGGAATCAACAATTCAGCAAAGAAATCTCAACATTCTTTAACTTATTAAATTAAGACTTGAACAACAGAAGGACAAAAGTATAATTAAATGAAGATTTGAACCCAATTATAAATGTATAAATCACACAACAAGTCTAAATATAATTTTAATGGGGTGGTATTGTGTCTAAATACATTTAGATCTTTTAAAGATCAGTTGGCCATAATACTGTCAGGATTAGATCAATGAAGAATTACAGCAGAGATATTTACTGACTCAGCATTGCTTGTTTCACACAAAGACAAAAGTGTTTTATACAAGAGGGACAACACAGACATGGTGCCAGCGAAATTGAATAGTGAAATGGGAAAAAGGTCATTTTTACCCACTGCGGCAGTACTGTGGAATAGTATACCTGGAGAGCTAAAAACTATATCCAGCCTAATGCACAACGATTCAAGATAGGAGTAAAGAGACCAAATCAAAGCTAAACGCTGGGCCTTCTTAGTAGCAAAATCTTTAATAAGATCCTTGAAATCTAGTGATAAAGCCAACTTGCTGTGCTGCTGTCATTGTCCTTTGTTACTTCTTGTTCTACATAATTCATAATATGTCCTATAGTCAGGGGTGCACATAACTGGTGTGCCAGTGCGCATGCGTCGCCAAAATGCATGCTGCGCGGCAGATCAGCCGCATGAAGGCGCTCTTGCGCACCAACATTATTTTTTTATTTTTTTATTATTTTTTTTAAAGTTGATTTCAGTGTTTACAGAACAGAGCAGTGCTTAAAGAGATGTCCGTTTATATCAGTGTGTTTAAAGAACAGACATTCAGTTAGTGCTTAAAGAGATGTCCGTTTATTTCAGTGTGTTTAAAGAACAGACATTCAGTTAGTGCTTAAAGAGATGTCAGTTGATTTCATTGTGTTTAAAGGAGTCGGACAGACTTTCATTCTTAAAGAGCAGTCATTTGATTTTGCATTTGTTTCTTTTGTTTTGCACACAATAATTTGGTCGTTCATCTTTATGAATAAATGTTGTTTTGCTAATAATATATCCATGTATCCCTTTTTTATCCATCCTGTGGGACGGGTCGTGACTCGCGAGCTCGGGGAGCACCAAGCAGCATCCCTAGGTGCTCCTCTGAGCACTGGCCCCAAAAAATTATGTGCACCCCTGCCTATAGTAGTATTAACATAGTAATACATTACACCAGATTAGCTAACTTAAATGTTATCTAGCTAGCTAACAATAATATTAAGATGCCAGTGGTCAATCTTATTGCAATTACTGGAAGAACTATTACCTAAATATGAATATTAGCTAAAGTTGTATTCAATGCTTGCATGGTAATGGAGCATACATTAAAATATTCAAAAGCTGTTTGTTAACCCCAAACTCCTACTGCTCACCTCCTTCTCCTTCAACTGGGAGGCTGCATCTGTGCATGACGTCATTAGCATGTAACCTTATACTAGTTAGCAAGCTAGCTAGCTATAGCAAGAGTGCATAGCTGCTGAATTCACTGAGCTCTAATAACCTATATTTGGACCAAAATTGCCCTCATCTCATACATTTAACTGAAATGATACTGACAGTGTACTGTAAGTTAACTTTACTTGAAGTTAATGTTAATTAGCTGTAGTGAGCTAACTAGGTCATCCACGCAGTGATTAGCTAGAGCTAAACCACACAATGTTGGCTAGGTAGCCTACATGTACATTTATTTATTTATTTTTTTACTTTGTGACTAGCTGTCGCCCTTTTTTGTCACTCTCCTCGTTCTTTACTTTTACTTTTCTCTTTTGAGACCCTTACCTGACTTTGGCGTTGCCCACCATGACCACATCACCCCCATCCTTGTCAGACTATTCGCGGTAACGTTCCTCTCGCGCGCGGTGGACTGAACCATGCAATGAATAAATAGAGGGGTAAATAATAAGGCTTAATTTTGTCAAACATAGAGAAACAAAACTCCAGTTTGTTTCTTTTGTAACTTTTTTTAATACATAGAATTATAAGTCGGCTACATTAACTTCCTTATGATAATAATAATATTATTATAAATATAATATATTTTTAAAAAGATTCTCTTGGGCCCCTGTCAGTGCTGGGCCCTTAGAATCGTCCTAACTTACCCCCCCTAGTGGTGCCCCTGCTCACAGGGCTCTCTTTGTAAGAGAGCACGCTGCCGTTACCGTCTTCGTCCGTCTGGTAGTACCCACTCAAGCGAGGACTACGGCGTAACATGACTGTTGACCCGAAATCCGTTGGAGGAATGAGAATAATCTGACCCATTTGTTCTTCAAACAAAAACAACTTAGTTGCACAACAACAACAACAGCCTGGCGCATCATTCGACTGATGCTTACGAGACGTTGCTAAGGGACGTGTATTATGATGTCCTGAATCCTGTCCCGTTTGAGGAATAGTCGCGAAATGTGGTATTAGCAGCCCCCTACGAGAAACAAGTTGCACATCAGGACCTATTTAATTTCTGTCCTTAACATCATTCGTAGGGCTGAAAAACATGTTTACTGCAGACTTGTTTCCCTAGTTGTCCTCTATGCGTAATGTTTTAAAATGTAAAATGTTTAAGTATGTGCTGGTTTACAATTCTTTTTGTTCCTTTTTTTTTTGGGTAAATTTATCAAACAACAAACATCTAGACGTCACAGCAGGGACAGACATTAAGGGAAAACAAATAACTCCATAAAGTAGAAAGTAAGAAAAATAAAGTAATTAAAAGACAAAACACAACAGCAAACTAACAAGACAATAAACCACAACAGAGACAAAAAAATAAAACAAAAATGTGTGTGCAATGAGGGAAGGGGGGGGGGCATTACCACCATCAACAACCACGTAGATATAAGAGTTCCTATATCTAAAAGATAAATGCAAGCTAGAGAAAAATTTAAATTAAAAAAAGGAACAAAGGAAAAAAAAGTGGATCTCAAATAACGTCATGGATTCTCTTCCATAAAAGATAAGAAGGGGGACCACACTTCAGGAAACACATCCATCTTATCCTGCAGGTCATATTTAAGTCTCTCCAAGGGCAACACAGACATTATCTGGGTGAACCATAGCTGTTCAGTAGGAATCACATCAGTGTTCCATAGTGTAACATGCTGTGCAAAGTTCAATAAGATGAAAATGAAAGTGTTCAGGTATTTCTCAAGTAGTCAGGTAGTGTGCAATTCCTGTGTCCTAATGTTTTCAACATTAGCATTAGAGCAAGTTACATAGGGGAGAGCGAGGTAATGTGGGACATTTTTTACATTTGCTCCCCTCTAGCCAAGCTAAAATGAGTAAATCAGTAAAATTTACACATTTCCCATTAATTCAGGATGTTTTCTCGCTATGGAAATGCTCAGAATGTCTTCAGGACAAAGGGCAATGAAAATATGATTGTTTTTAAAAAAGTGGTCTTGTGTCTCACTTTACCTCATCTTAGGGGTAAACTGAGACCGACCAGAGAAATCAAGGGGGTAAAGTGAACCAGTTGGGGGTAAGCTGATCCACTTACTTTTTCCACTTTAAAACTACCATAACAACACATGTTGTAACAATTAGAATCCTGACAGCTAGATTGACAACCACACATTCCAAAACTAATGTTGGACTAGTAACAGAATTATGGGGATTGGTCAATTAAGCACATTTTTAAAAATACTTGAAAGTAACCCAAAGTACCTAAACAGTAAATCAAATACAACATAATATAATTGTAAATGTTTTATTTAATTAACATTCACAGTGTGGAGGTCAGAACACAGGACCTTTAGAGCCAGCTAGTGTATGGGGGTCAGAGCAAAGGACAATCAGAACCAGCTAATACACAGTCTGGGGGTCAGAACATGGACCCATAATCAGAACCAGCTAGTACACAGTCTGGGGGTCAGAACATAGGACCATCAGAAACAGCTAGAACAGCCTGGGACTCAGGACACAGGCTAGACCCACCTGGATTAGAACATCAGCCTCATACTCTTAAACAAGGCCTACTCTACATTCCAGCCCTGAAGGTTACAGGGAAAGGTGAAGAGTTGCTCTCTCCGTGTGGTTCCTCCAGGCCTATTTGGTTGAGGCAGCTTCTTCACCACATCACCTTTAGGAACATGTGCCACATCATTGTCTTTTAAAGCAAACGTGGGTCTCTCCCACACTTTCTTGTTTCCCTGGATTCTTCTGAGGAATTGTGTAAGTATTTCGTCATCCTCAACTTTCTCAACCATGCCAACGTAACGGACACTCCTGCGTTTGGTTGCAAAGTTAACTAGGACAAAGTCACCCACGTTCAGATCTGTGTTTCCAAGATCACTTCTTTCATCCTCAGAGCTCTCTTCGTCAAACTCCTCATCAAGTGGGACTGCGATATCACTCTCCTCAGAGCTGCTATCTATGATTTTCTTTTTGGGTGCTTTCTTTTTGGGTTTTCCCTTTTCTTTGCTATTTTGCTTTTTCCCTGCCAGTTTCTTTTGTCTCTCTTCATAAGCCTTTTCTATTGTCTGCTTCTCTGGAGTATCAGTTAGGATGGCTGTCTTCACACGTTTTTTTAATTAAAAAAAAAAAAAAATCAAAGTCAGAATTGCTTTATTGCTTTAACAGAAGTTACGAAGTCAAACATACTATTAGAAAGCATTGTGATGTGAAAACATTAAACTACCCTCAACACACCTCCACTACCCTCAACACACCTCCACTACCCTCAACACACCTCCACTACCCTCAACACACCACCACTACCCTCAACACACCTCCACTACTCACAACACACCACCACTACCCTCAACACACCACCACCCTCAACACACCTCCACTACCCACAACACAACACACCACCACTACCCTCAACACACCACCACTACCCACAACACACCACCACTACTCACAACACACCACCACTACCCTCAACACACCTTACATTACAAGTATTTTCTCTTATATAAACAGTGCCATTGAAACAGAATTACATTAAAAGGTTGTGGGGGGTGTGCGGAGGACCCCCCAGGCCAGAGCATAAACAGCAGCACTCGTTAAATCTAATCCTCCAGACTCCCGTGGCACAGTGATGTCACACGGCTGGTTGGGTCGGCGTGTGAGAGGAAGTGATGTCACAGGGCTCAGGCCCAGTGCAGGCCGAGGCCGCGGGACAGCGTGAGGGCCTCCAGGTCCTCGTCCTCCTGACGGGCCCTCACACGCTGCTCCTCCAGGAGATACACCAGGGCATCACGCTGCTCCACCACCTCCAACATCTCCCCCAGGATCACACGCTCCTCTGACTGCTCTGCCTCCGTCTTCAGGTGGTCATCCACTGCCATCCTCTCTCGGAGTTCCTGCTGCAGGCGGCCCTGTCTGTCCTCCAACTTCAGCTCCCGAGCAAAGATCATGAGCTCAGACTCGTAGTGCATGAGGGAGTTCTTCTCCAGAGGGAGTTTCAACCAGTGCTGCATCAGAGCATCATCCTGTCTGCCCATACCGGCCGCCTCCCCTCGCAGGGCCTTCTCCACAGCCACGCCTCTCTCCTCCAGCTGCCCCCGCCTCTCCTCCACCTGCTCCAGCTGTCTCAGGATGTCCTGGGCTCTGTGGAGCCTCTTCAGCTGCTCCTGATCGGCCTGCTGGCGTGCGGCCCTCTGCACCCTGCGTGTGATGCGAGCGTCCAGCTCCTCCTCCGCCCCCCCCCTCTGGAACAGCCCCTCCTCCCCCCCCCCCCCCTCTGGAACAGCCTCTCGGCCAGTACACGCTTTCTTTTGATTTGTGCTCTGGGGGGACATTTGGGAAGTGGTAGGATTTCACGAGGAGACACATGTCCAGGTTGGCTGGGAACACATGGCACATCTGAGTCAGCTGGCGAGGCACATCCATGAGGACCAGGCGGAGTGGATGGATTAGCATCAGCGAGTGGATCATCTGCAGCAGGTAGTTCAACTGCAGAAGGTGGATCATCTGCAGGGGATGGATCATCTGAAGTGGATGGACCAGTGGATGCAGGCTGCAGCTCAGGGTTTGGCCGGTCTGACACCATGGATGATGCAAACGCTTCCTCAGGGAAAATATCTCTGTTATATGGAAAAATCCCAGTGGACTTGAATCCAGAAGTGATATTACGGAGTGTCACTGCTGACAAGAAGGCCTCATTCACAAGTCCTGCAATCTGGTAGATGGAGACTGTTTTGCCAGGGTTGGATCTCATCCACCCATCAAGAGCTCGGCTGTATAGGGTCTTGAACGGGCCATAGGCCTACACGGTCACGTCGAGAGGCTGCAAGCGATGCGATGTGTGGGGTGGAAGGGTGAGCAGAACAATACCGTTGCTCTTTGCTTTTTCTACAGCCTTGAGTGAGATGTGAGCTCTAAGATTATCAAGGATTAGCAGCATGGGACGGTCAGGAGTGCACTGAGTGTGCTGTATCAGGTGATCAAGGAACTCAGGCCAGGTGTCTTCATTCATCCATCCTGTTTTGGTGGAGGCACCTTTGGCTCCTGGAGGTGCTCCTATCATGAAGTTGTCCTTAAACTTCACTCTGGGGAAGACAAACATGGGAGGTATGGCATTCCCAGCAGCATTCACTGCACACACCACAGTCACCAGTTCTCCTCTCTCCGCTGATGTGATAGAACCAACTTGCTTTTTTCACAACCTGAATCAAATAGAACGTTTAGAATCAATGGCATGTGCAATCAGTAGGCTACTATTGGTCTAAAGGTACATTGCATTTCGTTTCAGTCCATTCATTTTTTCCAGTTCACAAGTTCACAACATTATTAAAAGCATTAGTTTCAGCATTCTGACAATAGCTAGCTGGTCATTATCACAAGCCACTCAGTATCAGTCTGGTGCTCTCTAGTGTATCAGGTGTAGCTTACCTGCCGTGGCTTTTGAACTGTAAAGACGCCTGTTTCATCCACATTGTAAATCATATGTGGAGGGAATGCATGCCTGTTAAAGAAGAGAGGCAAGGGAAGAACCTAAATCAAAACCACATTTTACAGGTAAAGCCTCCATAAAACATTTGCAACTAAATAATTAATTCTGTCACCTGTACATCACGACAGACAGATTTTCGAAGAACTCCCCCACTGTAGTTTTATTGAAGGCTGTAGCCCTTCCCAGGGATGTTGCCTCCGGAGTTCGGACAGAGAGATGGCGACGTGCTAAGAATCTGCCAAACCAATCTTCTCCTAAAGAGTAGAGAATTCATTATTATAAGATTTAGCTTTGTGGCAAGATCAGTTGGCCTAAGTTAACCTACAGAATCACGTGATCTCTTGCACACCCTAGCCTACCTGCACATTGTTTCTCTGTCCAATTGGCAGGGACAGGGATATTGTTTCTCTCTGCGTATTCAAATGCCAGTTCACGGCACTTAACTGGAGCAAGGCCATGGAACTGGTCAGCGAGTTGTTTCAAGTGTTTGGCAAGCTCCTCCTCCATCTCATCTGTGAAAATTCTCTTTGCCTCAGCTACTGCACCCCAGGCTACTGATATTTATATTGATGATACATCGATCAGTACTTGTAGACTATGTTGATCGTTGCTATGACAACCACCCCGTCTTGCATCACGTGACACACACTAGGGACGATTCTGCCCACATCGACTACTAACAACAACAACAACCGTCACACATGGTAGAATGGATTCAAAATCGATCATTACCTTATCTGCTTCAGGAGATGCCTGTGGTACGAAATACTGTGTCACTGCAGCTTGGTTCATCTGGATCCTGGCATTACGGGAGTGCTGCTCTCCAGAGGCATGCTGTTTCACGTCTGACAGGCTGCTGTGTGCGATAGAAAATACCCGCCGTCATATCGTGCAGTTAGCTTTATACTCGTTTTCAACAATGCTGACAAGCCACCTGTTCGCTTCTTCCCAATCGCGTCTGTATTTCTGCAAACGCCTTTGTTTTTTTGCAGGACGAGGTGGAGTATCATGCTCTGTTTCTGGTTCAGCAGCCGGTTCCTCCATCTTCTTTAGAGAAGATATTATGATGATATTCAGTGTTTAGGATTTTTCACATTAGTGGCGGGCTGGTGTGTTTTCGCGCGCTCACCACGGCAAAAAAAAAAACGCGTGCAAGCGCATAAAACGCGCACTGGCGCTCAAAACAAAGACGTGATTTCACCAAAAACTAGAGGGTGGCAACATTTTTTAATTTTTTAAATAGCGGTTAAGTCATTAAAGCGAAGCAGGTGATACACAGAAAGATCATCAGCTCAATATGAAGTACACAAGAGATAATCAGCTCATCAAATATGAAGTACACCCATTAGCGGGAACATTATTTGTTTCACAAAATAGGCTGATTTAGTTGAGCATGAACATCAGAGACATACATTACGAATGTTCATTTAAAATACTCTATACTGAGCACTGGTATAAGAACATGAACCAGAGAACAGCAGTAAATGCAATAACCCACAGTCGTCGCTGATGATGTTGCATTTTCGATTAGGATACGCTTACGGGATTAAAGGGACGGGCGACGGGCGATTTCCTGAAATCCAAATGTCCCGCAAAATTCGGACCAATCACAAAACTGTTTTGCAAGCGCGCCTTTTGAGAGTCTCGATTGCAGTGCGGGCCGCCACGAATCAATGCATATAGAGGAAACACATTGCCCAGCGCTGCAGTAAGATATATTGGAGGAATCACGCAATGCGGGTGGATTGAAAATACGGAACAAACAGCGTTCCGTATTGGTTCAAAACGGAACGCATCTTTTAACTGTCAAATAAGGAACGATTCCGTATTTCAAGGTACGGGTGGCAACCCTAGTTAGCGAGCTAACTCGATTCACCATGTCACCAGAGAGCGTTTTGACATTTCATTTTCACTTGACAGTCAGTGACTGTCTGGGGGCAACGTGTTGGCAAGCTGTACCTATGGGAAACAGTTACCGAGAATACTGACAGACACCGTAGTTTCACTTTTCTTATCCGAACACAATCATCTAATTTGACCATCACAAACAAACGACGCCTTATTCTATGTTCATGTTTAAAGGATGAAGACACAGGACACAACTAATATAATAAGATAACTATTATCTATAAACTCACTCTTCTTAACTCGTGCTCCCTCCCCATCCTCCTTGTCAGATGTTCTCTCTGTGGTGTGTAACCACTGAAGCCTGAACTTACCTGCTTGGTAATTTAGTATTGTGTTATACTTCTGCTAACTAAGTATGGTGATATACTTTGTGCAGAGACTCTAAGTTTGTGTTGCCTCGTGCCAGTTATTATCTCTGAGTTTTTGGAGACTGAGTTTGCTCCTCTTTTATTTTCTGCATTACAGTCTGGTTGTTTTGTATACCTGTCAATACTCAGATTTTTTATTCTACAAAACCTGCCTACTGCCTCCTTTGTTCTACTCTACAACTGGGTCCAAACCTTAGCAAACCATAACACATATCCCATGAAGGGCATGCCAATTGTAAAGTGATGGATACAATTTGGTCTACATAGCTGTTTATTGTAAGGTTCTAGGCACAGAGGGAGCCAGACAACAGGCAGGTGTGGTGAGAAGTGGGCGTTTTCATCATCTCCTCCATCTCATCCAACCTCTCCATCCTCTCCTCCATCTTTTAGAATCTGCTGATGAAGTAAAAGGGTAGAAGTTTTTCAGTGTCTGTGCCGTCTCTTGCCACTCGTCCGTTAGTATGTTAGATACTTTGCAGTAATTCCCCAAATGACCAGAAAAAGTAGCTAGATTTGTCGCTGGTCACTTTTGACTAAGAGGGTCTGGAAAGTCGCCAGATTTAGCGACAGTCGCCAAGTTGGGAACACTGTTCCTGCCTGGTGATGTAGTTTACAGATAGCAATGAATTCCTGACAGATTTTTTTCAAAACATACCTTCACCACTAACATGGATAGTTGTAACGTACAAATGAGTCCATCTCCTTTTTAAGTCCATGGGTCAACATGTTTTCCCTGTTCAGGCAAGTAGGATGATCTTCGATGATGAGCTCAGCATGTGGCCTCGTATCATCCAGGACATAGTTGACTTGAGAAGACCTGTACAAATAAATCAACAGTAAAACAAAGAACATCAGTCGTTTTCCAAATGAATAATAAAATATTAAGTGAATACAGTGTAGATGCTATAAAATATATATAGATTTATGAAACACAGGATAAGATGTAAATTCCTTTGTGCAGGCACGTACGTGAGAGTGTGTGTGTGTGCGTGTGTGTCGTCTTGGTGGTGAGTGGTTCATGCGGGGGGGGGGGGCTGGGGTTAGGTTTAATTTCGGACGCATCATCAGTAGTGTTCCTCCAGGTCATGGGGTGTTTCGGCCATCACACTAATAGTGTATAGTCTATACACCCTCGCCAGAGGTGGCCAGCTCAGGGGGATCAGCCCCGAACTTGCGTCAATCCTAATTCGTCATGAGAATGGCTGACGTCTCATGAGACTATGCAAGGCAGGGGCGTCCTTTTCCCTGAGTCAGGCCTAAGTTGACCGCATACCTTCTGGTTGGCTACTTCGGGGCCCAGCAGGGATCTTTCCTTCTCATAAAAAGCCACTGGCTGCTTCTTTCGGCTGCTTCCGATGCAGCTTTGATGGCTGAACGCAGGCTTTGGCCTCTGATTCCCAGGTCTGTAAACAATCTGGTGGTAGATCTTGCCACAAACCCTCTGCACCCCACCTCCACTGGGCGGACTTCAGTGTTCCAGCCGCGGTGTTGTGCTTCGGCGGCGATCTCAGCATAGCGTAGATGTTTCCGCTCGTAAGCTTCATCCACTGCATCCTCCCAGGGTACGGTTAGTTCAATGATGTACACCTTTTTTAGAGAAGGGGACCAGAGAACCAAGTCAGGTCTCAGGGTGGTTATGGCGATCTCTTTAGGAAACACAAGCTGTCGTCCAATATCAGTCAGCATCTTCCAGTCGCGGGCCAACCGTAGCTGGCCTCGCTCAGATGGTGTAGAGCTGCTCCTGGTAACCTTTGCCCCCTCACTGACAAAGGTAATTGCCTGTTGGTGGTTGGATGCTGATGGCGGTAGGGAGTTGGTGGCAGCTCGTTTGTCCTCCAGGGTGGATGCAAAGATCTTCAGGACTTGGTTGTGACACCACGTGTAGCGTCCCTGGGCGAGACTAGTTTTGCATCCTGAAAGAATGTGCCTGAGGGTGGCTGGCGTGGAACAAAGGGCACACCCCGGGTCTTCACCATACCACTGGCCAAGGTTAACTGGTGTTGGAAGGACGTCGTATGTAGCTCTGATAATAAAGCTCAACTGCCTCGCTTCCATGGCCCACATGTCCTTCCAGCTAATCTTCCTCCTCTCCACACTGTCCCATCTCGTCCACTGTCCCTGCTTGGCAAGAGAGACTGCCTTGGCCCATCTTCCAGCCTCCTCCTGATGGCGTACTTCCTCCACCACCATCTTCCTCCGTTCTGGTGCTGTGGCCTTACTCCAAGCAAGGTGAGCAGCTGTTAGCCCGAAGCCTCCTCTTCCCTGCTGAACATACCCCACAATGTCAGCATGTTTGAGGAGTAGGGTCCATCTGCGCGCAACAAATCCATCACCCGGAAATGTGTTATGCAAATATGCAGGCGCGGTATGATGACGTATGGTACATCACATTTCCGGGTGATGGATTTGATGCGCGCAGCGCAGATGGATACACTAGGAGTAAACCATGAATCGCCTTACTACGGCCTTACTACGGTGAAAACTACGGAAAAAAACTAATATGTAGAGTACAGTCCTATCAATTGTTCGAAAAGGAGTAGGAAGAAGCCTGTCCTACCCCTGTTTATACTTAACAATTATGCTTACATTATATAATCCAATTAATTAATACATATATTTCAGTATCATCCGTTCTAATACTTTTTCATTAAAAATAATTTAAACCTTTTTTTAAATAGAGCAATAGAGCAATATTTCTGCTTTCCTTCATATTTTCTTCATATTTTTGACATTAGGAACAAGTTATTAGTGTGATCACGATATCCGACCTCATGTACAATCTGTACTGCAGTAAAAATGTGGAACGCCCTTCCTATAATCTTAAAGGAGTGCAAAACACTGCCCACCTTCAAAACCACTCTCAAAAAACATTTACAGGAGGCTGCAATCCGTAACTGGACCCTCTAAATCAAAAATCAGATTAAAAGACCCGAACTACCCACTGTACATACTTTGTGTTTTGTCCCCCGCCCCCACCTGTGGTGTATGTCCCCACCTGCCCTACCCGCTGTACATACCTGATGTTTTGTTGTATTGTTCTTCCCATGATGGATGTATTTTTATCTTGTAGATAGTAATAGTTATTTGTCTGTATTATCTTGTAGATAGTACTAGTTTGTTTTGTCGGTCTTACATGTAACGATGAATTGAGAATCAAGGACCCCAATTGAAATAAGCCAGTGGCTTTCTTGGGTTTTTATCCTGTTAGTTGACCTTGTATGTAATATGTACTTTCATGTACCTACTTCTGCAAATCTTCTAATAAAGTTTTCAATCAATCAATCAAAATCCTCATAGCTTTTTTCTGTAGTGTAATCAATGGGTTTAAAGTGCTTTTATATTCATTTCCTCATATCTCCACACAGTAACTCAAATAGGGTAAGACAAGACAACAATATAGAGTATACAACATCCTCTGTTCCAGAATATGTTTTGCCCTGCACAATACTGCAATACTCCTTGATACTTTGGATCTAACGTATCTTATATGAGATTTCCAACAGAATTTACTGGGCTTAAAGTGCAGACTCTCAGCTTTAGGTTAAGGGTATTCACATCCAAATTGAAGGAAGGGTTTATGAATTATAGCTCTTATGTATAATAACCAAAAGTAATTAGACAATTGACTCAAAAGCTGTTTCATGGGCCAGTGTGGGCTATTTATTCCTTCATTATTTCTTTATCAATTAAGCAGGTAAAAGGTCTGAGTTGATTCCAAGTGTGGCATTTGCATTTGGAGGCTGTTGCTGTATACGCACAACATGCAGTCAACAGAGCTCTCAATGCAACTGAAACAGGCCATCCTTAGGCTGTAAAATGCACTTCAATTACATCTGGATTGTTTCATTTCAAATCCTTTGTGGTGGCATACAGAGACAAAATTATGGAAATTGTGTCACTGTCCAAATACTTCCAGACCTAACTGTATATAAATAAAAGAATGTCAATGACCCCAGGTGAGGGACTTTATTAGGTCAAACAGGTTTGAGGGGTCAGGCAAAGGACTTGGTGGAGTCAGGCAAGGGTCAGGCGATCATCGTTGTAATCCATGGAGCAGGGCAGGAACCGTGGTGCAAGGTGCTGGGCTGGAGGTGTCCATGGTGCTGAGTGCACACTGATGAGCTAAATAAAACATTCTATTTCTGATGTCAACAGCACTAGGGCTCCTTCACAAAACCCTTACTGGAATCTTCATACACTCTGTGAATTAGTCTTTACTTTCTGATGAGTCAACAGCAATAACCCCATCCAGTGCGACATGTAGATAGCATATATTTAGAATATGTAAAATGCAAACACCAGAAATGCAAGAAAGTTTATGAGGTATACCAAATGGAATTAATAACAAGTGTTACAACCCTTCTGTCTAGAGTAAAATAAGGGCCTAACAGGGTAGAGTGCAGAATGTACAGGTGTGTTGCAACACAAATGCCCAAAAAAAGTGTACAAGGGATCAAATCAATTCAAGCTTTATTTGTATAGCGCATCTCACAAGATACGACTCAATGCGCTTCAATCAAGACATCATTGCTGATTGCACTTTAGCACAAGTGCTCTTTCAACATTGTCTCTATGGTCTTTCAGCTTCCTTTTCTTCTCACATTTTCGACCATATAATGGTGAGACAGCTGCTTCTCACTGTTGAGACAAAATGTTATAAAGAAGTGATTAATAATTAATTTAAGAAACTCACATTCATCAGTGGTTGCAAACTGTCATGGAATTTGTATTAGCACTCTCCTCATGTTTCCAAAATGCATTGCAAATGCAATGCACTAACAAGTCATTGGTCACTCTTCGTTGGTGTTGAACTTGTTGAGCCCTTTCCTAAAATAATAATACAGTGCTTAACCATGTTACAATGAAAAGGTGCAGTTAAGTACTGAATGAGTCACTCACTTTCTTTCCTTGATCATTCTACCTCAAGTGTCCTGATATAAAGTGTGGTTTCACTTTCCAGGCTTCTGACATCTTTGTCCCTGGTAACAGGATACACACATAAGCATGACTATGTGTACAGCTGTGAATGGTGGATAGTATGTTTGTATGCAATAAACTTCATTCACACTAACCAATTCTTTAGGAGGAAAGCTGTAAGGCCTCTTGAAGTACGTGTGGTCCTCGTCAGTGTCCAGTGGCATCTGTACAGAGTCCACCATTATTGCCAGTATGTTTTACATGAAAGGGTTAACTACTTCAAAAAGAGATCCAGGCTGGATTCAGAATGACACAGTACCACTAAACATATTGCATGTGCCATAAAGTTGCATGGAGTATGTGTTTTAGGAGCAGTAGCCCATTCAGAAACAGGCACACGGTCATAGATACTTAGTGAGAGATGCACTGACCATGGTGTTGCTTGCATGACTCCTTTTAACACTTGAATAGGTCCTGAATACAGGTGGGACACTGTCGTGAAGGGTCGCTCTGCCTTCCTCACTAAAGTGAGCAAACTTCCTTCCATATCTGAAATTAACACACATTATCTTCACCGGAAGGTTGAATTGTAGGGCCAGGTGTTACCCCAAAGTCCTCTTGATAATAAATGTACAAATACAATTATTATTTTTGTAGCACTGCAGCATACCCTTCCAGCCCAATGTTTTCCACCAGGACAATACACCACCACCTTCTCAGGAGAGACATGTCATCCTAAAGAAAGAGCAGTTACTCAATTTGCATTCAAAGTCTTATAGCATATTGATATAATGGGTTCTTGTTTTCTTAATACTTACAATGCTGAAGTCAAAGGTAGCCTCCATGGCGAAATACCAGGCATACTGTAATGAGAAAAGACACAAAGACAAGATTACCATGTGACAGCTTATAACTCAGTGAGAAGGTAGTCACACACATCCAATGAAATGTACATGGCTGATAACTCCATAGGAAAGTGATATGAGAGGTCTGCACACATGAATGTTCCTTAATACCTTTTATTGCACACCTTTTTATTTGCAAATGCACAAACAGAATGTTGGTCAGGACTAAGTGGTGGTCAGTCATTGTTACATACATTTACACATTTTTTTGATGGTTTTAAGGAACAATCAAGTGTGCCATATCACTTGGTGGCATTACCATAACTCACCATTATCATGAAGACACCACAGTCATTGCCACTGGTCTGCCTCGGAAGCCCCTGTACGAAGAAAAGTTAGTTAGAGAATAGTAGGTAATTATGACTATAGCTATAATATGATAGTAACATTCAAACAATACCTCCAAATCCAGACCAGTCTTCTCTGTCCAGGATCCCGCAACAATTTTCTCAGCAACACCCCTGGGCAACCAAGAATAAAACTAAGTCAAACAAAGAAGTACACACCTCCTACAGGAGAGAAAAAAGGAACAACATTCGTACCACTGCTGCTTCAGAACCACTTCACACCATGCAAGTCGGTCGATCATGCTTATTTGCAAAAGTTCAATGAGGAGGATTTCTCTGTGTTTCTCTTTCCTTGTGTTGGAAATGTGTCTATTTAAGTCCACTCCAGCTTTCGGGAAGCCAATCCTTTCTGAATGTTGGACAAACAATCAGTACATAATGCATGCATTGCCACAATGCCTCCTGATTGAACACAAGTCTTTAGAAATGGCAGTAACATTAGACAGGTCAGGGGACCGCCAGGACACACATCATAGGCAGGTCAGGGGACCGCCAGGACAAACATCATAGGCAGGTCAGGGGAACGTGACCGCCAGGACACACATCATAGGCAGGTCAGGGGAACGTGACCGCCAGGCAGGTCAGGGGAACGTGACTGCCAGAGCAAAAAATATTTGGGGCAACCTTAATAGTGTTCTGTAGGCTTCAGAGGTGAATCCCCTTGGAGTTTTGAAATACTGCGAATCTAGAAAGAAAATTTCTTTCTGGTGTGGCCTCATTACCTACAGGGAATAACGCATTCTGGACAATAAGCAAAAAGGACACTTTGGGGGTAATACAATTGACACAAACTCACAAGCAAATGGCATATGAAGGTTAAAGCTGAGAAATGCTCAACTACATTGTATGTCTTTATAATCTACTACATATATGTCATATGTATAATCTACTACATATATGTCATATGTTGCATATAAAGTTATGCTCTGTATATATATATATATATATATGGGTATAGTACACTTACACACAGGACAAAGTGGCCTGGAACCCACAGTGGAAGGATAAGGGCATCCTTCTGATCAGCATGTTCCTGTTCAAAACCATGTACTGCATTTATCATTTTTATCCAACACTTAACTGGGGTGTGCATGATTATGAATTACATGATAATTTGATGAAGTCCTTTCTCAGACATGTAGTGTTTTTTTTGGCTTAGTTTTAGGTATTTAGGACCAACACAGCTAATGTGCTGATGTCCCATGAAGGGCATGCCAATTGTAATGCTGGATACAATGTTGTCTACATAGCTGTTTATCTTATTCAAATACCGGCTCAATCATTTGACTTACTGGGAAATGGCTCATGGGATCACAGTTGTGGGAATGGACCCACGTTGAGGTTACATGAAGGTCAGCAATGAAAACCGCCTTTCCCTGTAGAATTCAAGTGCATCTAAAATTAGTCAATGCTAGAAAATGGTACGTAAAACATATGGCTGAGTTCCAGCTATCTATTAAAATCACAACAAGGCATATAAGCCACAACATTACCTTTTCATCCAGGCACTTCAACAATCAACTATCCTTAGTATAAACATTTCTTGCATAAATGATTTAAAAAAAACATACCTTCATAGTAGCCATTTGGTCAATCAGCCTGAGGCAAGCGTTTCCTACCTGGTGATGTAGTTTACAGATAGCGTTAGACAATGAATTCATGACAATTTCTTTTCAAAACATACCTTCACCACTAACATGGATAGTTGTAACATACAAATGAGTCGATGTCCTTTTGAAGTCCAAGGGTCAACATGTTTTCCCTGTTCAGGCAAGTTGTTTTATCTTTGATGATGAGCTCATCATGTGGCCTTGTAATATCCAGGACATAGTTGATCTGGAGAGGACATGTACAAATAAATCAACAGCAAAACAAAGAACACAGCATGAACGTCAGTCGTTTTCCAAATGAATAATAAAATACGAAGGACAATAGTATATAGAAACATCAGTTTACCAGCTGCTCCTGAAGGGGATGATGACCCTTTAGGGTCCATGAGGCTCTGCAGGGCTCCAGTGAGGACATTATTGTTATGTCCTCACATTTTTCTGAACATTGGTCAATGTTCTGCGGTTCCTTTTGCACTGTAGTAAAAGGTAGATCATCGTCATGACTTGATCCATACACATTTGTCCAGCTGAACCAGTTATACAGATGATAACAGGCTGTCATAATACCTGAGGGGTGTGCTGGAGATGAAGTGCCACTTGAATACAGTGTAGATGCTAAAAAAGATATGATCAATAATTTAAAAAACATTAGCAGTGGAGACAAAACAATTTCAAAGAGAACAACATTTAACACACATATGTAAATATTTAACACGCACCCATTACTGCCTTTCCACTTGAATCAAGGGTGATGTCCTCTGGTGACACTTTCCGAAGGTCTGTCAGGGTCTTCTCATTGACCATGCTGTTGTGGTGATGAATAATACATCGCATGACAAAGAGATGGCTTCCCGGAGACATCAAGTTCATAAAATAGTTATTTTTTTTCATTTTTGAGAAAAGCTGTTCGGCTGTTTGAGAGTTCACCCAGCCACAGAGCTCCGGGACAAGGCCTATCTTTCTGAGGCAATCCTTTGGGTCTTTTGTGTTAGCCTCATGGAAAGTGTCATAGAGAGCATAGTGATCCGAAGATCCTGTTGTAGGGTGTGCATTTATGTCCACGGGCTCCTTTTTCAATTTTAACCAGGGCAGGTTTATTTTCAGCCCACCTTTCTCAGCGGACTTCAGATTGTCAGGTGTGGCTTCGGTCAGTCTGCCTTCATTTGGTCTGAAGGGCAGTTCTTCGGATTCCCTCAAGTTGGTGTGAGTAGCCAAACCTCTGGCAAAGTCATATATGGCCACATTTGGGAAGTGTTTAAAAGACAGCAGCATGTCCGCATAATCTCTTGGGCTTTCAGCTCTTATATTGAACTTAAGCGCATTCACAATTCCACATGGGCACATTATCACTGCCCAGCCGCCTTAACAGGAAAATAAATTGAAATATAAGTACATGATAATATAAGTACACTGGTGATATAAAGTGTTTAATTTGGACTTATTTTCTCTAAGCAAAAATATAATAAATTCCGATAATTGTGTTTTGCTAAACTTACCAGATGCACTCCAGACCTTTTGGAAGACCTTGTCATATGTACTGCGGCTTTTCATCTCCTCCCTCAAGCGAACGATAAGGTCCATTTTTGACCCGGTTGAGTCAAGCCCACAGTGTTTTACCAGGTTTCGCACTGCAAGAACCTGTGTTTTCATGGTAGTGAAAGTACATTAACAACCAGATAAACTATTACATACAGACTTCAGTTAAATTATATTAAATGTGTTGCTTACACTTATGCATGACCATCTAATAACAATTAGTTTGAGAAAATCTTTTAAAGTAATCTCACCTTCAACTTCATTATCTCATTGGTCAATCTCTCCTCGGTTACGTCCATCTCTGCCGCCTCCATCAGTTGTGAAGTATTCCTACCTCGACCCTTCATGTACTCTGTGTTGAAGACAATGTTGTTGGCCCTGGTCTGAGGACCTATCCATGGTGCCCAATTATGGTAGGAAGGGGATACCACACAAGGATTTGCAGCATTACCTAGGCAAGAGCAAACAGACAACACAAGCAAAAACACTAATGGTGGTCAACAAGGCTATATACTGTACATAATACAGGTACATGCACCTAGAAAACATATACAAAAATGTACACCTGTCTTCAGTTGGATACACTTGGCACAGATCACTCTTTAAATCCTTCCCTTTAAATTCCTCCAAGTTGAAAATCTTCACTTACTCTTCACAAAGCCTCGACAAAGGATCTCTTGGCTAACGGAACGCCAGAAGTCCTCAATGTCGACCCGGCCATCAAATATAGGTGGTGGCTCTGGGATATCACTGACTGAAAGACAAACAGTTACATAACATAGTAAAAATAACAGTGGTCATTGTAACAGACCTCATAAGAGATAAGCACTCACTTGGCATGCTGAAGACTCCCTTCTTATGCAAATCCATCACCACAACGGGAGGATGATCTCCACAGTTCACACATGAGAAATTATATGTATGCGAGGAAAGGGCTTCAAAATGCAGGTAACCGTGGAGTATGGAGTCCTTGGCTGGATAAGTTTGATTGTTTGTGGCTTGTAAAATCTCCACAGCTCTTCCCACTGCTGTATGGTTCTACAAATGGACGTGGAGGGAAAACTGTCAGGTCAACATCAAATGGAAAGCACAGGCTAACACATACAAAATATCAAACGTGTGTTACCTGTACAGAGTTCCTCAGGTAAAGGCATAACTGATGTGTCAAAATGACACTATCATTAAAATTATGCAGCCCCTCTGCCCACTCCTGGTAGCGGTAAAATGTGCCACATGCTGCACATTTTTTTACGTATGTTGTTATCCCTGTAAAAAAGGATGTCAGTGACATGATGGTTACTATATGATGGACAAACCACATATTTGGTAATTCATGGAACTAAACAATTCAGAAATAACGATGTCTGTCATGAAATGCAACCTACCCTCCACAATTCCAGTGACTGTGACGATCTTCGCTTTTCTGGACACGACAATTGGCTCAGAAAGAGCAACTTCGCCGGGACACTTATGGCAATAGTTCTCTTGTGGAGCCAAGTGCCTTGGTATATCCTCTGATTGTAAGACTTTAATGGGAAGATCTGTTGGCAGGGCTTTGTGTCCTATAAGGTAATCCACCATATCCAACAGCCTTCCCTTTCCTTCTGGGGGATACAGGGGAACAGCCTGTGTGTCCTCAGGTGCTGCCTGTGTGTCCTCAGCGGTAAATGTCTCATAAGAAGAGTCTTCGAAATACTTTTTGGTGAAAAGGGTAGGCCTTGTTTGGTGCACGTGCCACCTGGCTATAGATTTGTGTGGGCAGGATGTTCTGGGTTTTGAACATGGGCAATGCCAGGTGTTTATGGAATGTTCATAGTGGACCATGACCCTCCCCAATCTTGAATAGGAGGAGATGTGTGGTTCCAACACTGAAAAGAAAATGCGTCCCTGTTCTTGGCCAGGGTTCACCTCAACACTGAGTGGTGCAGCTTCTTCACCAGCAGCCAGCTTCCTTCTCAGACACACACTCTCTGTGTCCTTGCTAAACCATTTGTTCAGGACCATTTCTGAGAGAATCCCTTCATCAAGATCAATGGCTGACTTGGTGTTCACAGGACAGTACACCAAGGACCGAACATGGTTGCAGTCAAAACCCGATAGGCTACTTCGACGTGCATAGTCATATGCCTTGCTGCATGTCTCTAATTCACAGGTTACCTGGTTATTACCCCAGGAACATTTTTGGACATGAATCCAGTGCACAGGACCCCTAAAGGTCTTGGAAACAGCAAACATTCCCTTTTTGTTATCTATGCAGAATGATTGTAGATGGTGATTTGCTGTAATGTCTAATGGATTTGATGAGTGGTACCTTTCGATGTGCTTCTTGACGTTCTTCTTGTTGAGTACTAAGTTACAAAAACAACATGTTGTTGATTGGTACCTTGACCTCGATATCTGGGGGGCTGTCTGAGACGTAGTTGCTGGAGCCGTCGTCCCCACAGCAGCTGGGAGTTGAGTGCAACACTTTTTTAAGTGATTAAGAAAATACTCCTTACGCATAATGACTCGGGGGCAAAAGCCACAGTGATAATGGCTGTTGGTCACACAGTCACAGTGGCATTTATAAAAAGCATATCCTAAAAGAAATAAAGAAAGTGATTTAGAAGATAGGCCTTCTAGAAACATACCAATAAGTTGTATTTTTGTAAATACATAATTTGAAAAAAGGTGTTTGTGAGAACAATACATAATCATGTCACTAACAATAATAGACCCCTGGTCTGAGGTATATTACTCTTCCTGCTACGACTGGTGAATTGATGATTCACTTGCTTAGTCAAATGTATTGATTAAAAGTCGCTTTGGAAACAGGCGTCTGCTAAATGCCCAAACTTTTATTAAATAAAAATTCGATAACATAGGGTCCATGCCTATAACTTGAACTTTTGCATTTGAATTAATAATTAAACCCACATTAGGTAATTAATTCAGCGTTGCTAACAGGTCAGAACCGTAATATAAATCTAATGTGGAATGTGAAAGCTCACACAAACATCAAATGAGCCCACAATGTCTGATCTAAAACTAATTTACACCAAGGATGTGCTGGGGCACAGAAATAACACATTAACACCATTTAAAATTCAAATGATGACATGATAATATATAGGTGGACTTACCTCCATATTTCACAGCAGAACTATGGTGGAACTGCATATGAGATAGAAGAGCAGGGTACTTCCCTGCCTTGTGACAACATGGACACTGGAATGTGTCCAAGTCCAATCTCTTAAGCGCAGGATATTGTCCATCTGGAAACATCATGTTGGTCTATGGAAGAATAAAATATAATTAGGTGAATGTATCGAATGTGACTCCAAATAACTTTCATTTCCTTTAAATTGAATATTTCATTCCTTTAATTCATCTTGCTTGAAAATATGTGACCTGAGCTCAAAATATTATATGTGCAACCTACATACAACAGTGAACACACTACCAAAGTTCGAAAATAGCATATAGTTCATCTTTAACTTAGTGTTAGTTGTAATAATTACCACGTGAAAGTCATTCCCTTCCCCCCACCTGAGCGCGGCGTTTTTTAGCCCTGCCGGCTGTACATGTTTATCTTTGTTTTGTCACTATTTGCACTTCTGGTTATATGCATAACTGCATTTTGTTGTTGGTACTTGTACTCAGCAATGACAATAAAGTTGAATCTAATCTCATATCTGATAACGCTAAACCACATAGAATTACCCAATTAGATGAACAAAACTACAGCCAAATGCGTAACACATGCAACAACCTAAATAATAAATACATATATGAAAACTATAACATGTTCATTAATAATATTTCGAAATTCTCACCTGAGCTGCATTTGCCATTGTACTTGTAATTCTTCTTCTTCGTCGTCTGTATTGTATTGTAGCGAACGGAGATTGGTAGTCCTCTGTATCGAATTGTAGCGAACTATCAGATCCTTCAAAATCTCGCGGATTCTCGCGGTTTCTTTTACCGACGCGCTTACGATGACGTGGCCCAACACATTTCCGGGTGATGGATTTGTTGCGCGCAGATGGATACTATAGTGTTTGAGGGCTGCTGTTGCTTCCTCCACCGCTTTGGCTGGTGTCCATTTGCGCCTGGTTGCCAAGGTTGGTGCGTTGTTGCTCACCACTAAATCTCTGGATTCATTCAGTGTCATCTGGAGTCTTGTTTTTGCACACTTGAACTCCTCTGTGAGACTGGTGAGGGGCAGCTTGAGGATGCTATCTCCGTAGAGACCTATGGTGGTAAGGCATCGTGGAATTCCGAGCCATTTCTTGATGTAGCCTGTGACTCCTCTTTCCAACTTCTCTACGGTTGAGATTGGGACCTCATACACTGCGAGGGGCCACAGCATCCGTGGTAGGAGTCCAAACTGCAGGCACCAAGCCTTTAACTTTCCAGGTAGCTGTGTTTTGTCGATGGACTGCAGGCCACTGCTGATATCTTTGCGCAGTTGTAGCACCTGGTCTTTGTCCTTCAGGCTTGCATCATACCACCTGCCAAGGCTTTTTACAGGTTGCTCAGACACTGTTGGGATTGGATCATCACCGATGAAGAATTTCAGGTCAGAGAGCACTCCCTTCACAATTGAGATGCTTCGTGACTTGGATGGTTTGATCTTCATACGGGCCCAACTGATGTTCTCTTCCAGTTTTCTGAGCAGCCTCCTGGTGCATGGGACGGTGGTGGTCAACGTTGTAATGTCGTCCATGTAAGCTCTGAGTGGAGGGAGACGCTGACCAGAGTCAACTCGCTGTCCGCCTACAACCCATTTTGAGGCTCGGATGATGACTTCCATTGCCATCACATATTATAACCAATAATAGAAAAAACATTAGCAGTGGAGACAATACAATTTAAAATAATTTTTATTTTAAAAAATAACATTTTAATTTTTTTAAATTAAGAAACTTTAATTTACCCTTCAAACCAAGCAGGACAATAAAAAAATTATTAAAACCTGCTTATACAGTAGAGTAACCTCATCAAAAGTTAATACAGAAATCTGGAGGAAGATAATTGAACTGAGAACAAAAACTGATACATCTCTAAATGTAATACTTAACAACAATACACATTTAAAAACAATAATTGCACACGGCCCCGACCCCGTCGCACCGCCGAACCCGACCCCACCGCCCCGAATGAGACAATGCACACGGCACGCGACCCCGCCACACGACAACACCCGACCCCCCACCCACACCCACTCACTTCGGTGGTGTGAATTGAGAATCGAATGCCGCCGCGCGTCAAAACCGCACCGCACGCCGCGCGCACCGTCCCACCCAAAACAATGGAATCGAACTCGGCGGCGCGACAAAACCGGGGCCGCGCGCAACCACCACTCCCAAATATATATTATTATTAAATATGACATCCAGAGATTAATTCTCGTTGGCTGGGTCTTAACCAATTAAAATGCTTAAGTCTTAAAAATGTGTCTGTATTCCTCTCTCTTTATGATATGTGAGGAGAAGAAGAGTGTTTTAACATTCTGAAAATGTCCAGTTAGTCTTTTACTGTATATCTGAACCAGACTTAAACTAGCAGACTTAAAAAGCTCTCTTTTAAACGAGCTCTTCTGCTTGAGCAGCATCTTCCAATATCCCTGGTCCTTCTTCATCAGCTGTATGACTGGCTCATTGCACTTCACCTCCCAGGAGCAGCTCTCAGCAGCGATGGGGCCATGGAGCTCCAGGTCTGCCCGGTACGGTCGCTCATTAACAGTGGCACTGAACACCACTCGCTCAGAGGAGAATTACTGGGGGTTAGTCCTTCGGTGTCAGCAGACCTCTCCCCCGGCTGCTGCCGAACACCAGCCCGGGTGAGGGACCGGGTGAGGGTGCCGGGCCGTGGAGCTTAATAACCATCTGCTCCATGATAGGCTCACTATAACAGCGGAGCCCTCCCGGCGTCTCAAGTCGAGACACCCATTTGTGCCTGCCGCACAGGATCTCAGGCAGCAATGCAGAGATCTCAACATCAGTGCGGCAGGATGGGCGGATTATATGTGGCGCGCGGAGTGGGAGGCTAACACCTCCAAACTCCGCGGCCACATCCCAGTTGCCGGCGCTGAGCCCCTCGGGATGGACTTGCCAAGGCTATCCTGGGTGAGGCTCAATCGTCTCCGGACCGGCGTCGGGCGTTTCCGCTCATCAATGCACAGATGGGGCTTGGCCCCAATTGCGTCGTGCGAGTGTGGCGCAGAGGACCAAACCGCAGACCATATTATCCTGGATTGCCCGGTGTACCACCCACCCAACGGGACGCATGGTCTGTCGGTATTAGATGACGAGACGATGACGTGGCTTCTGGAGGGGTGTCCAGAAATATAGCCCGGGTGAGCCCCTCAACCAGGTCTCGGGGTGGTAAAAGGGTAGCCCCTCGGCCCCGAGCCTGGTGGAGTGGAGAGGAAAAACAACAACCCATACACCGAAGAAGAAGAGGAGAATTCACATCTCTGTTCCACAGAGTTGAGCAGCAGTACTCTCAGAACGACTCTGTTCTCCTCGAAAAACAAGCGACCATTTGGAATCTCCTCTTCATTGTCCTCAAAATGATCAAAGTCCAGACTTACAAAAGAGCTCAACTGGATGATTTTCATTTGGTCACAAAGCAAAGTTGAATATCCATAACAGGACTGAGTTATCCCTTACGTGCCCGAACCCAGTTTTCCTTGCATGAAAATTAAGCAGGGATTAGGGCTGCCCAAAGACCAAAAAAATAAAACATTCTGAAAAAACAACTAATATATGAGTGCTTAACACTCATGTGTGATGAAGAGATCCAGAATAGAAGTTTTCATTCAGCTTTTGAGCCACAAAAATATTATTTTACATGAGGCCTATGCAAAGCATGGATGTGTGATTACAGTCCTTAACGCCTGATGTTGTGTATACCTTGGCATTTCAAGTGACTGAGAAAATGTACTTCTCTGGACATCTTATGAGCATTTTGCATCCACTGAATTTCAGAAACTCACCCAAGACTAATCCATCGAAAACGTAAGTTTTCACCAGAAGGTGCTTGAAGTGAAGTTTTTTTTTGATTTTATCCCTTTTTCACCCAATTTGGTATCCAATTGAACCCAACCTAGCATCCAATTATCCCCTGCCTATTGCGTAGGATCCAAGCCCGGATTATCCATATATTGCATCGGGTGAACGCCCTGGGGCACCAGCCAATGGGGGGGGCACCACATTATTCGGACAATGAAGAGACCTTTAAAATATTTTGCGCACATTTTTAAAATATAGGCTATATTTACTGGAAGTCATCCACACAGGTACAAAACTAACGGTTATATTTAGGCTATCATGTATAAAAAGATAAATAATTGCGAGTTCAGTGTAAGTGCCCCCCCCTAGATGTCCCGCTTTGTGCGGGACTGCACAGCATTTTCACGACTTTTAGTGCGTCCCGCAAATTGGGACGATGTCCCGCATATTTAATTATTATTGGCAAAAAAAAATAAAAAAATAAATCGGATTTATCCAATGGCTGTGGAGAAAGAAGGGAAGGCTATCATCATGGGGCTGTGTTTGCTGTCAATCAAACTGTAGCACACGTCAGGTGCTGGGGTCAAGTGCAGCCAGGTTAACCAATGAAAGCAAGTGGTAGAACGCACATATCTAGAAAAAGTCATGAAAGGAGGGTCCTGACATTTGATCGAGTGCAAAGGTAGAATTTTTTTTGTACTCACTGGTGCGCGATGACACCTCACGGCTTTCCTAGTGTTAAACTTCGAACTTATCATCAGACAGTGACGGAAACCCTTTCACTTTCAGCTTCTGTTATGCGCATCTAGTCTTATCGCGTGACCACAGTACATGAACAGTGAGGTGTCGTCAACACCTCACAATTACAAAGTTTAGATAAACAAAATAAACAATAATTGTACAACAATAACAATTTCCTTACATATAATAACATATACATTTCTATAAAGAATCTTTTTACATTTAAGAAAATAACAAAATTGATTCTTTACTATGACAGTTACACCAATCCTACCGGTTATGTAGAAGCTCAGTCCAACGGTACTTTCTCTTTCAGGTCCTGTCTTGGGGAAGGCTCGCCAGCCTACACCCTCCCACCAACCTCCGATGGAGTTGGACACGCAGAATGCAGACAGTGTATCCAGCACAGACTACACTACATGTAGTCCTCGGATCGGTCTGCACAGATTAGCTTCGGCAGGTGTCACACCAGTTGATTCATGGACAGCTGAATTCAGTGCAAACCGAAACTCCGGCAGGTGTTTGTCCCAGCCTTTGTGGTTTTCCCCGACATATGAGGCTATCATAGTCTTCAGGTTTCTGTTGATCCTCTCCGTCAGATTGGTCTGGGGGTGGTACGCTGTCGTCCTCTTCTGTGCCACATTCCACTGTTTGCAAGTGGCTTCAAACACCGAAGAGACGAACTGCGACCCTTGGTCGGAGAGGATGTACTCAGGGACTCCCCAGCGGCTCAGGATTTCCTCTGTCAGGACCTTTGACACTGTTTCAGCAGTGGCCCGCCGCAGGGCAAAGAGCTCCACCCACCGGGAGTAATAGTCCACAAACACAAGGAGGTAGATGTTTCCCTTCGAACTCCTAGGGAATGGGCCCATCAGGTCGACTCCTAACATCTCCCAGTGCCGATGGTCTACGGTCTGCTGGAGCTTCCCGACAGGCTTCCGGCTCTCAGGCTTATACTGCTGGCACACTTGACAACGCTGGACATGCTGTTTGACATCCAAACTGAGGTTTGGCCAGTAAGCCAGAGCCTGTAGCCTCTTGTAGGTCTTAAACCTGCCCAGATGCCCAGCCAAGGGGTCTTCGTGGAAGGTCTGCAGCAGCTGTTGTCGCAGAGGGGGAGGAATGTACACCTGGTACAAGGTCTTGTGAGGTAGGTGGACCACTCTGTAGACGTTGTCCTCCAGGATGGTGAATCTGGTGGTAGAGTTTACCTCAACCTCGCCTGTGTTCGTGATGTTCTCATACAGCCTCTGGATGACTGGGTCGGCTTGCTGGGCCTTCCAGATGGTTTCATCAGAAACATGTAGGTCCTTCCCAGTTTCCCAATGGGAGGAGACAGACAGCAGGATGGCACAGGTGGGTGTGGTCAGACAGGAGGGGTCTGCCGGGGCTCTGGATAGAGCGTCGGGGACTGTGTTATATTTCCCTTTCCTGTACTCCACTGTAAAGGTGAACTCCTGTAGTCGGAGAGCCCATCGGATGAGTCGGGTGCTGGGTTTTTGGGTTTTGAAGACCCACACCAGGGAAGAGTGGTCTGTTACCACAGTGAAAAACCTGCCTTCCAAGTAATGCCTCCACTTTTCCAGAGCCCAGACTACCGCCAGGCATTCCTGCTTTGTGATTGAGTATGGTAGCTGTGGTTGTTGTTGGAGAGGCTGTGGTTGTTGGAGAGGCTGTTGTGGTTGTAGGAGAAGATGTGGCTGTAGTTGGAGACACTGTGGTTGTAGTGGGTACTACTGTTGTGGTTGTGGGAGAGGATATGGTTATTGTTGGAGAAGTTGTTGTGGTTGTTGGAGAACCTGTGGTTGTTGTCGAAGATGCTGTTATTTTTGTTGTTGGAGAGGCTGTGGTTGTGGTTGGAGATACTGTTGCGGTTGTTGGAGAGTCTGTTGTGGTTGTTGGAGAACCTGTGGTTGTTTTTGGAGAATCTGTGGTTGTTGGTGATGCTATCGTTGTTGTTGCAGATGCTGTGGCTGTGGTTGGTGAAGCTGTGGTTGTTGTTGGAGAAGCTGCAGTTGTTGTTGGAGATGCTGTTGTGGTTGTTGGAGAGGATGTCATCATTAGGTTCACTTCTTATAGGGCTTCCTTCTTGTAGGGCTGCCTCTTCCTCTTCCTCTTTCTGCTGTGGAAGGTCCAGCTTCATCAACGAGCGCGGCCTCTCTGCTAAAGGCCAGGGCCAGCTGTAGCTCCTCCTCCCTGCTGGTCTGGGGGCGGGCCTGCTCCAACTCTGAGCCCTGAGGGGACGTGGAGTCAGGAACGTCAGTCAGGTCAATCACTGGGGACTGGGCCTTATAGGGCTTCCTTCTTGTAGGGCTGCCTCTTCCTCTTCCTCTTCCTCTTTCTGCTGTGGAAGGTCCAGCTTCATCAACGAGCGCGGCCTCTCTGCTAAAGGCCAGGGCCAGCTGCAGCTGTAGCTCCTCCTCCCTGCTGGTCTGGGGGCGGGCCTGCTCCAACTCTGAGCCCTGAGGGGACGTGGAGTCAGGAACGTCAGTCAGGTCAATCACTGGGGACTGGGCCTTATAGGGCTTCCTTCTTGTAGGGCTGCCTCTTCCTCTTCCTCTTCCTCTTTCTGCTGTGGAAGGTCCAGCTTCATCAACGAGCGCGGCCTCTCTGCTAAAGGCCAGGGCCAGCTGCAGCTGTAGCTCCTCCTCCCTGCTGGTCTGGGGGCGGGCCTGCTCCAACTCTGAGCCCTGAGGGGACGTGGAGTCAGGAACGTCAGTCAGGTCAATCACTGGGGACTGGGCCTTATAGGGCTTCCTTCTTGTAGGGCTGCCTCTTCCTCTTCCTCTTCCTCTTTCTGCTGTGGAAGGTCCAGCTTCATCAACGAGCGCGGCCTCTCTGCTAAAGGCCAGGGCCAGCTGCAGCTGTAGCTCCTCCTCCCTGCTGGTCTGGGGGCGGGCCTGCTCCAACTCTGAGCCCTGAGGGGACGTGGAGTCAGGAACGTCAGTCAGGTCAATCACTGGGGACTGGGCCTTATAGGGCTTCCTTCTTGTAGGGCTGCCTCTTCCTCTTCCTCTTTCTGCTGTGGAAGGTCCAGCTTCATCAACGAGCGCGGCCTCTCTGCTAAAGGCCAGGGCCAGCTGCAGCTGTAGCTCCTCCTCCCTGCTGGTCTGGGGGCGGGCCTGCTCCAACTCTGAGCCCTGAGGGGACGTGGAGTCAGGAACGTCAGTCAGGTCAATCACTGGGGACTGGGCCTTATAGGGCTTCCTTCTTGTAGGGCTGCCTCTTCCTCTTCCTCTTTCTGCTGTGGAAGGTCCAGCTTCATCAACGAGCCCGGCCTCTCTGCTAAAGGCCAGGGCCAGCTGCAGCTGTAGCTCCTCCTCCCTGCTGGTCTGGGGGCGGGCCTGCTCCAACTCTGAGCCCTGAGGGGACGTGGAGTCAGGAACGTCAGTCAGGTCAATCACTGGGGACTGGGCCTTATAGGGCTTCCTTCTTGTAGGGCTGCCTCTTCCTCTTCCTCTTCCTCTTTCTGCTGTGGAAGGTCCAGCTTCATCAACGAGCGCGGCCTCTCTGCTAAAGGCCAGGGCCAGCTGCAGCTGTAGCTCCTCCTCCCTGCTGGTCTGGGGGTGGGCCTGCTCCAACTCTGAGCCCTGAGGGGACGTGGAGTCAGGAACGTCAGTCAGGTCAATCACTGGGGACTGGGCCTTATAGGGCTTCCTTCTTGTAGGGCTGCCTCTTCCTCTTCCTCTTCCTCTTTCTGCTGTGGAAGGTCCAGCTTCATCAACGAGCGCGGCCTCTCTGCTAAAGGCCAGGGCCAGCTGCAGCTGTAGCTCCTCCTCCCTGCTGGTCTGGGGGCGGGCCTGCTCCAACTCTGAGCCCTGAGGGGACGTGGAGTCAGGAACGTCAGTCAGGTCAATCACTGGGGACTGGGCCTTATAGGGCTTCCTTCTTGTAGGGCTGCCTCTTCCTCTTCCTCTTCCTCTTTCTGCTGTGGAAGGTCCAGCTTCATCAACGAGCGCGGCCTCTCTGCTAAAGGCCAGGGCCAGCTGCAGCTGTAGCTCCTCCTCCCTGCTGGTCTGGGGGCGGGCCTGCTCCAACTCTGAGCCCTGAGGGGACGTGGAGTCAGGAACGTCAGTCAGGTCAATCACTGGGGACTGGGCCTTATAGGGCTTCCTTCTTGTAGGGCTGCCTCTTCCTCTTCCTCTTTCTGCTGTGGAAGGTCCAGCTTCATCAACGAGCCCGGCCTCTCTGCTAAAGGCCAGGGCCAGCTGCAGCTGTAGCTCCTCCTCCCTGCTGGTCTGGGGGCGGGCCTGCTCCAACTCTGAGCCCTGAGGGGACGTGGAGTCAGGAACGTCAGTCAGGTCAATCACTGGGGACTGGGCCTTATAGGGCTTCCTTCTTGTAGGGCTGCCTCTTCCTCTTCCTCTTCCTCTTTCTGCTGTGGAAGGTCCAGCTTCATCAACGAGCGCGGCCTCTCTGCTAAAGGCCAGGGCCAGCTGCAGCTGTAGCTCCTCCTCCCTGCTGGTCTGGGGGCGGGCCTGCTCCAACTCTGAGCCCTGAGGGGACGTGGAGTCAGGAACGTCAGTCAGGTCAATCACTGGGGACTGGGCCTTATAGGGCTTCCTTCTTGTAGGGCTGCCTCTTCCTCTTCCTCTTTCTGCTGTGGAAGGTCCAGCTTCATCAACGAGCGCGGCCTCTCTGCTAAAGGCCAGGGCCAGCTGCAGCTGTAGCTCCTCCTCCCTGCTGGTCTGGGGGCGGGCCTGCTCCAACTCTGAGCCCTGAGGGGACGTGGAGTCAGGAACGTCAGTCAGGTCAATCACTGGGGACTGGGCCTTATAGGGCTTCCTTCTTGTAGGGCTGCCTCTTCCTCTTCCTCTTTCTGCTGTGGAAGGTCCAGCTTCATCAACGAGCGCGGCCTCTCTGCTAAAGGCCAGGGCCAGCTGCAGCTGTAGCTCCTCCTCCCTGCTGGTCTTGGGGCGGGCCTGCTCCAACTCTGAGCCCTGAGGGGACGTGGAGTCAGGAACGTCAGTCAGGTCAATCACTGGGGACTGGGCCTTATAGGGCTTCCTTCTTGTAGGGCTGCCTCTTCCTCTTCCTCTTTCTGCTGTGGAAGGTCCAGCTTCATCAACGAGCCCGGCCTCTCTGCTAAAGGCCAGGGCCAGCTGCAGCTGTAGCTCCTCCTCCCTGCTGGTCTGGGGGCGGGCCTGCTCCAACTCTGAGCCCTGAGGGGACGTGGAGTCAGGAACGTCAGTCAGGTCAATCACTGGGGACTGGGCCTTATAGGGCTTCCTTCTTGTAGGGCTGCCTCTTCCTCTTCCTCTTCCTCTTTCTGCTGTGGAAGGTCCAGCTTCATCAACGAGCGCGGCCTCTCTGCTAAAGGCCAGGGCCAGCTGCAGCTGTAGCTCCTCCTCCCTGCTGGTCTGGGGGCGGGCCTGCTCCAACTCTGAGCCCTGAGGGGACGTGGAGTCAGGAACGTCAGTCAGGTCAATCACTGGGGACTGGGCCTTATAGGGCTTCCTTCTTGTAGGGCTGCCTCTTCCTCTTCCTCTTTCTGCTGTGGAAGGTCCAGCTTCATCAACGAGCGCGGCCTCTCTGCTAAAGGCCAGGGCCAGCTGCAGCTGTAGCTCCTCCTCCCTGCTGGTCTGGGGGCGGGCCTGCTCCAACTCTGAGCCCTGAGGGGACGTGGAGTCAGGAACGTCAGTCAGGTCAATCACTGGGGACTGGGCCTTATAGGGCTTCCTTCTTGTAGGGCTGCCTCTTCCTCTTCCTCTTTCTGCTGTGGAAGGTCCAGCTTCATCAACGAGCGCGGCCTCTCTGCTAAAGGCCAGGGCCAGCTGCAGCTGTAGCTCCTCCTCCCTGCTGGTCTTGGGGCGGGCCTGCTCCAACTCTGAGCCCTGAGGGGACGTGGAGTCAGGAACGTCAGTCAGGTCAATCACTGGGGACTGGGCCTTATAGGGCTTCCTTCTTGTAGGGCTGCCTCTTCCTCTTCCTCTTTCTGCTGTGGAAGGTCCAGCTTCATCAACGAGCCCGGCCTCTCTGCTAAAGGCCAGGGCCAGCTGCAGCTGTAGCTCCTCCTCCCTGCTGGTCTGGGGGCGGGCCTGCTCCAACTCTGAGCCCTGAGGGGACGTGGAGTCAGGAACGTCAGTCAGGTCAATCACTGGGGACTGGGCCTTATAGGGCTTCCTTCTTGTAGGGCTGCCTCTTCCTCTTCCTCTTCCTCTTTCTGCTGTGGAAGGTCCAGCTTCATCAACGAGCGCGGCCTCTCTGCTAAAGGCCAGGGCCAGCTGCAGCTGTAGCTCCTCCTCCCTGCTGGTCTGGGGGCGGGCCTGCTCCAACTCTGAGCCCTGAGGGGACGTGGAGTCAGGAACGTCAGTCAGGTCAATCACTGGGGACTGGGCCTTATAGGGCTTCCTTCTTGTAGGGCTGCCTCTTCCTCTTCCTCTTTCTGCTGTGGAAGGTCCAGCTTCATCAACGAGCGCGGCCTCTCTGCTAAAGGCCAGGGCCAGCTGCAGCTGTAGCTCCTCCTCCCTGCTGGTCTGGGGGCGGGCCTGCTCCAACTCTGAGCCCTGAGGGGACGTGGAGTCAGGAACGTCAGTCAGGTCAATCACTGGGGACTGGGCCTTATAGGGCTTCCTTCTTGTAGGGCTGCCTCTTCCTCTTTCTGCTGTGGAAGGTCCAGCTTCATCAACGAGCGCGGCCTCTCTGCTAAAGGCCAGGGCCAGCTGCAGCTGTAGCTCCTCCTCCCTGCTGGTCTGGGGGCGGGCCTGCTCCAACTCTGAGCCCTGAGGGGACGTGGCTTCAGGGTGCGCGGAGTTCCACTTTTCCGAGTACAGTACTGTACGCGCTACGATGATTAGATGTAAACGGAGATGGAGAATAGCCCCGTTGGAGTCCAGCTGACGTGGTCCTACAACGTGGGTGCGTTGTCGATTGGTTAGCCGGCCCGGTAGAGCTGGAGCTGGGGGACGAGGCGTTCAGGAGGCCGCTGGAAAAGCAGCGGAGATCTGCGCTGGGGATGGTGAGTAGCGGGGGAGCGCCGGTGATATTAGCCGGTGATATTAGGGATAACCGAGGTCTCCGGTTTGCTGGATTGTTGGGAGGTGAAATCCGTCAATTTAGGGAGTTGGTGGACTTGGCGTCTTGGCTACAGTCAGTGGCTGCTTAATTATTAGCGAGTAACGATTGTAAATCCTGTTTATCAGCAGCTTAACTTCATTTACTACGCACAACTGAACGATTAAGCAGACAGCGCACTGATTTGCTATAAAACAAACAGTAAACGATAAACAAACTAAGATGTCATACACTGACTAAGATGTCATACACTGACATGGACGAGACATGGACGAGACTTGCAACGTATCGCCATCTTGGATCACCAACCAAAATGAAACTATTAACTTGATACGTATGAACATTTAAAACAAAACTAAATCAATCAACTTTAACAGTACATTGAAAAAAAAAAGTGAACGTTTCTGAACGGGAGATGGTGTGACTCTGGCTCTCTGCCACAGTAGTATCTGAACGTTGGAGATGGTGTGTGTAACAGGTTTCGGCCACAGAGGGAGACAGACAATAGGCTGGGTAGTTTCTATAAGCGGGTTTTTATTATGAGAGCAGCTGTTCTGGAGTTTCCGTCAGGCTGAGCCTTGCTCCAGCGAGGACGTCTCGGCCCGCTTCTAGTCCGACCCTTTCGGTCGCGGCTCTCCGGCAGCGCTCGTCCGTCCCTCGCTCCCTGACACTCCGCTGCTTCTCCGTCTTAGTATCCCCGCTTCTGGTACCCTCGTTCTGGTCACTGGTTTCGTTCGCTACTCCGTTCTCGGGCTACTCCGTCCGACTCCCCTTCTGGGGAACAAAGCCACACGTTAAGAGCGCGCGTTGATGAGGATCTAATTGGCATCAGCCGATGCCAATCGGACCCTGATGAGGACCCGATTGGCATCAGCCGATGCCCATCGGACCCTCATCCCTTCACCAACTGTCCTATAGCTCCCCCTGCCGGTCGGAACGCGTCATGTTCCCCACACACCCCCACCACCAGATCAAGGCCGGGCGCGCCCGGCCGCCAGCCTACTCCCCCCCCCCCCCATCACGGGAGAGGAAGTCGGCCACGACCATCTGCGTCCCCGGCCTGTGCACCACCGCAAAATTGAAGGGCTGTAGCGCGAGGTACCAGCGTGTGATCCTCGCGTTAGAGTCCTTCATACGGTGGAGCCACTGGAGGGGAGCATGGTCGGAGTAGAGGGTGAACGCGCGCCCCAGCAGGTAGTACCGGAGGGCGCCGACCGCCCACCGGATGGCCAGGCACTCCTTCTCCACCGTGCTGTACCTGCCCTCTCGCTCTGATAACTTGCGGCTCAGGTACAGCACCGGACGGTCGGCTCCCTCCACCTGCTGGGTCAGCACCGCTCCCAGCCCCCTATCCGATGCGTCCGTCTGCAGGGAAAAAGGGATGTTAAAATCCGGAGCATGCAGGACAGTTTTACCACAGAGAGCCGCTTTAATACCTTCAAACGCCACCTGGCACGGCTCCGACCACTGGACCGGGTCTGGGGCACCCTTCCGGGTGAGGCCAGCTCCGCGAACCCCGGCACGAATTGCCGGTAATAGCCCGCCAGTCCCAGGAACCGCCTCACTTCCTTCCGGGTCCTGGGCTGCGGGGCGGCGGCGACCGCAGCGGTCTTATCTACCTGCGGGCGCACCTCCCCACCGCCCAGGATGTACCCCAGAAAGCGGATCTCCCCCCGCCCGATCACGCACTTCGCTGGGTTGGCCGTGAGCCCCGCTCGCCCCAGCGACTGCAGCACGGCCGCTACCCGCTGCATATGCTGCGGCCATGTATCGCTGTAGATCACGATGTCGTCGAGGTAGGCCGCTGCGTATGCAGAGTGCGGCCGAAGGATACGATCCATGAGCCGCTGGAACGTAGCCGGGGCCCCGAACAACCCGAACGGCAGCGCGGTGAACTGGTATAGACCGCGCGGGGTGGAGAACGCCGTTTTCTCGCGGGACCCTGGCGACAGCGGAATCTGCCAGTATCCCTTCGTACAGTCCAGGGTCGTATAGAATTTCGCCGCGCCAAGCCGGTCCAAGAGCTCGTCGACCCTGGGCATTGGATAGGCATCGAATTTAGACACCGCGTTCACCCGTCGGTAGTCCACACAGAACCGCACAGCCCCATCTCGCTTGGTCACCAGCACGATAGGGCTGCACCAATCACTGTGGGACTCTTCTACCACGCCCAGTTCCAGCATCGCTTCTAACTCCCGGCTCACCACGTCGCGTTTGTGAGCCGGCAGCCTATACGGCCGTGTCCGCACCGTAACGCCCGGTGGCGTCTCTATGTGGTGTTCTATCAGCGTGGTGCGCCCGGGTAGGGGGGAAAACACATCCGCGAACCTCCGTTGCAACTCGGCCACGTCCGCTCGCTGGGCCGCCGAAAGATGGTCTCCCAAGTGGGCCGGGGTACCGATTTTAGACTTTGGGACCTCCGGTCCGAACTCATCCCTCTCGGGAAGTAGCGTAGCCAGCGCAACCGGGATCGCCTCGGTCCATTTTTTAAGAAGGTTCACGTGATATATCTGCGTGCTATCCCCCCGATCTGAACGCACCACCTCATAGTCCACCTCCCCCACCCGCCGTGTGACCGTGAACGGCCCTTGCCACTTGGCGAGTAATTTCGAGCTGGAAGTGGGCAGTAGTACAAGGACCCTGTCTCCCGGTGCGAAGATGCGCAGCTTAGACCCCCTGTCGTACAGGCGCTTCTGTCGTTCCTGGGCCTGGTGCAAATGCTCCCGTGATATAACCCCTAACGTGTGGAGTTTTGCCCGCAGGTCCAGGACGTATTGAATCTCGTTCTTACTGTCGCTGGACCCCTCCTCCCAGCTTTCTTTAATGAGGTCCAGGACGCCGCGAGGCTTGCGCCCATATAGGAGCTCGAATGGGGAAAACCCCGTGGAAGCCTGGGGGACTTCCCGCACCGCGAACAACAGGGGGGCTAGCCATTGGTGCCAATTTTGACTATCCTCGTGAACGAACTTACGGATCATTGATTTAAGCGTCCGGTTGAACCGCTCGCACAGACCATCGCTGGCCGGGTGGTACACGCTCGTCCGGACCGCTTTAATATTCAATAATCCGTACAGCTCTTTGAGGGTGCGTGACATAAAATTGGTACCTTGGTCAGTGAGGATCTCTTTCGGGATCCCCACCCGGGAGATGACCTGAAACAACGCCTGCGCCACACTCTTCGCGGAGATGGAGCGCAGGGGAATTGCCTCGGGGTATCGGGTTGCGTAATCTATCAACACTAACACAAACCGATAGCCCTGTGCACATCGCTCTAATGGGCCGATAATGTCCATTCCAATACGGTCAAACGGGGCCTCAACCAGGGGGAGAGGGTATAACGGCGCCCGCGGGACGGCCGGGGGGTTGGCTAGCTGGCATTCGCGGCAGGCGGCGCACCACCGGCGCACCTCCGCCCATATCCCCGGCCAGTAGAATCGGTCCATTATGCGACTAAGTGTTTTATCATATCCTAGGTGGCCCGCCATGGGGTTATAATGTGCCGCCTGGAATATCGCTTCCCGGCGGCCCCGGGGAACCAGCAACTGGGTGACGTCCTCTTCCCTGCGAGTGTCACGACTCACTCTATATAGTCTGTCCCTAACCAACGTAAAGTATGGGGGAGCGAGCGCCGCGTCTGGCCGTACCCGTGCACCATCAATTACCATCACCTGGTCGTAGGCTGAGCGTAGGGTAGCGTCACGAGACTGTTCGAGGGGAAAATCTCCCACCGGAGGAAACACCGGCAGCGGCACCTCGGGTGGCGGTGCCTCTGCCCCTGCCTCCTCCTGCCCCTCGTCAGCGTCGGCCGCCCCCGCATCAGCGCAGAGCACGGCGCCCGCCCCACGCGTCCCTGCCCGTCGTGCGTGCACCCCTGTCGTCCCCGCTACTGCCCGTAAGAATCCCGCCCAGTCTAGACCCAAGATTAAGGGGTGCATGAGGCTCGGACTAACCGCCGCCTTGACTCTATATTCTCTCCCATTATGTTTGATTTCGATGGGGACCACCGGGTATACGTGAACATCCCCATGCACACACAGTATTGACACCCTCGATGCCCCTACCAATGCCTCTGGTCGCACCAGGCGCTGGTGGATCATAGACTGTAGGCAGCCCGAATCCAGCAGCGCCTCGTGCGTACCCCGCTGCATCCTTACCCGGATACGGTACACCTCGCTCGGATCCGGGGGAGGGGTGACCTCGTCGGCGGTGCGGACAGCCCGGCCGACCTCCATAGCTGGGCAGTCCCGGCGGCGGTGGCCAGGCTGGCCGCACCGCCAGCACCCCTCCTCTGCCGCCTGTGGGGCTCTCTGTGGGGTGAAGGCCACGGCCGCGCCCCCCTGCGTTGGCTCCGGCCACCCTCCCCGGGGAGCGGCCATCGGCCTCTCACGCCGTGGAGCCGCCACGGGTCCGGTCCGAATGGCCAACCCCCCGTGGCGGCGGGGAGCTGGGACCGGGACCGCGGCGGTTCCCGCCGTCCCCCCGTCTGGAGAGGGCAGGTGGTTCTCGGCCAGCCCGATGGCGGTGGTGATGTTGGTGGGCCGGTGGTAGGCTACCCAGGCCGCGGTCCGCGCCGGTAGGCCCGTCACGAACCTCTCCAGGGCGACCTGCTCCACCAGCTCCGCCTGCGTTCTCTCCTCGGGCAGCAACCACCGGCGCGCCATGTCCATCACCTGCTGGGCGTACAGGAACGGCCTCCCGCCGGGCTCCAGGGTCAGGGCACGGAGCCGGCGCCGGTGTTCTTCCGGGCTCAGCCCGAGCCGGTCCCGGATGGCCCGGACCACTGTCGGGTAGTCGGCCTGGCTGGCCGCCGGGAGACCCGCCAGCGCGAGCTGCGCCTCCCCGATCAGCAGGGGCCGGAGCTGGTGGGCCCACTCGTCTTCTGGCCATCGCTGTCTCCGGGCCACCTGCTCGAATGTTTCTATATATGCCTCCGGGTCGTCCCCCTCCGTCATCCGCAGCATCCGGACTCGGGTCCCCCCTGGCACGCCGTAGTCCCCGTACCCCTCCCGGTCGCGGATGATGGACCGGAGGTCCGCCCGGTCCTCGGCCTGGACGCGGGCCATGTCCATCAGGGCGTCGTGGCTGGCCCGTGCCATTGCCGCCTGTTGCTCCTGCAGCTGGGCCAGGTGGGCGAGCACATGTCCCAGGGGCGACTCCATGCCCCCGCCTGTCTGTTCTCTGGTGTTTTCGGGTCCGCCTCTCCTCTGTGCCCCACGTTGGGCGCCACTGTAACAGGTTTCGGCCACAGAGGGAGACAGACAATAGGCTGGGTAGTTTCTATAAGCGGGTTTTTATTATGAGAGCAGCTGTTCTGGAGTTTCCGTCAGGCTGAGCCTTGCTCCAGCGAGGACGTCTCGGCCCGCTTCTAGTCCGACCCTTTCGGTCGCGGCTCTCCGGCAGCGCTCGTCCGTCCCTCGCTCCCTGACACTCCGCTGCTTCTCCGTCTTAGTATCCCCGCTTCTGGTACCCTCGTTCTGGTCACTGGTTTCGTTCGCTACTCCGTTCTCGGGCTACTCCGTCCGACTCCCCTTCTGGGGAACAAAGCCACACGTTAAGAGCGCGCGTTGATGAGGATCTAATTGGCATCAGCCGATGCCAATCGGACCCTGATGAGGACCCGATTGGCATCAGCCGATGCCCATCGGACCCTCATCCCTTCACCAACTGTCCTATAGCTCCCCCTGCCGGTCGGAACGCGTCATGTTCCCCACAGTGTGACTCTGGCTCTCTGCCACAGTAGTATCTGAACGTTGGAGATGGTGTGACTCTGGCTCTCTGCCACAGTAGTATCTGAACGTTGGAGATGGTGTGTCTCTGGCTCTCTGCCACAGGAGTATCGAGTCCTCCTTCCTCCTCCTTATTCAATTCAATATTTGATTTAAATGTCAGAGCGGACTGAGCCTTGTTCAGCTCAGCAATGTTCCTGTTCCTCAGTCTCATTATTTTAATCTGGTTTGGTATAATCTCACCGGCTGATTTAAATGTCAGAGCGGACTGAGCCTTGTTCAGCTCAGCAATGTTCCTGTTCCTCAGTCTCATTCTTTTAATCTGGTTTGGTATAATCTCACCGGCTGATTTAAATGTCTCCTGTTCCTCAGTCTCATTCTTTTAATCTGGTTTGGTATAATCTCACCGGCTGATTTAAATGTCTGAGCGGACTGAGCCTTGTTCAGCTCAGGAATGTTCCTGTTCCTCAGTCTCATTCTTTTAATCTGGTTTGGTATAATCTCACCGGCTGATTTAAATGTCCGAGCGGACTGAGCCTTGTTCAGCTCAGCAATGTTCCTGTTCCTCAGTCTCATTATTTTAATCTGGTTTGGTATAATCTCACCGGCTGATTTAAATGTCCGAGCGGACTGAGCCGTGTTCAGCTCAGCAATGTTCCTGTTCCTCAGTGTCGTTCTTTTAATCTGGTTTGGTATAATCTCACCGGCTGATTTAAATGTCCGAGCGGACTGAGCCTTGTTCAGCTCAGCAATGTTCCTGTTCCTCAGTCTCATTCTTTTAATCTGGTTTGGTATAATCTCACCGGCTGATTTAAATGTCCGAGCGGACTGAGCCTTTTTCAGCTCAGCAATGTTCCTGTTCCTCAGTCTCATTATTTTAATCTGGTTTGGTATAATCTCACCGGCTGATTTAAATGTCCGAGCGGACTGAGCCTTGTTCAGCTCAGCAATGTTCCTGTTCCTCAGTCTCATTCTTTTAATCTGGTTTGGTATAATCTCACCGGCTGATTTAAATGTCCGAGCGGACTGAGCCTTGTTCAGCTCAGCAATGTTCCTGTTCCTCAGTCTCATTCTTTTAATCTGGTTTGGTATAATCTCACCGGCTGATTTAAATGTCCGAGCGGACTGAGCCTTGTTCAGCTCAGCAATGTTCCTGTTCCTCAGTCTCATTATTTTAATCTGGTTTGGTATAATCTCACCGGCTGATTTAAATGTCCGAGCGGACTGAGCAAGCCCGGATTATCCATATATTGCATCGGGTGAACGCCCTGGGGCACCAGCCAATGGGGGGGCACCACATTATTCGGACAATGAAGAGACCTTTAAAATATTTTGCGCACATTTTTAAAATATAGGCTATATTTACTGGAAGTCATCCACACAGGTACAAAACTAACGGTTATATTTAGGCTATCATGTATAAAAAGATATAAATAATTGCGAGTTCGGTGTAAGTGCCCCCCCTAGATGTCCCGCTTTGTGCGGGACTGCACAGCATTTTCACGACTTTTAGTGCGTCCCGCAAATTGGGACGATGTCCCGCATATTTAATTATTATTGCCCAAAAAAAATAAAAAAAATAATCGGATTTATCCAATGGCTGTGGAGAAAGAAGGGAAGGCTATCATCACGGGGCTGTGTTTGCTGTCAATCAAACTGTAGCACACGTCAGGTGCTGGGGTCAAGTGCAGCCAGGTTAACCAATGACAACAAAACTGTCCGGGTAATTTCGTTCCACACTCATTAATTGCTCTGCCAGTGTGTCTACTGCTGCAGTGACGTCAGCATCAGGTGGAATGTAGACACACGCGAGAATGAATGAGCTGAACTCGCGGGGGGAATAGAATGGACGACAGAGGATGAATAGGGATTCTATAGCCATGGAACTTATCTTTGCAGGTATTTGTGGTTTCTTTGTCTCATCATCCGAATACAAGAACGGTTTCTCTGAGGTAAAGTCAAACAGTTTAAAATGAATAACAATTTTAGTGTTTGTGGAGCACTGTCACCTCGGAACTCCAGCGCTCGTTTACAAAGAACAGTAATCCACCACCCCTAGACTTGCTCACCGCCTCGAAGTCTCTGTCAGCCCGGAACGCGGATAATCCCTCTAGCTCCACCGCCTAGTCAGGAACAGATGGCGACAGATGGGTCTCCGTGAACGCGAAGACAGCCGAGGAGTGAAAGTCGCTGCTCCTCGCAACGAGACACCGGAGTTCATCCATTTTATTGCATAGGGAGTTCACGTTGCTCAGGAATATGCCCGGTAGTGGTGGTCGCGTCCCCCTCCGCCGTAGGCGAACCAGGCAGCCGGCTCTCCGACCTCGCTGCCTCCTGATCCACCTCACAGCACTGGCGAAAAACACGGTGCCCCTCACAAGCATATCCAGAATGTCCGTGGAGCGGGTGAGTAGTTTGGGGAAGATGTCCGGTGGGGTTAAACCCCCGATGTGCAGTAGTTCGTCCTTTGTTTACGACGTTAGGCAGGACACAGAGACACAGAACAGACAGAACACAGCTGATGGAGGTGGCTCTCCATTTTCTAGGTATTTACTACCGTTTAGATAGATACTTATTTATTAATTTTTTGGATTTGAATTTGATTTATTTACTACCGTTTAGATAGATACTTATTTATTTATTTTTTTGATTTGAATTTGATTTATTTTTTATTTTTTTAAACACAGTGTAAATGTGCTAACCCAAACCCTTTAGTAGGGAACTTCTCCTCTCTTTTCTGAGTCTTTTTCTTTCTTTTTTCAAACACGGTGTAAATGTGCTAACCCAAACCCTAAACACTTAAAGTAGGGAACTTCTTCTCCTCTCTTTTCTGAGTCTTTTTCCATTTTTTTCAAACACGGAATAAATGTGCTAACCCAAACCCTAACCCCAAACCTAACCCTAACCACTTAAAGTAGGGAACTATGGATTTCTTCTTCTCCTCTTTCTTTTCTGACTCTTCCCTCATGACCTCCAACTGCAGCTTCAGCTCTGTGCTCTGGACCTCTTCCTGCTGCAGCTTGGTCTGGGAGAGGGAGAGCTGCTGACGACAGGTGACCAGGTCGATGGTGACCATCTTCTGCGCCTCCACCTCCGCCCTGCTCCTCTCCTCAGCCTCAGCGGTGCGCTGCTCCATCTGCACCTGATGGGAGTTTAGGGGGAAAGCTCTCTCCTTCTCCTCCAGCTTCTTGGCGTCAGCTAGGGCCTGCAGATGGGTGGGTCCCTGCACTTCTCCAGGTCCAGGAGGGTCGCCCTGACCTCAGCCAGGCTCCCCTCCGTTTCTCCCTGTGCAGCGAGGGCCTGGTACCTCTCCTTCTCCAGGTCGGAGTTGTCGCGGAGGAGGCTCTTCTTCTCCTGCTCCATATCATGGAGCTTTTGGTGAAGGTCGCTCTCCTTCACCTGTACCTCCTTCACCTCCTCCCTGCAAAGCTCCAGAGCCTCCTCAGCTGCTGCCTTGGCCACCAGGGCCTCACTCTCCAGGACCCTGATCTTGTCCTCTGCCTCCCTGGTGGCGTTGGCGAGGGTCGCCCTGACCTCAGCCAGGCTCCCCTCCCTTTCTCCCTGTGTAGCGAGGGCCTGGCGCCTCTCCTTCTCCAGGTCAGAATTGTTGTGGAGGAGGCTCTTCTTCTCCTGCTCCATACCGTGGAGCTTTTGGTGGAGGTCGCTCTCCTTCACCGTCACCTCCTTCACCTCCTCCCTGCAACGCACCAGAGCCTCCTCCGCTGCTGCCTTGTCACTGTCCAGGACCCTGATCTTGTCCTTTGCCTTCCTGATGGCGTTGGCGTGGGTCGCCCTGACCTCAGCCAGGCTCCCCTCCGTTTCTCCCTGTGCAGCGAGGGCCTGGCGCCTCTCCTTCTCCAGGTCGGAGTTGTTGCGGAGGAGGCTCTTCTTCTCCTGCTCCATATTGTGGAGCTTTTGTTGGAGGGCGCTCTCTCTAAGTCGGCTCTCCTTCACCTCCTCCCTGCAAAGCCCCAGAGCCTCCTCAGCTGCTACCTTGTCCACCAGGGCCTCACTCTCCAGGACCCTGATCTTGTCCTCTGCCTCCCTGGTGGTGTTGGCGAGGGTCGCCCTGACCTCAGCCAGGCTCCCCTCAGTCTCTTGGAGCCCGCTCTCCTCCTTCACCTCCTCCCTGCAACGCACCAGAGCCTCCTCAGCTGCTGCCTTGTCACTCTCCAGGACCCTGATCTTGTCCTCTGCCTCCCTGGTGGTGTTGGCGAGGGTCGCCCTGACCTCGGCCAGGCTCTCCTCAGTCTTTTGCTGGGCAGTGAGGGCCTGGCACCTCCCCTTCTTGTGGTCACGGAGGAGGCTTTTCTTCTCCTCCTCCATATCGTGGAGCTTTTGGTGGAGGTCGCTCTCTCTCAGTCGGCCCTCCTTCACCTCCTCCCTGCAAAGCACCAGAGCCTCCGTTGCCTCCCTGGTGGCTTTGGCGGTCTCCAGGTTTTTCTTCTCCAGGAAGAAACCATACTCCTCACACAGCAACACCTTCTCCAGGTCCAGGAGGGTCGCCCTGACCTCAGCCAGGCTCCCCTCCGTTTCTCCCTGTGCAGCGAGGGCCTGGTACCTCTCCTTCTCCAGGTCGGAGTTGTCGCGGAGGAGGCTCTTCTTCTCCTGCTCCATATCATGGAGCTTTTGGTGAAGGTCGCTCTCCTTCACCTGTACCTCCTTCACCTCCTCCCTGCAAAGCTCCAGAGCCTCCTCAGCTGCTGCCTTGGCCACCAGGGCCTCACTCTCTAGGACCCTGATCTTGTCCTCTGCCTCCCTGGTGGCGTTGGCGAGGGTCGCCCTGACCTCGGCCAGGCTCCCCTCCCTTTCTCCCTGTGTAGCGAGTGCCTGGCGCCTCTCCTTCTCTAGGTCAGAATTGTTGTGGAGGAGGCTCTTCTTCTCCTGCTCCATACCGTGGAGCTTTTGGTGGAGGTCGCTCTCCTTCACCTTCACCTCCTTCACCTCCTCCCTGCAACGCACCAGAGCCTCCTCCGCTGCTGCCTTGTCACTCTCCAGGACCCTGATCTTGTCCTTTGCCTTCCTGATGGCGTTGGCGTGGGTCGCCCTGACCTCAGCCAGGCTCCCCTCCGTTTCTCCCTGTGCAGCGAGGGCCTGGCGCCTCTCCTTCTCCAGGTCGGAGTTGTTGCGGAGGAGGCTCTTCTTCTCCTGCTCCATATTGTGGAGCTTTTGTTGGAGGGCGCTCTCTCTAAGTCGGCTCTCCTTCACCTCCTCCCTGCAAAGCCCCAGAGCCTCCTCAGCTGCTACCTTGTCCACCAGGGCCTCACTCTCCAGGACCCTGATCTTGTCCTCTGCCTCCCTGGTGGTGTTGGCGAGGGTCGCCCTGACCTCAGCCAGGCTCCCCTCAGTCTCTTGGAGCCCGCTCTCCTCCTTCACCTCCTCCCTGCAACGCACCAGAGCCTCCTCAGCTGCTGCCTTGTCACTCTCCAGGACCCTGATCTTGTCCTCTGCCTCCCTGGTGGTGTTGGCGAGGGTCGCCCTGACCTCGGCCAGGCTCTCCTCAGTCTTTTGCTGGGCAGTGAGGAGAATACTGAATAACTTCATGTAGGTCAGGAGAAGGTCAAAGCAGACTGACCTCTTTGCCCTTTCCAAGTCATCGTTGGACTGCTCCAGCTCTCTGATGCGGTCTCAGCCAGGTCCACCTCTAGTGTGGAGATCTGCCTGAACGCTTCCGAATGCTGGACCTCAAACTTCTCCTGCAATATCACAACAAACAGACAACAGATAATTTTTTCATAATAATAGTCATTTTAGAAAAATGTTGTATTATTATTATTATTTAGAACATTTGTATTATTATTATTTTCACATATTATTAGCAATTAAATATGGTATTATTATTATATTATTGACTTAATATTATTATTGATGTATTATATTATTGACAATTAAATATGGTATTATATTATTATTGAAAATGTGTATTATTATTACCTTCACATATTATTAGCAATTAAATATGGTATTATTATATTATTGATTTAATATGATTATTGATGTATTATATTATTGACAATTAAATATGGTATTATATTATTATTGATATGGCCTCTGGTGATGGCCATGATGTCACGTGTGTGTGTGTGTGTGTGTGTGTGTGTGTGTGTGTGTATTCTACCTTGATAGTCTCCAGTTCCATTCGCAGGCGGTTGTTGTTGGACAGCAGTTCTCTGTTTCGTGCCTTAGTTTGCTTCAGTTCCGTCTCCAGCTCCGCCTCATAGTCTCGACTCATCTGCTGAAACTCCTGCAGCTCCTCCTGAGACTCCTCAGCCCTGAAGACACAGACACACACACACACACAAAACAGTCAAAGATGTCCTACAGTTCAACATAGATAAGATTAAGTTGATTCTTTGATCTGTGTGTTACTGGCAGAATTTTAACCCTGGTCTCCCACGTGAAAGACTCAAGCATCTCTCCCATTAAGCCAAGAGGACGTCCTCAAAGTCACAGTTTATAGGTCTCAGACAGGGCTACCTCATCACAAGAAGGTGCTTTCAAACCATGTGCTTGGCAAAAAATCCAGACTCTGTCTCACTGATGGAATTCCTTACCTCTGCTGGTGTTTTTCTGCCTGCTCTTTCCAGAAACACAGTTCTTCTTGAAGGGACGTGAACCTTGTTTTATTTGGTTCTCCTATGTCTTTACAGCTGAAGGTATGGTTTTACAGCACCTAAAACAAATCTGAAGAAGAACGCCACATTGTGAGAGCTGAGCTCAACTTCCATGGCACTGCATGATTGCATACACATTGCTTGCTATTTTGTCTCAGGGAATGTCAGCTGTTGCAGCCATTATGTCTGTGCTGGATGTCATTTTTACTGTTGACCACTGAGTGGCGAGGACATAGGAGTGCAGTGGCGCCGGCAGCCGGAATCCTGTACGCACTGTGCATACAACTTTTTTTTAAAGGTTGTTTTTTTTTCTGTAATAAACGCGCTTAACGCAACTCTTTCACGTTGCGTTCAGCCAATCACTCAACCCGTTAGTTTGAAACATTACATAAAAATCTAATCCTGCCGGCGCCACCATACACAATGGTAACTAGCTTACTTCGGCCTCAAGTAGCTAAAGCTTCGTGCACACCAGGTCATTGCGTTGCACCGGAAGTCATTCATCTCAATGGGGCAGTTGCGTTGATCCGTTGCGTTGCTCTGCATTGCGTTTCTTGTCCGTCAGGGTGCGGTAATCAGTCAAAATATTTCAGCTTTTGCGTTGCGTTGGGTCCGTCAAAACAACCGGAAGTAGTTTCTTGACCAGAGCTTTCGCCTTTAGATGTAAAATCCGCCATTGGCGAAAATCTTTAATTTGGCTCTACAAGTGTTAATATGTCATTTTATGAAGTTTTTATATGTTTTCAGGCGAGAAAGTAACCATATATATTCACAAAATGTATCCGGTTTATCAAAATAACCAGTTTATATATCTAATCTGACGTTTTTCCCCCCACTTCTGTGGGAAACTTCGCTAGCCTAGCTAAAGGCTATCATGTATCCTGGGCTTATAAGAGATGATGTTACCCACGTAGGAGCTCATTTTCTATCTAGTCTCCAGACTGGGTACTGAATAACCAGTCACTATTCACCTTATACAACTACTACTACTACTACTACTACTACTACTACTACTACTACTACTACTACTACTACTGCTACTACAAGTGTAGTCTACTACTGTTCATGTTAAATCCGTGTGGAGCTAATGCTATCATAGCGTCTCCACAGGCTAGCAAAGATGGCGCCGTTAGCATCACAGACACTATGATAACATCCTCCGTAGTATCTAGTCTATCTCAGTCACAGACATGTTCAACAACAACACGTTTTACAACAAGGAAGGGATACAACTAATAAACATGTTAACACACTATTCACCTTATACAACTACTACTACTACTACTACTACTACTACAAGTGTCTATGACTACTGTTAATGTTAAATCCGTGTGGAGCTAATGCTATCGCGTCTCCACAGGCTAAAGTACAACACTGATATCCTTAACTTATGTCCTAAACACACTACTGTCATAACGTACCTCCTCCTTGACATGGACATAAACACCTGCTACCTTCTTTGAAAGAAATCGCGATTTATTCAGTGAAAACTAGTACACCATTCATAGCACAACATAGCATAACAATAGCATAGCATTGCAAACAACAACACGTTTTACAACAAGGAAGGGATACAACTAATAAACATGTTAACTCACTATTCACCTTACATATGTATCAACATGTAGCTGTATCAGCATGTAGCTGTATCAAACTTTTGGTTGGCCAGAGACGGCAAGAATCAATTGCTCCTCCATTGTTAAAACTTTTTGTTCAAACTTCCCCCGCTGTGCACACATGTTGCGTCTGCATCGCATGCGACATGCGTCAAGCCCATCCCACCAGGTTGCGTCAGAACGGTGGGTCACGGTTCGCGGTGTGCACAAAGCTTAACACAGGCGCTTACCTTGTGTCACACGTCTTGCTCCTTCTGATACCGCAGTTAAACTGGCCTGATAAACTGGCGCGGGGGTTTTATAGCGGACATTTGATTGTGACATCAAATGTCCTCTCGACTGTTATGATCATCCTGCATGTTTTCTGAACATTCTGATCTCAGGAGCTCCATTTGTTGTTGTTTTTTAGAACGTAGCAAGCAGTGTTGCCAGATTGGGCTACTTTTGGTCACACTGGACCTGGCAAACACTGCTTGCTACGTTCTTGCAGCTCGCGTGAACACAGGTTCTTCCATCAGCGCTCGCCTGCCGCTTCGATTGCAGACTCAAGTTAACGCGCGTGCAGAAAGATGCCACGAAACTCATGTCCGGTAGCTTTCTTTCAAGGAATTTCAAAAATAAAAGTCCCGTAAAACAATTGTTATTTCTCGCCGTGAGAAATAGAGATGCGGCGTGAGAGCGTGAGAACTGGTTGAAATGCGTGAGTCTCACGGCGATTGCGTGAGACTTGGCAGCTATGCATATGTAAAGTTATCTATCAAACGTTCGTCTGACTTGTACATGATGCGCATTTTGACCTATTTCCATGTAGCAGCACCCGCAATCTAATCCGAGCAGTTGTTATTAGGTAATATTATTAATGGGTTGTATCATTCATTTAAATGCATTATAGACCTTTTCTTTATAACAAGCACAACAACAACAAAACGTTATTATGCCGATGTGCTGTGTGTCTAACGTTACAAGCTGATTTGTGCATGACAGCCGCGCATTGACATATTTCCATGTCTGATGTACTAATGACATTTCAATGCATTATAGACCTTTTCTTTACACGCTTCGCACACTAGGTGGGCCGCGAATACTGTAGAGATTTGTAAAGTGGGCCGTGAGTCCAAAAAGGTTGGGAACCGCTGCATTAGACACCGGAGCAGTGAGCACTCATATCTGCGCGTTTGTCACAGGGTGACAGTGCCTGTTCCTCTGCCCGGCGTCAGTCCAATGGAATCGTCAAGCACAGCCTTCCCCATATAAATACATCGGTGCGCGATTACAGAGATGTACAATCATGTTTATTTAAAAATAAATTGTGGTGTTTGACAGCGGATGATGGTAGACATATTTAATGTAAAGTTATCTATCTAAAGTTATCTATCCACAGGCTGATATGTGCATGATAGGCGCAAATCCCCCCCCCCCCCCCTTGGTGGTATATGACGCTATCTGTATTGCGGCACTTATTATACCAAAACAACTCGCAATCTAATCCGAGCAGTTGTTATTATGTAATATTATCGATGGATGTGCCATTTTTGATGGAGGGCAGTGAGCGGGAGACTCATCAAGGATGTAGTTAATTAATGCAGTGGACAGTGTTTCTCCAGCGTTCCTGTCACATCGGATTTTGTAACGCCATAAAAATATATCTGTGCTGTTATATATATATATAAATTACATGTTATAAGGCTGATCTGCGCATGATAGTGCTGCATTTTGACATATTTCATGTTTCCGCCCGTTGATGGTATATGACGCTATAGTCAGTCCCAATGGTCCAAAAGTCAAGCGCTTCGTAACACAGACGGGGTGAATTTTATGAATGAAAGTGAAAGTTCTGTCACAAAACGCCGTTACGTATCCTCACACATTTTTAAGTGGGTATACGGAAATCCTTGGCCTTTCCTAGTGGGTATACGGCATAGTCCTGCGTATCACCTAGACTACACCACTGGAGCACAGGTTTCATACAGGTTAGAGCTTATTCTGTCATGGTCTGATAATGAAGCATTGTTCTTTTTTATTTTATGACTTGTTTGATCGATTGATAGCGTTCAAGTTCATTCAAGTTGTGAATGAATCGCTAGCGTCAATGCTTTTCTACGATACTACGTGTAATGTCACTTGGACATAGAATAATAAGACACTTTAGGGCCAATCCCAATTCACCCCTAGCCCTTCGTTTTCACCCCTATGGCTCGATTTGCGCGTTCACGTTTAGGGGGAGGGCTGTCCCAATTCATATTTCATCGAGGGCTAGGGGTAAGGGGGAGGGCTAACTATTACTTCGTTTCGAGCGATTCCAGGACCAGACTAGCTTCGAAGGGCTAGGGGTACGCTACCCCTTGATACCAGGATGCATTGCGAATCATCTACAAATATAAAATCCTAAATTTTGGCCGCCATTGGCTACAATCTGTAATTTGGCTCTACAAGTGTTAATATGTCATTTTATGAAGTTTTTATATGTTTTCAGGCGAGAAAGTAACCATATATATTCACAAAATGTGTCAGTTTATCCTAGATACTACGGAGGATGTTATCATAGTGTTGTTAGCATAGTGTTTGTGATGCTAACGGCCGCCATCACAGCTATCTCCTCCGGTCATCAACCCAGGAGAAGAAGATCCTCATCTATCATCTATCATCATCTTTATCATCCTCCAAACACGACTAGACTAGTGTGATCATGTAGTCATATTACTGTGTTAGTAGAAATTATGTGTTGGTTTAGTAGTATAGTACATGACAGTAGCTTTTAGCTACGGCGCTAGTTGTTGTGCTAGGTGCATTGATTGACTGTGTTCGCGAATGCTATGCTATGTTGTGCTATCATGTACTAGTTTTCACTGAATAAATCGCGATTTCTTTCAAAGAAGGTAGCAGGTGTTTATGTCCATGTCAAGGAGAAGGTACGACTTGTATGACAGTAGTGTGTTTAGGACATAAGTTAAGGATATCAGTGTTGTACTTTAGCCTGTGGAGACGCGATAGCATTAGCTCCACACGGATTTAACATTAACAGTAGTCATAGACACTTGTAGTAGTAGTTGTTGTATAACAAGGTGAATAGTGAGTTAACATGTTTATTAGTTGTATCCCTTCCTTGTTGTAAAACGTGTTGTTGTTGAACATGTCTGTGACTGAAATAGACTAGATACTACGGAGGATGTTATCATAGTGTTTGTGATGCTAACGGCCGCCATCTTTGCTATCTCCTCCGGTCACAGGAGATGTGAGAATTCGCCGGCAACACAACGCGTCACCCGTACCGCGTCTAAACCACTGTTGATGACGTAGGCGCCGTGAAGGGCTGTCCCAATTCATAGGGCTTAGATTTCAAGGGGTAGGGCTTGTGACGTATTCGTAGGCGCCTTGAAGAGGCCTTGCCTTCGAATCGAGTGACACTCGAAAACGAGCCATAGGGGTAGAAAAGGGAATTGGGATTGGCCCGTCTGGGTTCAACAAAGGTATAACCAGTTTACTTCGGCACCTGACACCTGTCAGTCACCTACTGGTATATCATGAACTCTCTCTAAGGCGCATGCGCTGTCCTGACTATGAATTAACCCATTCATTACACTACGGATGACGTCGTGAAGGGTTGTCCCATTTCCCCCGGGGAACCACTACGGCTATGGCTCCAAAACGAGTGACTTCAAAACGAGTCGAAGTGGTAAAAAAGAGAATCGGGATTGGGCCTTAGTGTGTGAATAAGCATTGAATACGGCTAACCTGCAGTTTGATTTGAGGGGAGTTCAAACAGTCTCTCCATTTCTTTAACACTGCTGATCCTGTTGCGGGAGGCCTGGTAGAACCAGAAGACTGTTCCAACAGTACTGTGACTACAGTGCTTCCCACATTGTCAGGTCCCAAAAAACTATATTTAAAAATGAATAAATAATCTTAGGGTAAGTCATTTTAAAGCTGCATTTTTTAATATAGTTAAATATGTTTTTGCTATTGTTATGAATTGGCCTTGGGAAGACCCCAAAAAACGCATTTTGTGACATGAGACAGCATGACACCATGTGAATGTATTGTTTTAGAATGTCGGTGTACTGGCTAGTACACCATCACTTCAATGCAGTGCAGTCTTTTTTAACCAGAATATATATTTTTTACATTTCATTGTACAAAGTAATGTCACCTCACAACAAGACCCAGTTGCTTTGTAACAGAGATGTCAGTGGTCTCATCAACCATTAATCCCCACACTGGGGATTTTGACATCTCTGCCACCAGCTGGTATTCCTAAATCTGCCCGATCTCCACCATTTCATCAATAATATGGCTGCTTGTGTATTTGGTGTTGGCACTGACCTAGGGCCAGACAAGTAATTAGGTTGGTCTACTTGACAGTAATTATGTGATGTTCAATTTACAATCATGTAATTAAAAGGGCTGCAGAACTTACATTCAAACCATCAAAATAAGCACAGCCCAGTCGCGTGCAAAAGCATATAATGGGCTCATAGCTGGTGTGATGGGGCCACTTTTGCTTGATGCATTCATAGATTATTTTGAAGCAGCCTTCAAGAGCCCTGTGGTCCATGTCCACTTGTGCAGCTGTGACACGCTGCAGTGTCCTCCCTAAAGACACAACACTAAGTAACAAGTAATTGTTTGTTGTAACTTAAAAGCTTTTGTAAAAGTGCTACCTTCTCTAATACGCTACTCCTTTTCTTCAGCTGCTTTGTGCATAGCTGTGATCTCGTGGCGTTTTACGGTATCCAGCCTGTATTTGGTGGACAGCTGTCTCACAAAGCCTGCGAGTTGCTGCCCTATGCTTTTGGCATAGATAACATGTCATGCCCTCCCAGACTTTTATTGTACTGATAGAAATGCTAAGTAGTCATGACCAGAACTATAATTTATTTTATTTTCTGTACTTATTCATCAGAACCCTATGGCATCTGACCTAACTGTTATGTGCTGGAATGTGCGGGCTTAACTCGGCTATAAAGAGAACGCGGATTCTAGAATTCCTCCACTGTAATAAAGCTCTAATACAGGAATCACATCTTAAGGAATGTAACGTTACACGTTTAACTTTACAAGTTATTGTGCACTCCTGTGCTCAAAATAAGACTCGAGGTGTGGTTGTCTTGGTTGACAGGAGGTTGCATTTGACTCTTGATCAGGTAGGAAGTGACAAACAGGGCCGATTTGTATGACGGGAATAAACCAGGTCAGCTTGGTCTCCATTTATGCCCTTAATGAAGTTGATGTAGAATTTCTACCAGATATTAGTAACCGTTACTATGTATATATATTATATATAATACATAGTGTTCTTTCATTACTACATGTTGAAGGGATAAACTAGAAAATTATGATTATTTTGTATTTTGTCTAATTGCATGCTCGTGTTAATACATCAGATGTAACTCAACAGTTACTCAGTACTTGTATAGTTTTTTCACCAAGTACTTTTTTACTCTTACTTGAGTAAGTATTTGGATGACTACTTTTTACTTCTACTTGAGTAAGATTATTCTGAAGTAACAGTACTTTTACTTGAGTACAAAAAATCTGGGTTTGGGCTGTCCTCATGAGGTAACAAGTGGAGATTAATGAGGAAAAAAAATATTTTTTGACTTTGACATAAGGCTTCAACATAAAAAATTGAAGAGGGTCTGAATACTTACCACTATATATATTATAGTTTTTGGTTATTACACAGCTGGTTCTTCATTTCTTACTTATTATAGTAGATTTTTCTTTGTTACAGTGAAAGTAATTTTTTTATTAATAGTTATTGTTATAATATGCTATAGATCTATCTTAACACAATGTAAAGATTGATGATTCTGTAATTGGAAATTGTATTTCAGAGTATGTTTTTGGTAACTCTTTCAGGAAATGGACCAGTGCCCTTCAGACCCAGATGTTCCTCCACTGGAGAGAACTGAGAGTGTCTTTGTAAGTTTGCAGACAAACCAGTGTGTATTTTGAAATCAGTTGTGATGGCAAAATTACAAACTATATTATTTTTGATGGGAAGGGTGCAATTGGAAAATTTAAGTGGGAAATATTATTCAAAATCAAGTAATAGTCCCATCTGACCTTTTCTTTTCTAGCTTACAAAGAAAATACTTGGGATCGCTGACGATGAATCAATGACAAGCGAAGAAATAAGCGAGGATGAGTATGTTCCTAATCCGACATCGGAATCAGAAGTATCGGAGGAAGAACTCAAACTGCTCAAGTCTACAAAAAATCACAGTTCATCGAATAACTCCGATGGTCGACGCTTGAAGAAAGGTCGTGTCAAGCCTGTTAAATGCAGACAGAGCACATCTTCCTCTTCACATTCCTTGGCTGATAGTGAGGTATCAGAATCCTCCAGTGTAAAAGTCTTGAGGTTGAGAAAGAAAGACAACGGTGGTAGACTCTACAATAAGAGGCAGTACTGTTTATACTGTTTGAAACCCTATGTGCCAAAATTGCACTTGGACAAGAAACACAGCAACGTGAAGGAGGTAGCACGAGCGTTCAGTTATCCAAAAGGATCAGCGGAGAGAAAGCTGCAGATAACTGATTCGAAATAAAGGTAATCGTCAACACAATTTTGAGGTTGTGGAGGAGGGTAAAGGGGTGATGGTTCCCTCTCAGCAAAGTAGTGCACCAGTGACTGAAAAAGACTATTTGCACTGCACATACTGTGAGGCATTACTGAAAAGGAGAGTGATGTGGCGGCACATGAAAAAATGCAAGCTGGCAAAGAAAAGCATGAAGCCAGGCAGAAGTAGAGTGCAGTCACTATGTGCTGCTGGACAACCTGTCCCAAAGGAGATGCATGACAAAGTCTGGGGCTTAGTAAATGACATGAATCAAGACAGCATAGCAGACATAATTCGGCAAGAAAAATATATTCTGAAGTTAGGAGAACACTTCTATGACAAAAAAGGCACAGACAAAAGCCAATACCAATACATTAGACAAAAGATGCGGGAAATGGGAAGGTTAGTTCTACAAGCAAAGAACCATGGCAAACTGAAAACAATAGAAGACTTCTTTCTGCCCGCAAACTTCTGCCACGTCGTGAATGCTGTGAAGATGGTCTGTGGATGGAGGGAAGATACCAACAGTTTCAAGATCCCATCTTTGGCACTCAAACTAGGACATAGTCTAACTAAAATAGCAGATATTGCAGAGTTTGAAGCAAGGATTTCAGAGAACAAGAAGGTCCTTGAAAATGTGGTGACGTTCAGGACGTTGAAAGAGAAAAAATGGGATGAGTGGGTGTCTTCTCATGCATTGAGAAACCTCAGGGAGTCAAGATGGAATAAACCTCTTATCCCCTACTGCGAAGATGTTGAGACTGCACAACCATATTGACGCAGAAAGGCCCAAGTATCAGTCCGATCTTGAAACCTCACCAAATAAGAGGAACTGGTTAAGTCTTGCTAAACTAACGCTCTGTGAAGTGATCGTCTTCAATCGTAGGAGAGAGGGAGAAGTTTCAAAGATGTCCCTGAATGACTTCATGTTGAGAAACACCTTTGCCAGTAATCCAGATCTTGACCTTGCCTTGACCGACGTGGAAAAGAAGCTCTGCAAATACTTTGAGCGTGTGGAAATCAAAGGTAAGCGGGACAAAAAGGTTCCCGTCTTACTCAGCCCAGACATGGTGTCCTCCATAAAGATGCTGGTGAGTCACCGACGACTATGTGATGTGCCGGATGAAAATGTGTATCTGTTTGGTAGACCTGAGGCAGAAAGTCATCTCAGAGGATCTGATGCCATCCGTGCTATCACCTGTGAATGTGGGGCTAAGGACCCTCAAACATTGACATCAACAAGACTAAGGAAACAAATGGCAACCATGTCACAAGTTCTGAACTTAAAAGACAATGAACAGGACTGCCTCGCAGGTTTCATGGGTCACAACATCAGAGTCCATCGACAATATTATCGTCTCCCTGAAGGGACATTACAAGTTGCCAAGCTGCTTTTAGCCTGTGGGAGAGGAGAGCTGTCACAATTTAAAGGCATGACATTGGACGACATCAACGTCGATCCAAATGGTAAAACCTCAAACACTTGCACACACAATTTTTATCATTTTAATTTGTGATGGTTTAAATGTATCATGGGTTGTCATGCTGGTTCACAACATTTTTTGCTGTGTTTATTCAGACGAAGTACCTGAAGACAGACAGCTCTCTATCTGGAAGTGAAGATGAAGATGTGATGTCGAGTCCATCCTCTAACTCATCAGGTACATTCACTGAACCACTGGTTCTAGAAATGGGGTCTGGGCACTTCCAGGGGTTCCTGGGTGTTCCCAGCAAGAAGGGGAATAAGTTGTTTTCTCTTGTTAGCACCATAACGCATTACAGAATCTATTTCGTCATGAGTTTAATAAACTTTATCTACGTAAATCATTTCAAGTTTTTATCTAATGGAGGTCTGAAGTCTAATTTATGTCAATTTTGGGGTCTTGGATGGGGGTATCAACCCTGCTATATAGTTAAAAACAAAACAGGTCAATGTTGGCATGGCTTGTGTTCTCATAGTCCATGGACGATTTAGTACATTCAGTGCTTCAAGTGAGATTTTCTAACATTGCATCTTTGTTTTCCTTGAAGGTCTAAGACCAGTGAAAAAGACCAGACCTGTAGAGAGAACACCTACAGAGGAGGACCAGGAGTCTGATGCCTCATCACCACCAAGCAAAAGAGGGTCAAGACCAGTGAAGAAGAAACCAATGAAGAGGACACCTACAGAGGAGGACCATGAGTCTGATGCCTCGTCACCATCAAGCAAAGGAGGGTCAAGACCTGTGAAGAAGAAACCAATCAAGAGGACACCTACAGAGGAGGACCAGGAGTCTGATGCCTCGTCACCACCAAGCAAAGGTATTTTAAAGGAATGGTTCACCCCATGTCAATATTCAATCATTACTCAACCTCATGCTGATGAGAAATCCAATGTAGTTTTTTTTATTATTATTCCTGTACAGATGAACAGGCTACATATATTATTTAGTCTGATTTCTCATTAGCATGAGGGTGAATACATAGTGACTGAATATTTTGAGTGAACTATTCCTTTAACAATAACCTGTTTCACAGAGTTCTTTCCCAAATGCGCACAGTACTTGCTTTCTTATGGTGCATGGATCTGGTCAGCTGTTCTCTAAGCAGTGCTCCTCCAAATGAGCTTTTCATAAAATTATACTGTCAATCTGTTTGCCTACAGTTACATCAAGGACCCGGACAGAGTATGACACCTCATCACAGCCAAGCGAAGGAGGGTCAAGACCTGTGAGGAAGAAACCCATCAAGAGGTCACCTACAGAGGAGGACCATGATGCCTCATCACCGCCAAGCAAAGGTATTTGACCAATAACCTGTTCAGGGGGTTAGTTTATAGTCTCATACAGACATTGTTGGTTTCGGGATGTCCACTATTTCTACAATTACTGGTACTTTAGATGAAACTCAATTCACACACAACTTAGAAAAGACAGTATGACATTTTCACCAAAACTTTGATGAAAATCCGACTGAGAAATTGTTTTTTTATAGACACAAAATACAAGTAACATACAGTTCCCTTTTGTAATGTTCTATAACTTTATAACTGAACTAATTTCCACAAACTGAACTAAAATGTTTATCTCCGGTACAACTTCTCACTTCCATTTTCAGTTTCCCTACAAGTCAAATGTTTGTCACAAACTCAACTGAATGGTTTCTCTCCTGTAGATGTCTCCTCAGACCGTTGTTCTCATCAACTCTTCTCCATAATTAAAATAAACTAAAATAAGGCATCATTTTCTCACAGTGCTTACTGACAGTAAAGACTGTTGATATTATGCATATTTTTCTTAAAGCATGTGCAATAATAGGCTTATGAGGAGTAAACAGCTCATGTTGCCTTTGTCTCATGTTCGCTTACTAATTGCATCAAATTTAGGGAAGGGAATCAAGAACCAGTTCCAGTTGAGAACTGGCTCAATGCATCAACATTATATTTCTCTGAGCCTAGCGATTCCTCTTATCGATACCCGGGGAGGTGATGTTGGCGGAATGAAAAATGCGGAACACAACAGCTGCAAGGGCTCTGCAGCCTTCGGACTGTCTATAGCGCACACACACACACACACACACACACATCTATTGTAATCACTCCCACAAACCTTTTATTTCATCTTACTTAATTTTTATAGATTCATCAAGAAGGAAGAGGAAGATGTGGAGCAAGGAAGAAATCCAAGCTGTGGAACAGAAGCTGATGAACAGCATTAAGACTGGCAAGGTTCCTGGTAAATCACAGTGTCTTGAATGTATCCATGCATTTCCAGAGGCACTTAAAGGTAGGACCTGGGATGCTGTGATGTACTATGTGAAAAACCGTATAGACACTTGGAAGCGGCAGTCTACAAGTAAATTCTAAATGCAAGCTGTTCTCTTGTTTTGTGTTTGAAAGAGAGAATGTTACAGCAGTTCTTATAAAGTGACCACTGTTTGATCTGTTGCAGCTGAACATCACAGGTCAACGTTTGAAGTTCCACTAACAGCAGGGATCTGTTCACATTATACATTTGCAATTTATATGCAATGCAATCATTTATTTAACAGCTGTAGTTAATTTGCACTTTAATTTATTCATAACTGAGAATTTTTTGTACTGCCATCTGTTTTTTGTTTTGAAATGCCAAGTCCCGTTTTTTGGTTTGATAATAAAAAAACTGAAAATGGATCATTATCTATTATCCGTTATCCGATTTCATTGATGTGTTTGAAAATCGAAATTAGGAATTAAAATAACGAGTGAAAAACTAATTTCTCTATTTCCTGTTTGTTTTCACGGCTCTGGCCAAAATCCAACACCTCTTCGCCAATGTGCACATCCCTCTCAAGGCACTGAGAGAGATGACGAACAGAACTGTCCAGCTGGTCAGAAAGTGGGTGGGCCTCAACACACACTCCACACGGGGCATGATCTTTCTCCCATGTGGAGAGGGAGGGCTGGGAGTCCCCAATGTCGAGTGGGCCTACATAGCCACCAGGCTAGCCCACCTGCTCCACATGCTTAACAATGACGATGCCACCGTTAGAGAAATGGCCAGGGCCTCTCTCCTGCTGGATCTACGCAGAAGGAAGATCCCCCTGGCCAGCGCACACCAGAACGACTTCCTCGGCTTCAGGAGGAAAGACTCTGGGAAACTGGATTCCCAGGCCAAGGGCTTCGGGGTCTGGTCTGACTGGCCGGATCTCAATGACCTCTGCAACCAGACTGGAGTTCAGCTAAGATGGACAGAACTTAACACACTGAAGTCTCTGATGAGGTGATCACAGACCCCTGTGTGATTGTGAAGGCCGACATCACAACACCGCAGGAAGAGACTGTCGGACTGCACAGAGACTTCCTCTGACCGTGGACCCGCCCCCCTCTCTGTCTTCCTCCCCCCAGAGCTGGAGTGGGTGTTGGCCTACTCCGGAGCCTTATAGTTATTGACAAGTACGAGGCCCTATAGGACGAGGGCGTGGACGTTAGGACAGCTGTCTGAACAGGAGGAGGGGTCCAGCAACAGCGACCAATACGACGACAACAACGATGATGATGATGATGATTATTATTATGATGATAGTGATAGTGTTGAGACAGATATAAATGGCGAGGAGTGATTTAAAAATGAACAGTAGATGCTAAGCGTTTAGCATAAATAACTTTAACTGATGACTAAAACACGTCAAATTAGCTTTTATTGTGGATAGACATGATTGTTTAGCAGGTGTCATTCAGCTTGGTACACACACGTGCACTCACACATACACACAGGGCCACCATTGGGCCTACTGCATGCCTACTACTGCTACTACTCCTACTACTGTAGGCTACTTTAGGTCGATGTTAACACATTGAGTGCCAGACGTTTTCTCAAGAGGGTTAGTGCCCAGTGCCAGCCGTTTTAGAGCATTTTGACTGATATTTCAAGACCCACATAATATTTTGTTGTATGACCAGATAAAAACCGACACCACCAGAAGAAAGAATAGACTCTACTTTCATCAGGGGAAAAAAGTTAGTTTATTGCTCGTTTACTTTTTTCATAGTGTGCGGGTTGGTGGGAGTGTGTTTGGTGGGAGCGACTTTTGCAATGTTTTCTTTTTGATCTTTTTTTCTTATGTAGTTTTTAGTATATGGTACAGATCGTATATTCTTTAGTTTGTGCGGGGTTAGGGTTGGGGTTAGGGTTTAGGTTTTTGTTAGTTTTTTTTGTTTGTTTGTGCGCTAATGGCGTCCCAGGGGACGTCGGCGGTTTCCCTCCGTCATGGAGTAAGAATACCAGACCCGGGCGTCAGTGTAGAGGAGGTTCTACTCATTGTGGGCGCTGTTGTCGGGCATGGTAATCTGACTTCTGCTTCACGGATGAACAAAGCGGTAGTTGTTTTTTTGAAGGAGGAGCGCTTTGTTCATCAATTAGTTGAGAATGGCATTGTCATTAATGATTCATATGTGTCCGTTTCCCCGTTGGCCCAGCCGTCAACCAGGATCACGATTTCAGGTGTCCCCCCGTTTATACCCAATGAAGCGCTGGGGAGAGAGTTGCAGCGTTTCGGGAAAATAGCGAGTGGGTTCAGAAGTGTCGGGTTAGGGTGTAAGGACGAGAAGCTAAGACATGTCCAGTCCTTAAGGAGACAGGTGTACATGTTTCTGCTTTCCCCCACACAGTCGTTAGATGTATCTTTCAGAGTGAAACATGATAGGGGTTTTTACATGGTGTATGCGAGCTCTGGGAATATGAAGTGTTTTGAGTGTGGGGACGTAGGACACAAGCGCTCCGCCTGTCCTCACAGGCAGCGGCCGGCGCAGAGCCGGGTGCTGCGCAGAGCGGGGCGGGGGAGGCAGAGGCAAGTACGAGTGGGCAGGGAGGACAAGAGGAGCGGGCGGCGGGTGATGTGCAGGCCGAGATTAATGCAGGGGAAGGGCCGAGCGGGGAGGGAGGGCAGGAGGAGCCGGTAGAAGCTGCAGAACAGGGGGAGCCGGTAGAGGCTGCAGAACAGGGGGAGCCGGTAGAGGCTGCAGAACAGGGGGAGCCGGTAGAGGCTGCAGAACAGGGGGAGCCGGTAGAGGCTGCAGAACAGGAGGTTCGCGCTGGGACAGATAAACCTGCAGTAGGAGCAGACTGCCCAGTCGCGAGTGGTGCTGGTAGCGGAGGGGTGGCTGCACAACAGGGTGAGGGAGAGGCGGCCGAGCCGCCCGTCAATGAGAACCTCGTCCTCGATAACGAGGAGATGGACTTTGTTTCTGACGTTGTCAGAATTTTCAGTAGCTGACTCACAAGGTGACATGTATACGTTGGAGGAAATTAACATGTTCCTTGATGCAACATACGGGAAAAAAATGAACAGGGTGAACGAATATTTTCCCAACAGTGAGAAATTTATAAGGACTGTGCTGACGTTGCAAAAGCGGGTTAGTCTTGATGACTTAGATGAAAAAAAACGTTTTAGGCTACGAAAGCATGTCACCGCGATGAGGAAGGTGAAGGTAAAGAAATTGAGCAAATTTAAATAAATGGAAAATATGATGCTGTTTCACTTGGTGTGTTTTCTTTTCCATCTGTTTTCTCTGTCTGTTCACTGGTTTTCAGCCTCAAATTTCTCTATGCATGGGTTAAGGGTTGGTTCCTTGAACATGAATGGCGGGAGGGATAGACAGAAGAGGGCTTTAGTGTCCGAACTGTGTGAACAAAAAAGATTAGATGTTTTGTTTTTTACAGGAAACACACAGCAACATAGAAAACGAAGTGGAGTGGGGTTTAATGTGGAGGGGTCAGTATTTTTTAAGCCATGGTACTAATACAAGTGCTGGGGTGGCTGTGTTGTTCGCACCTGGAATGGCTGTAAAAGTAACTTCCAGTGTTGAAATAGTAACAGGTAGGGTTCAGATGGTCAGGGCTGAGATTGGTGAGGTCAGTTTTTGTTTTATTAATATTTATGCTCCCAATCAGGGCTCAGAGACTGGACCTTTTTTAAAAATTGAAGGATGCCTTACAGCAGTGTGGGCGGGAGGAATGCATCATTTTAGGAGGGGATTGGAACTGCACGGTGGATTTCACACTAGATAGGACCGGTGAGGAACCCCATCTACAGTCTTCCACACAGTTGTCTAGGATCATTAAACAGGCAGACTTAGTGGATGTATGGAGAATAAAGAATACACAAGTTAGACAGTACACATGGGTGAGGATAAACGATGGGATCATTAGTGCAGCTAGATTAGGTTTTATGTATCACGTGTTTTTAGCCCTAAATTATTGAACAGTTTTATCTACCCTGTTGGTTTTACGGATCATCACCTCGTCACCATAGACTTGTATCTTTCCCCCAACACAGTGTAGTTTTTATTGGCATTTTAATGTTAAATTATTACAAGATAATTTATTTTGTGAAAAATGTAAAATGTTTTGGGAGATATGGAAGGGCAGGAAGGAAGAGTTTGACTCTTTAAGCCAGTGGTGGGAGGTAGGGAAAACAAACATCCGGGTTTTTTGTCAGCAGTACACTGCTCACTCAACCAGTAGGGTCAAGGCAGCCATTCAGACGCTAGAGCAGGAGATCAGAGACATTGAGGGTGGTCTCAGGGGGGGTTTTGATGGAGATTTTTTAAATAAGAAAAAGAAAGAGCTCAGCAGGATTTTATGTGAGGGTGAAGGGAGCTATGGTGAGGGCACGTTTTATGAGGATCAAAGACATGGATGCACCTAGCTCCTTCTTTTTTAATTTAGAAAAATCTGTGGCTCAGACTAAGCAGATGGTATGCCTCCAGCTCCAAGATGGGAGGTTGACCACCGAACCGGCTGAGATGAGGAAGCATGCCGTAGGCTTTTATACTGCCCTCTACAGGGCGGAGGACTCCGATGCAGGAGCTTCAGCAGAGCTTCTGCAGGGACTGCCCAAGTTGGGGAGGGAGGAGGTCTCTGCCTTGGACACCACGATCAGCCTGGAGGAGCTCACTGCTGCTGTGGGACAGTTAGCACCTGGTCGCGCTCCAGGCATAGATGGGTTGCCTGCAGACTTGTATAAACACTTCTGGAGCTGGTTGAGGACAGACTTTTTGGAGGTCCTACAGGAGTGTGTTAGGGGGGGTGTCTTACCGGTGTCCTGCCGGCGGGCAGCACTCTCTCTACTCTCAAAAAAAGGAGACTTGGCCCTGATTAAAAACTGGAGACCTGTGGCACTTTTATGCACAGATTATAAATTGCTGTCGAAGGTGTTGGCGAACAGACTAAAAGTCTATCTGGGAATACTGGTGCAGAAAGACCAGTCATATTGCATCCCGGATAGGACTATAATGGACAATCTGTTTTTAATGAGAGAGGTTTTAGATATGTGTAAAATGTATGATTTGGATGTTGGTGTTTTATCTCTTGATCAAGAGAAGGCCTTTGATCGTGTTGACCATGTTTTTTTATTTTCCACACTGAGGGCTTTTGGATTTGTGGAGGGTTTTTTAGCATTTATAAAATTATTGTATAAGGACGCGTCTTGTATGGTTAAGGTGGGGGGCGGGCTGAGCTGTCCTATTCCTGTGGAGAGGGGGATCAGACAGGGCTGCCCCCTCTCTGGGATGTTATACTCCCTGGTAATTGAACCATTTTTAAATAAACTCAGGAATGGTCTTACAGGGCTCTCCCTACCGGGGCTACCACAGAGCCCACCCTTAGTGGTGTCAGCGTATGCTGATGATGTGAGTGTTTTTATAAAAGCGCAGAGGGATGTAGAGTTTTTAGTTGAGGTTTTAGGTCTTTATGAAAAGGCCTCCTCTGCAAAAGTAAACTGGGAGAAGAGTGAGGCCTTGCAGGTAGGACAATGGCGGGATAGGGCAGCTCCCAGTCTGCCGGGGGGGCTTAAATGGGGAAGAGCAGGTATGAGGGTTTTAGGTTTGTTTTTAGGTACGGAGGAGTTTCAGAGGCAGAACTGGGAAGGTGTGCACCAGATTGTCTAGGTGGAAATGGCTGTTACCACAGCTGTCATATAGGGGGAGAGTTCTGGTCGTCAACAACTTGGTCGCCTCGACCTTATGGCACAGACTGACCGTTCTAACTCCACCAAGGGGCCTGGTCGAGGAGATACAGAGGACGGTGGTGAGTTTTTTCTGGTCAGGCCAGCATTGGATTAAGGCCCCTGCATTGTACCTTCCAGTGGAGGAAGGGGGGCAGGGCCTTATAGACATTGCTGGCAGGATAAGGGCCTTCAGGCTGCAGGCAGCGCAAAGATTGATTTATAACTTTGGAATGAGCTGGCGGGATACAGCCCGTCTTCTGATGAGGAGGGCTGGTCGCCTTGGCTACGATTACCAGCTGTTCCTGCTTCAGCTTGAGCTAGTGGACCTTACTGGGCTGACGTCCTTCTATACGTCGGTCCTGCAGGCTTGGCAAGTTTTTAAGGTCCACAGAGGTACAGCAATAACACCTGGGATGTGGTTGTTTGAGGAGCCATTGCTGTATAATGCCCTCATAAGAACACCCATCCTGGCCTCTGCCAGCCTGCGGTCCAGCCTGAGGGAGGCCGGTGTTGTGAAACTGGGCCACTTGGTGACCTTATCCATACAACAGCTGGCAGAGAAAACTCACATCAGATCCGTCAGAGTACTCGAGAGGTTGGTGGAGGAGGTCTGTGCATCCCTGCCGGAGCCCCTAAGAGCTTTTGCTGAAAACCGTACTTTATCTGACCAATGGGATGATGAGTGGGAGTATGTGTTTCCGCCTTTGTTTGTCTCCCCTGCTGTTGGCGAGTGGCAGGAAGGAGGGGGGCTACTGTCTTTTACAACCCCGGAGTTGGGGGAATTTGAGACGTTAAGCAAGAAGGCGGTATATTACAGCTGTGTGAAGGTCTCACACTTGGGTTCCTTGGCGGGGATCGAGGCATCGAGGTGGACTGAGTTCTTCGCTCCAGGCTCTTCCCCGAAAGGCTGCTGGAGGTCCCTGTACAAGTCCCCCTGTGAAAAACGGACAGGTGACCTCCAGTGGAGGATTATACATGGGGCCATAGTCACCAATAGACATCTGGTGCACTTGAACCCAGACATAGTTGAGGACTGCCCGTTTTGCTCAGCAGGGGAGTCCTTACAGCACCTTTTCATCCAGTGTCCAAGACTGAGGGCTATTTTTAGTCAGCTGGAGGAGTTTTTTATGGGGTTGGGAACTGTTTTTTCTTTTAAACTTTTTATCTATGGTCCACGATATTCAGCGGCAAAAAGGTTAAATTATTTATCAGGAGTGGCGAAACTGGCCATGGAAAACGAGAAAGAATTGTATCCAGGGTCAGGGGTCAGTAGACCCACTCCTGATGATGTGTGGATTGCTGGCAGCACGCCTCAGGCTGGAGTTTGTTTTTTTACCAGTTGACTGACAATTTAGATGCTTTTATGAGTATTTGGGGTATTGGGGAAGTTTTATGTTCTTTGCAACAAGGGCTGCTGGTGCTTAATTTTTAAGGTTGTTTTTTTATTTTCTATATTTTGAAAAAAATAGATTTTGATGGTTCTGCTTTTCTTATAAAGTAAATGAAATAACCTGTATGTTTTTGAAAGGTGAATAAAGAAAATCTTAAATCTCAAATCTCTCTCTCTCTCTCATTGATAGTTTTCGGACAATTTCCCATTCACATACAGCCAAGCACAACTGGAATAAGTACATAACGTTATAAGTACATAACGTTATAACATTACAACTTAAAATATAATCAGTCGGCTATAGGCATAGCTGTTCATCTAGTGATCTGTCAGTTTAGCTATTGCTCTCGGTACAATCAATGGTTTATGCGAGCAGGCAAACAGCATATAGGTCTCATCTTGGCATCAGAGACAGTCATCAAGGCTATTTATAATGTTCATAGCGCCAAATGTTTCAAACATCTAAGCCTGGTTTTGACAGCTGGCGTCCGATCGTCTAAAATCATTGATAGTTTTCGGACAATTTCCCCTTCACATTCGTTGTTGCGTCTGCATCGCACGTTGAAGTACGTCAAGTCCATCCCACCAGGTTGCGCCAGAACGACGCAACGCAACGGCCCTGTGTGCACCCGGCGTGACAGAACTGGTGTAACTGAATCAGGTTAGTAGGCCTCCTTGCTCGCGCAAGCTTCTTCACTTCTGCCCACAAATGTTCTGTAGGTTTGAGTTTGACTGTATGCTCATATAATGTTTATACTTGTTTGTACAGATTTACGTTGTGCCTTCAGGAATTTGGTTTGACAAATAGTTGACGTTTAGAAACATACAGAGGAGCTTGTTAAAAAGCTAAGAGTTACGGCGGGCTTCTTTTTAAGGAACAGATCTTGGCATTCCCTGAACAGCACAAATCAGATCAACTGTGCCATCAACCTTCAGGCCAGTGCTTGATTATGGTGATGTCGTCAACAAAAATGCAGCAGCCACTACACTTAAACCTTTGGATGCCATCCACCATAGTGCCCTTTGCTTTATCATTGGTGATTGTTTTAAAACTAATCATTGCATACTTAATCGAAACGTGGCCATGACGTTGTAAAAGCCCAGTAGATCTCCCGTAGATCTCGCCTTCTGCATATACTCCAGGCATACCTAACCCCATTACTGAAATTCAAGACCATAAACTCTTTCTCAAAGTTGGTTAACTTTTGAGGTTACCTGGGTCTCCACTGAACTGGGTAAATCCACTTTTAGTTCTGGTGCACCTCACTGCAGGGAAAATCTACAAAAACATTCCATTTGGTTGTTCTGGTGTCGCTCAGGCAATTTATGGTGTTGATAGAGGACCTCTTTGGTGATTGTTTCTCTTCATATATTGTGGTTTTAAGTGATGTATTGATGTCTCTATTCAACTGTGTTTCTTATGTGTTGTTTTGTAATGGTATAGATACTGTGGACAGGGTGCAACTGCAAAATAGGCCTTTGTTTCAGTGTTAGGTTTTCCCCTGTATGAATGAAGGTTGAATGACATGTTTCTAATCCTGTATATGTTCCTTCTCTTACAGGAGAGAGCTCCAACCCAGGCTCAGACAGTGAGTCCAGCTCCACCATGTCAGGAAACCACAAACAACCACAGGCTCACAGAGGAGAACATACTTACCCTGACCGTCAGTGTGGAAAGAGTTTAGCTTCCCCTAACATCCTAAAGAAACATGAGGAAACACACAGGAGAGAAGACACACAGCTGCATCGAGTGTGGGAAGAGTTTCAGTCAACTAGGACACCTAAAGGACCATCAAAGAATCCACACAGGAGAGAGGCCATACCACTGCACCCAGTGTGGGAAGAGATTTACTCAAGCAGGAGCGCTAAAGACACACCAGAGAATACACACAGGAGAGAAACCATTCTGCTGCTCCCAGTGTGGGCAGAGTTTCATTGAGGCAGGACACCTAAAGACACACCAGAGAACACACACAGGAGAGAAGCCGTTCTGATACGCCTGGACGTACTCCAACACTATTCCTCCCCCCACATTTGTTAGATTGGCCTCTAGCCTGTGTGTACGGATTGACATTGACAACAATGCAGATTTTTTATTTTTTTTTATTTTTTGTGTGTTTTTATTTTTTTATTATTCTGAAAGTTTAAATGTTTTAGAGCCCCCTCAATAGAACAATAAACAGTTTTAGGATCCTTAAATACTTTTTGTCAGCGAACTAAGCTTGGTTTCATGACGTGATTCACAACACTCGTCTGCTCTAACACGTTCTGAGCTTTGTACTCGGGTGAGTGTTGTCATGGTGATACATGTCTTGTTCATGTTTAGGGACTGTGTGATCAACTAGTTGTGTAGTTATGTGTTTTTAGCATGTTCATGTTCTGTCAGCATGTTGTGATGTGCTGAACATGCAGAGCAGCTGTTGTTGTTAGCTAGCTAGCGAGATGGAGCACAGTCTGAAACTAATGTGTTTGTTTGTTTTGGTTCAGGGCGAGTTGAATTGAGGTGCCCCAACATTTAAATAAACTATCTTCTTCAACTATTTTCAACTGCTTTCAGTGTATGACATCATGTGAGAGCTTACAATCTACACTTTAATAATAAAAAAATAAAGGAAAGATGACCGTGCCGACTTGGTCCACCTTTCACCAGCCGCTGTCACTCACTTTGGTATAAAATGGGGCCAGTGATGAGTCATTGATGCATTATTTCATAAGGGAACATTTCAACCTCATGACTCACAATAATAGAGCTGCACAGTGTGGGAATAATATTAGATAGAGATTGGGTCATGTTATTTATCACAATGTCCCCATTCAACAGAATACGAAACAAAACACAACTTTCATAAATAAATACATAGAGCATGGAGAAATTAACATTTTATATTCATCACACTTCTGAAATGATCCTTCAAAATACAGACCTCTCTCTCTTTCTAGGCTGATTGTGTAAAAAGAAATGATATATGAACTGGGTGTTGGAAGTTTACCAGTGTTCTGGGTACATTCTGAATGTAAGTTGTTATTCATGATGAATTTTGACCTCCTGGGTGGCCTAACTATGGAGGAGTGGTTAGAGTGCTCTCCAGGTAAAGTTACACATAAGAAAAGAACAAAAGACGCTGGGCGCGTGATAGAAAATGCAACTGACACTGTGGAACAGAACAGGAGCTGCTGGATGGAATGCTGAAGAAGTTATTGTTCAGCACTCAGAACTCCACTGGTTACTAAGGTTACACAGGATGCTAACCTGGCTACTATGGTTACAGAGGATGCCAGATTCCAAACAAAACATTTTTCTGGATTGCACTACACTGGGACCTGAACATCTGCACCACGCTGGGACCTCAACAACTGCTGCTTTGGAGAGTGACCCCGATCTATTTCAGCCTCAAAGTGAGTAGCTGACCTTTGCTGTGCCCACCCGTTTTGCCTCAGACTTGTTTTGCAATTCACAAGCTGCACTGCTTGGTGCTACCGTGTTGGAAGCTAACTAATGTTTTCCTCCACACGCAAAGCCATAGTTAGCTAGTCCAAACTAAACAATGCTGCTACTGCCAATTTCTTGATCAAAGCAGGTTTACAAATCAGTTGTTTCTAAGAACACCTTGCTGCTTACTGCATGCCACTTAATTATTCCTGCCAACATCAAAACATGTCATTCACCGCATAATTCGCATTATTTATTTATTTTGTTTGCAATTCGCTTGACATTTTATGGAAATGGCTCTAATGTTTGTCATAGCAAATAATCATGAATCACTCATATCAGATTATTATTATTTTATTTTTTAATCTGTCTACACCCCCCATAGCTGTGCACCACCCCACACCTGCATTCCCAAACCTAGCCCCTTTACCTCTGTCCAAACTATGACGTGACGAATAGAAACACAGTGGAAACAGACTGTCTGCGTAGCATCAACAGTTGAGTAATAGTGACCTGCAATGGATTTATGACGATTATGGGAAGGAAATTAAAGTTGGGAAAGAGATGACCCCCCCTTCCTGGCTGATAGTTCGGGCTACATAAAAACTTCCTTTCCTTCCACACCTGTCAGCTTACCAGCAAACCTAATCAGGTGTTAAAACCTGCACCTCTTTGTCCGATTCCAGCAGTCGGTCAGCCGTTTGAGCACTTAATAATCGATTGTGTTGGTCCGTTACCTCGGTCAAAGTCGGGTAGCATCTATTTATTGACTGTGATGTGTCAAGCAACCCGTTACCCTGCTGCATATCCACTCCATACTATTACTGCCAAATCTGTGATCAGGGCTCTGACACAGTTCCTTTCGGTGTTTGGAATACCCCGGGTGGTGCAAAGCGACCAGGGCTCCAATTTTATGTCTCGGTTATTTGCTCAAGTGCTGAAACAACTACACATCAAGCACAACCAGGCATCGGCGTATCATGCTCAAAGCCAGGGTGCGCTTGAGCGAGTCCACCAGACGTTTAAGTCTCTGATGCGCGCCTACTGTACAGAGCTGGGGGGTGACTGGGAGGAGGGGTTGCCCTGGTTACTGCTGTCTGTGCGGGAGGTGGTACAAGAGAGTATGGGGTTTAGCCCAAATGACTTGGTCTTTGGGCATACGGTGCGCGGTTTGTTGGGGGGGCTGGCAGATGGGTGGAAATCCCGTCAACCTCCCCAAAATCTGTTGAGTTATGTCAATGGTTTCAGACATAGGTTATATTCAACACTGGAAATGGAAAAAGGGAATTTGGAGAGTGCCCAAGTGAAAATGAAGCGCCTGTATGATCGCCGTGCAGAGCCGAGGCAGTTCACTGCAGGTGATCAAGTACTGGCTCTGTCGGCTGTGGTTGGGTCACCATTCCAAGCAAAATACACTGGTCCTTTTACTGTGGAGAAAATCTCTGAACAGAATTATTTGATAGCGGCTCCAGAACGGAGGAAGTCCACTAGGCTCTGTCATGTTAATCTTTTGAAATCGTACTATGTTTCTTTAGCAGAGGGTCCTACACGCCCTGAAGAAACCGCGGAGGGGGTTCGACCGGTTCTGTTAACATGTACTGAGGGTGTGATCTCATCTCATATGGTGGCAGCATATGTGGGGGATGAGGAAGTGATTCCGGATGAGGGGATTTTGCGTGGCCGTTTGAAAAACTCTGAGGCTCTCAATAACTTAGATGTGTTGTTGGGGGCATTTGGATGGTCCGAAGAGAGAGGAAATGGCCGGTCTGATTAAAAGTTGTCCGTCTTTTTTTTCAGATGCCTCGTCACGTACTCCTCTGATAGAGCATGATGTGGATGTTGGGGATGCAACACCCATCCGGCAGCGTTTTTATTGGGTTAGACCTCCGGACTCCTTTCCTCTTCCTAGAATGGAGGATTGTCTGGATCAGTTGAGGTCTTCAGCATTTTGACGTGTACGTGGGGGGGGTGGCGTTGCTCCGTTGGTGGTCTACATGGACCACAATCCCCTCACCTTTTTGCGGTCAGCCATTTTGAGCATTTTGAGCCATGAGCAGGGTTACTGGGAATTTATGAATTCTTGTTTGTTTTTGTTTGGTTATTGGGGGGGATTATTGGGTTTTTGAGGGGGAGAATGTGGCAGCCCTCTCACTCATAACCATATATGGAGGGGTTGATTAGGTGATCTGAGGCACCTGGGGAGTGGCTTACTTAAGCTGGCTGCTCCCTTGATTCTCTCTCTTCTCCTCCTTCCACCAGGTTTGGTTGTTTTGAGCTTTACTCTTTAGCTTTACTTTTACTTTAACACACCTTACAACATCTACACTACACCTTCCACTCATCCATACACTGCATTCACTACTGATGATACTGACTAACATATCTATGGTTACTTTAAGCAAGTTAATTAAATAAATACTTTTGTTCTGATTTAAAGCTGTGTGGTCTCCCCTTATTTTGTGTACAGTGCCTTGAGCCTGGGCTGTTACATGCTCGCTTCGCGTCGGGCCGAACAACGCCCCTTAGCTGTGATATAATAAGCATATACCACGGCCTGTCGTGAGCTATTGCTTAAATACACCACTGCACATATACATCCAGTCACCATTGTATGTCATTGCACATCACGCTACCATTTGCACTTTACTGTATAGATTGCTGTAAATACTGCTACTTATCACTGCAATATAATTGCTATTTGTTGCACTTCTGGTTAGACGCACAATCATTTCGTTGCATTTTCTTGTAGCCTACTATGTAATGACAATAAAGTGAATCTAATCTAATCTAATGTGTCTGCCCTGGGGGCAGCTGTACACATGCTTCTGATCATCCTGATCCCAGCAGTCCTTAATACAGCCCATACAGTAGCTGTGTCCACAGGCAGTGGTCACCGGATCCTTCTATGGATCCAGACAAATCGGGCAGCTGAATTGGTCCTTCTCTACAGACATGTTAGTTGGTAAACTGGACTGTACACAACATATTTGTACTACCATTGTACTAACACAACACTTCTAGTATAGATATCAATTGAATTTCAACCATGAAACAAATCATTATTGACCCTTTACTGTGTCCTCCAGTCACAGTGGCAATAATTGTTCATATGACTGATGGTTGAAACTCAGTTGATACCAGAAGTGTTGTCTAGTACAGTGGTAGTGGAAATCATGTTTAGCCTTGGACATTATATTGAGTACAGTCCATTATGTGTCCGCTATACAGTACAGCAAGGTTAATTTTGATATTACGAACCCTTAAAAACACATATTATACATTGAGATGATTATATGTTTATATAGGTAGGCCTACCAACAGAAGAATATAGGGGATTTTGGCAAATATTTTTGTGCCGCATTCCACAAATGCATGATCCTTACAAGTTGTACCTTGTTGTAAAGGTGACTAATAAGGCTTTCCAACGATAAAAATAAAAAAACTCAGCGGGCCACTTGTTGATTGTGACGACATCACGCACAATGTATTATGACGTATTAGTGTACCACTATAAAACCACGGTGCGTCTTGTCATCGATCACAACTTGGTAGACATCTCACATGTCACGTTGTTTTTATAGCTTCATACGTTGGATAAAACAACTAGAAGATGGAGAATAGAAGAAACCAAGAAAAGGTAAGGATACCTATTTGAAAGCACTGTCTCAAGAGCAACACGCCTATTCATAGTTTGCAGTCACGTGACTGGCGCAGAGCCCTGGCGGCCATAGTGGAAACTCCGCAGACCTGCAGCACCGACCTGTCATTAACCACCTGTTTCAAGCGTCGATTCATTAGATCACCTCTCAAAAGAAGAAAAACAAACTACACTTTTTGGGACACTTGTTGCGATCCATATAGATCATATAGAGCATATATACATTTACATATACCATATGATATATATAGATCCATATAGACCTCGTTCCAAATTATTATGCAAATTATATTTTTCTCAGATTTTCCTAAATAGTCGATGCAAATGACAATCAGTATAATTTTCAAGTCATCAACCGTTAGAGTATAATTCAAATTTTATTGAACAAACCTCCCAATGATAACAGTATTTTTTTTTTTAAATAAAAAACTCAAAATGCACTGTTCCAAATTATTATGCACAACAGAGTTTCAAAACATTTTATAGGTTGTAAAGAACTAAAAATGGTAATTTGATGAATTTAGGGTTAGGAGGTCATATTAGGAGGTCATATTTACTGAAATCAAAAGCTATTTCAAACAAAAACATCTTAACAGGTCAAGTTACATGTTAACATAGGACCCCCTTCTTTGATATCACCTTCACAATTCTTGCATTCATTGAACTTGTGAGTTTTTGGACAGTTTCTGCTTGAATTTCTTTGCAGGATGCCAGAATAGCCTCCCAGAGCTGCTGTTTTGATGTGAACTGCCTCCCACCCTCATATATATTTTGCTTGAGGATGCTCCAAAGCTTCTCAATAGGGTTGAGGTCAGGGGAAGATGGGGGCCACACCATGAGTTTCTCTCCTTTTATGCCTATAGCAGCCAATGACACAGAGGTATTCTTTGCAGCACCTGGTGGTAACATTAGCTACCTTAGTTAGTTAGCTAGCACCTGGTGGTAACGTTAGCTACCTTAGCTAGCTAGCACCTGGTGGTAACATTAGCTACCGTAGCTAGCTAGCACCTGGTGGTAACATTAGCTACCTTAGTTAGCTAGCACCTGGTGGTAACATTAGCTACCGTAGCTAGCTAGCACCTGGTGGTAACGTTAGCTACCGTAGCTAGCTAGCACCTAGTGGTAACATTAGCTACCGTAGTTAGCTAGCACCTGGTGGTAACATTAGCTACCGTAGCTAGCTAGCACCTGGTGGTAACATTAGCTACCGTAGCTAGCTAGCACCTGGTGGTAACGTTAGTGTAAGAGTCTCTAGGCACAGAGGGAGGTCGACACAAAGGAACAGCTGTACAAACGTGTTTGTTAACGTACAGCACGGCTCAGCACCGTCACTGACGGGCTAACACACACACAAACACTGCACCGTCACTGACGGGCTAACACACACACACTGAACCGTCACTGACGGGCTAACACACACACACACACTGCACCGTCACTGACGGGCTAACACACACACACTGCACCGTCACTGACGGGCTAACACACACACTGCACCGTCACTGACGGGCTGAGCGAGACGTTCAAAATAATCAAGAATAAATACTAAGTGCAGCGCGCGGCCGTCACTGCCGCTCAAACTTTCCATACAGTGTGTGTGTGTGTGTGTTGTGGTCGCTCGTATCTGTGGATCGTTTAGCTCTAGCCACCCGCACAGTTGTGTCAACTCCAGTGAGAAGCGAGCAAAAGTCTTTGAATGACGACAGATGTGTGTACGTCTTATATAGGCGGAGGGTCCCGTCCCTCGTGACACAAGCGTCGCCTGGGCCAGCCAATGGGCTGGCGCAGTGTAATTCCGTTTCTGATGAGGTCACGCAGGGGGCGTTCCCATAGTGAGATACGAAACTAATAGAGAATTGAAGGCACTACAACTAGAAATCAGACAGTAACTCATTTTTTTCTACAAAGCTGAATGCTGCTGTTTAAATAGTTTTAACTTGAAACCAGTTGGTCACTGAGTAGTGAGTAACAGTGAGCAGGGCCGCTTTAAGGGGGGGCTAGCTGGGGCGGTGGCACAGGGCCTCGCGCTTTGGAGGGCCTCGCGTGAGGCAGGGTAAAAAAATAAAAAAACCATTTTTTTTTTTTTTTTTAATTTTATTATTTTTTGGGTACCCTGGCTGGCGAGGCCCTCCAAAGCGCCAGGCAAGGGACCATATTATTATTTTTGCCTTTAATACATTTCTAAATGTTCACACATGTGATAATCATAGTCAATCATACATCTAAAATCTAGCATACCTGTAGGACAGGGAGATTCTTAGCAACAGAAAAAAGTAATTTCCCCCTATGACACCTTACGTGAAACGTGAAAATAATTTTTGGGCGCGCGTTGACACTTGTTGTGCATAGTGACTGCTTAGTGCAACAGACAAAATGCCGAGGGAACGAGACCGAGGAAGAAAATGTTAATCGGGTGCTGAAAAAAGAAATACAAATAAAAGAAAGGAAGGCTTCAGGGCCTCGCTTAGAGGTTCGTTCGAAACATTTCTAAAAACAAGTGAGGCTCCCGTTAGCACCGAAGAAGCTAACGTTACTGCTAGCACTAGCAATGCTAGTAGTAGCACGGCACAGCCCCCCCTGAGAGGCAAAGATGATGTCTCTGAGGTGGAGGAGGACAACTGCTACACCGGCAGCAGTGGGGCTGCCCAGCCCCAGGTGATGATGGTCAGGAGTGGCGAAGTAGAGGATACGGAGGCGGAAGATGGAGCTACTCAGAGCAGCAGCAGGGCTGAGAGTGATGGAACGCAAGACGAGCCTACGGTGTTAGATATGTCATGTATGATGATCCTGGTAAATTGGCCGGTACATATGGACTCTATAGTTACAGAAGTGATCATTAGAAGAGGTCCCCCAAAGATGAAACCTGGATTTAGTTATCCTAAAAATAATGAGAACAGGAACTTTAGTGAAACTTTATTTCTCCGAAAACTACCAAATGGGGAAAAAATAGAAAGAAAGTGGCTTGTGTACTCTCAAAAACGGGACATGTCTTTTTGCTTTTGCTGTAAGCTTTTCAACATAAAGGATAGGCCTACATGGTGGTGAGTAACATCTCTATTCATGTCAATAATGGCTTGTGCGTATTTAATGTTGGGTATGATGACTGCTTTATCCTAAATCCTAATTCTTTACGAGTATAAAAGGTTTGAAATGAAACAAACATGGTTGTAAACTATCTAAATAAGTAGATATGCTATTGTCTATCAGCACAGCATGTGAGCGCATTTCTTGCAATATATCGGTGCGTGCGTGTCGCGCGGTTATAACAGTAGCCTACATCATTAAAAAGAAAAAAAGAAAAAGAAAATATTTTAATTAAAAAAAAAATAATAAAAAATAAAAAAAGTTATAAAAGGCCTCGCAAATCTGACTTCGCACAGGGCCTCGCATATCTCCCAAGCGGCCCTGACAGTGAGTACTGTTTTTGTTGCTTGAATAAAGGCTGGCAGTCTTTAATAGCCAAATGTTGTGGACTATACTGGGGAAGTATTTGTTATTATTCAGGAGTAAAACAATAAATACAAATATCGGATTGATATCGGTATCGCAGATACCTGAAGCCCAGGTATCGGTAGTGAAAAAATGGGATCGGGACATCCCTACCTAATTTCATCCAATACAGGCCTTTCAATATCTTATTGATAATCACAACCTAGAGAAACAAGATTTCTACAGGTATTTACAACTGAGGCATTACTACTTCTATAAGAATATAAAGAATAATGAGGTTTCTGAAATGAGTCTCGTCAACATTTGTATTGATGCGTATAAGGGCAACACCCACAAGAAACTGGTGTCAAGAATTATACAGAAGAGTATACAGTCCACCAAGAATCACTCCACCTTATATGTTAGGGATAAGTGGGAGAAGGAAGCAAACATAGTCCTAACTGAGGAAGAATGGTTGAACATATGTAAAATACAATCCACCACCTCTAGCTCTGGACAATGGAGAGAATTTTCATGGAAGAACATTATTAGGTTTTTTATTACCCCAAGAAGAAAATACTTACAGAATGGTACACCAGGAACTGGGAATTGCTGGAGAGAGTGCAACAATTCAATGGCTCATTTCTATCAATTTTTTGGGGAATGCAGGGGTGCAAACTGGTGATGGCCCAAAAAGGTGACAAAATTATTTTCACTGAAAACGAAGGAAATTATCATTGCGCGGCGCCCAGGCACCTTCCTATGATGCATGCTATAATTTTTCTATACAAGCTCTGTTCAAGGGACACATATAAAGCCTGTCAGTGTTATTCAGACCTATGAAGCAGCGGTAACAATAATGAAAACGCATCTATTAGAATTAGAAGAAAGATGTATTTATTTTGTAAATATATATTTAAAAAATAAAAAAGTTTGTTTTTTTGGTTTGTCACTTAAAACATTTATTCCCACATACATGAAACCACACATCAATCCCAAAAAAGAAAAGTCGCTTTGGATAAAGGCATCTGTTAAATGCCCAAAAATGTAAATGTATCATGAGACTTGTTAACCAAGGGCAGTGTGGTGAGTGGGAATGTAACGATGGACATATGTGCTGAGAGAACATTCCACAACAAACAGTATCAAAACTAAACTTCAACATGGGAATTTCTTAACAAGGTTCCCATACGTAGGGACGTCTACAGCTCCATGAGGGCTTTTATTTCATTAATGCGTGACGCCTTCTTGTCGGTGGGGTTCTTGGAGCCGAAAGCCTTGTCCACCAGATCCTGCTTCTGCCTCTGAATCTTCACCATGTTCTCCTCCACAGAGTCCTTCACGATGAACTTGGTGATGAAGACGTCTCTCTTCTGGCCCAGGCGGTGACAGCGATCCACACACTGGTCCTCTGCTGCAGGGTTCCACGCTGGATCCATGAGGAAAACACGGGAGGCGGCTGTCAGGTTGAGTCCCACCCCGCCAGCTTTGAGTGACAGCAGCATGATCGTGGGGCCGTCAGGAGCGGGGCTCTGGAACTCCTGGATGACCTGGGGCCGCCTCTTCTTTTTTTTTCTTCTTTTTTTTTTTTTTCAAAGATTCAAACATTTTTACAATATAATTGAACACATTTTTTCTTGTTTCCCCGCCCCCTTGTATCCCCCCCCCTCCCCCCCCCCCCCACCATTGTGCGGCAACGCCCAACGACAACACAACAAAAATATAATAATAATAATAAGACAAAACACACATGCCTACATACACACACACACACACACAATAATACATTAATTAGGGATGCGCTATGATATTAACAGCAATTCACATCACCGTGCATCCCTACAAGAAACACTGTCCATCAAACAATAGTACCTGAAACTGCCCTTCTTGCCATAAAATCTATATGTGGTTGCCATATTTCTGACTCTTATGTCTTATATTATAGTATATTTTATCTAATGGAATGTAGCTAGAGATTTCATTTAACCAATGTGATATTGTAGGAGAGTAATCGGATTTCCAATGGATTGCAATACACTTCTTTGCAGCAATCAAAGCAAGATCAATATATTTTTGGGGAAATTCATTCCAAGGATCCATATTGATTGTGCCTAAAAGACACAAGCGAGATGATTTTGCAATGTGAATATTTAAACATAATGCTATCTATTATGTTTGTGTTGTGCTAAGAAACGTAGATCCACACGGGTATAACAACTGAGCTCCGTTTACTTGCCATGTGCCATGCATTCTGACAACACACACATACTGCCGTAAAGCTCTAACGCACGTACAGAACGTGACGTCGTAAAGGGCAACAAAGTGCTGCAAACAATGACACTGTCGTACATAACATTTCCCCCCCCTTTCCAAAACTCAAACAACTAAAGTAACAGTCAAACAGGAGTAGGGCCTGAAGGCCTATGTGTGAAATTTAGTGACATAGTCCTGGAGGTGTGCAGGGCGAGCCCGTTCCCGCTGTGGCCTATCGACCTCCCCCCTGGGCTGTGACCCTGCGAGGAAGCCAGGGTTAGGTGGAGGAGGGTGAGGAAGAGGAACAGCAGGTAGAGGCTGAGCGGGTGGAGGCCACATAGGCAGTGGCTGCGGCGGAGCCTGGGGCGGCCTAGCTGCCCTTAGCAGTACAGGACTCGAGGCCTTTGAGACAGGTCTATCTGTCTCTGCTGCGCCGGCTGCTGGCAGCAGTGTGGCCATGGCAGGCCCAGGAGGACCAGGCACCGTCCGCAGTCGGCTGGCGTGCCAGCGGGATCCGTCGCTCAGCAGGAACGTGGCTGGCCCCAGCTGACGTGTCACCTGAAGGGGCTGAGACCAGAAAGATGCCATCTTGTTATGTCGCTGGGGCCTACGGGCCCGAACCCAGTCGGACACCTTGATGGTGGTGGTCTTTACTCCACGTTTCTTGTCGAAGCGTCGCTTCATCTCCCCCTGATGTGTGGCCACTGCTGCTTGAGCAGCATCTCGGGTGCTGCCTGCTGCAGGTGTCACTGCATCCCGGGACCTGAGTCTGTTCAGTGGCAAGTCCATCTCACGGCCAAGCATGAGGGATGCTGGAGAGGTCTGCGTTGTTGCATGCTGACTAGCTCTGTAGTGCAACAGTGTTTGGTTGAGTGCGGCCTGGAATGTGCACCCCTGGAACAGATGTGCTCGGATCCCATTTTTAAGGCTTTGGTTGAAACGTTCCACCCCCCCATTGGCCTGAGGGTGGAAGTATGCCGTGCGGATGTGCTTGATCCCCTTGGTGCGGAGGAAGTCCGAGAACTCTACTGGGATGAACTGGGGCCCATTATCTGTGGTGATGGTGAGTGGCAGACCCCATCTAGCAAACAGGCCATCCAGGATGTCAATAATGGTCCGTGTTGTGACCGTTCCTGCTGGGACCACTTCAGGCCATTTGGAGTGGAGGTCGTATGCCACCACCAGAAAGCGTTGGTGGTGCGGGACCCCTCGGCCATGGATCTCTCCACAGATATCAAGCTGGAGATGCTCCCATGGGCGGGGCGGCCACGGGGTAGGCTGCAGGGGTGTTGAGGCTGGCAACCCACTTTTCCCGCTGAGCAGACATGGTGCACAGTCCTTGACCATTGTTTCGATGTCACGGTCGATGCCTGGCCACCACACCAGGTCACGGCATCGTTGCTTGACCCTCACTATGCCCAAATGACCTTCGTGCGCCATGGACATGACACGCGCACGCAGGCCACTTGGGATCACAGTGCAGAGGCCCCTGGAGACACAGACGTCCCCCCAGCATGAGAGTTCGTGCCGTACTCTGGCGAACGGGGCCAGATCCTCCGGCACCCGTGATGGCCATCTGGTGCGTATGTAGGTGCGCAGGGTGGATAGCAAAGGGTCCTGTTCCGATTCCCGCTGCAGCTCCTCTAGTGACACTGCTGTCTGCAGGGGCCCATGCAACATCTGGATGAGTTCTGGCTCTGTGTCGTCATCCGGAGAGACAGTTGGGGTGGGGGCCTCGATAGACCGAGAGAGGAGGTCGGCCACTACGTTGTCCCTCCCCGGGGTGAACCTGAGCTGGTAGTCATACTGCCTGAGCCGCTCCCCCCACCTGTGCAAACGGAGAGGCCTGTGCCCACTGCCTGAGGCTGACAGCAGTGTGGTCAGGGCCTGGTGGTCTGTACGGAGGGTGAACCGCCGGCCGTATAGATAGAGGTGCCACCTCTCACATGCCCAGACACAGGCTAGAGCTTCGCGTTCACCGACTGAATACCTCTGTTCGGTGGGGCTAAGAGCCCTGGAGGCAAAGGCAACTGGCCGCTCGACGCCGTCCTGAACCTGTGAGAGCACGGCACCCACCGCCCCGGCTGAGGCGTCACAGGTGACGAGGGTAGGGCTGGACGGGTCAAAGTGGGCCAGGATGGGGGTTGTGGTGAGCTGGATCTTCAGCGAGTGGAACGCCCTTGAACATGCTGCAGTCCACTTCCATGGCTCCTCTTTCTTGAGCAGTTGGCGAAGGGGAGCTGTGGTCTGAGAGTAGTGGTGCAGGAACCGTAGGTAATAAGCTGTCATGCCCAGGAATGAGGCTACTTGGGAAGCAGAGGTGGGCTCCGGAATCCGGTGTATGGCGTCGACATTGGATAGGAGAGGTGTGATGCCCTTTGCTGTGAGGCGAAACCCCACAAAGTCGATGGCGGTAGCGGCGAAGGAGCATTTCTCTGTGTTCAGGGTCAGATTATTGTCCAGGAGGGCTCGTACATAACACTATCGTGTCAATTACAAAGTTCCAAAATGTTAACAACAAATTACATGACCAAAACATATGGTAAAACTCCCCTTTCTGTTTTTTGCAGCGCCAGCACAAAAAGGACATTTCATTATTCATTTTATAAAGTTTTGCAGGTGTATAATAAGTTCTATGCACAATTTTAAAAATACATTTTAGTAGTTTTTAGTAGTTTGTGCCTCATATTGTAAGAACATTTATGAACTTTAAGACAAAAGAAAGACCAGTCCTCTTTACTTATATCCATGTCTAAATCCTTTTCCCATTTACACCTCGTAGCATCTGTACTTGTAGACAAGCATTCAAGCAGAGATAAATAAACTTGAGAAATACATTTAGAACTTTGAACCTCCTTATTGATAAGGCCTTCTATTTTGGAGGGCTTGGGTTCTTCAAGAGTGCCTTGAGTTGTCTGTATCATATGGCGGATTTGAAAAAATCGAAATAAATGTGTGGAAGATAAATTATATTTTGACTTTAACTGAAGGAAAGAAACAAATGTACCACTGTCGTAAAGATGTGTTATTTCCCTTATCCCCTCGTACCAAGACTTGAAGGTGTCATCATTAAAACAAGATGTAAAATTGGGGTTTCTCCAGATAGGAGTATAGGGCGAAAGGTGTTCCTTGTGACCCATACGTTTATGGGAGTTCTTCCATATTAGTAAACTGTTAATAATAATAGGATTATTTGTGTTTTTTTTTTTTAAACCTGTTGTAAACCAATATAAGGCAGGTATCTCAGTTCATATGGAAGAATGTCATAAGATTCCAGTCTTGACCATGCGCTAGATGAGCTAGAGAACCACTGCCTAATCTGGGTAAGTTGGGCAGCCAGAAAGTAAATGTTAAGGTTCGGTAGGTTTAAGCCACCATCATTATATGGAAGTTGTAAAACTTGTTGGCTAATCCTTGGTGACTTACTCTCCCAAATGAAAGCGGAGAAGATGCTCTGTAAATATATTTTGAACATTTATTTTTGAACAAATAAAACCAATTCTGATGAAGTCCATCCCACCAAGCACATCACTTGTGCTTTTTTTGCCTTCTTTGCCTGTACCAGCACTTCCAGTGCTTTTTTTTCTTTTTTGAGCAGCCATGTGCCTCACTGTGGCTTGCCTGTCCTCCTCCACTGCAGTCTTCCTGCTTTGTGCAGCACTGGTTGTTGGCTGGCAACCAAACTCTTCCTGCCTCCCTTTTGTCTTCAACAGGGCCTGTTGTCTGCGAGCCTTGTCTTTTGAGCCTGCAGTGTGGATGTTCCTGCATAGGACCTTGTCTACCTTTGAGAACTTGACATCCTCTCTCCTGAACATCTGTATTGCTGTCTGACCCCTGGACCTGAGGGCATACTTGGTTGTCTGGATTGGTTGTCCCTAAAGGTGTCCATGCTCATTCTGCTGCTTTTGCAGTCAATAATATCTCCCATGGCACTGAACGATGACTCCACCATTGGTCCATGGAAGATGTCAATGACATTTCCAGTGTCAATGACATTTGCCCACCATTTAACCATGTTGTCCCCATCAGTGTACAGGGGAAGGGTGGAATTTGTGCTGAATTTGACAACTTCCAGTGGCACGTCAAATTGGGGTGTGGCACCAAGTGGCTCATCATCCCTGCCAGCCACTTCAGGAGGATGCCCGTCTCTGAGTGTCCCCTCACCAATGGGTCCAATGCAGACAGTGACTGCAGGGTCCTGCTGTCCAGTGGCTGCTTTTTCTGCATATAGGCTGCTGTCGACATGTATGCAGTCTTCGCTGTTTCGAGAAACTGCAGCACACTCTGTAAAACATTAAAACGATTGCAATTAAATCATTTTACCTGGAGAAATGTATAAATGTTTGATTTGCCGTTTTTTATACATTTACTAACCTGATTATGGTACGTGGATTTTCTGCCTTCAGTTTCTCCGCCACCTGTCCGACATACAGCTCACAGAGAGGCAGCATTTTGTCCTTGAAATCCAACTCCATGATATTCTTTGAATGAATGAATGAATGAATGAATGGTCTTTATTGTTTTTTTATTGTCATTGCTATAGTACAGGTACCAAACAACGACATTTAGGAGGGGTGGCTCCCCTGGTGTTAGGAAAGAAAAAAAGAAAAAAAACTAAAAAAAACACAAGAAGGGAAGGAGCTGGTTTACATAAATAGAGGCTATGTACACTATCCACTATACTATACTGTACAGATAGACGACTAGGGTTGATCATATTCATTGTTAGAAAACTGTAGGTTATCATTTAATAGTAGGTGGACTTCAACTCTGTCCTCGATCCCTCATTAGACAGGTCCTCTCCAGTTAATGTAAGCTCACAATCAACTGCTTGTCTGCATTTTCTTTGTAAGCCCATCTCTCATTCCATCCATGTCCCCAATTGAAATTCTATAGCACGTAACAGGCGTTTTAATGAGCTAGAGAAGGAAATAAAAACGTTTGAAAATGTACAAAAACAACATTTTACGGATGATCAAGCCACACGGCTCGCTTCTCTTAAAGGAGAATATAATGCTGAATTTATCTTTCATAGAACGAGACAGAGATATTATTTTGATGCTGAAAGGCCCAGTCACTTATTGGCACTTAGACTGAAGGAGAATAGCAAAGCCTCTATAAGTGCTATTAGAGATAGTGCTGGCACTGTTCATACTGCTCCCCAAGCTGTGAATAGTATATTTCAAACATTTTACTCCAGCCTGTACCAGTCTGACATAGATTATTATGCATCTCGCTGCAAGGCGTTCCTTGATGGCCTCAATTTACCTAAGATATCACAGACTGAAAGGGAGGTGCTTGACTGTCCTCTTGACTTAAAGGGGAAAGACTCTTTGGAGTGCTCTAGTTACAGGCCTGTCTCCCTAATCTCTTGTGACCAGAAACTGTATGCTAAGGTTCTGGCTACAGGACTGGAAGCTGTTACAGACGCCTTGTTTAGTGAAGATCAGACGGGGTTCATGAAGGGACACCTTGTATCTGACAACATGCGCAGACTGCTTCATATCATCAATTTAAACGATAGCTCTCTCAGCCCCTGTGCAGTATTTTTGCTTGACGCTGAGAAGGCTTTCGATCGGCTTGTATGGGGCTACATGTGGGCTGTTTTAGAACATCTTGGTTTTGGGGTTAATTTCATCGCTATGATAAGACTTTGTATAATGCACCGACTGAATCTGTAACAGGTAATGTTCATCTGTAACAGGTAATGTTGTTTCCCCTCCAATCCAGCTGGAGCACTCCTCATTGTATCCAAGTTCTCCTCATTGTATCCAAATCACAAAATGCATATCAGATCTCCTCCCACCATATATTCCAGCAAGGCCACTATGGTCAGCTGAGATCAACTAATCATTCCAAGAGTGAAAACAAAACGGTGCAGCAGCTTTCAGTCACTCTGCCATCATGCTTCTGGAACAAACTCCCTGAAGAGGCCCAAACCCTAAAAATATTTAAAACTAAGCTAAAAACCTTAATGTTTTGCAGCAGTTATGATTAAACACTAGCGCTTCTATCTATGTCTTTTTATCCATTAACTATATTAAATATGTTATCTATTTACTTCTTATATCAGCAGCAATTATGAGTTTGGGCTAAAACATGCTGAATGGTCCATAATCCAAGCGCTGTAAATATAGGCTAAATGTGTTTGCAAAGGTCTCATTTTACACTGCAATCTCACACGCCGTATCGGGCAAGATAGCGGTTGAACACAGATGCAATACCTGCAATCTCACACGCCATATCAGGAAGGATAGCGGTTGAATACAGATGCAGTAATAATCCAAAAATATCAAGGTTGGAGCTAACGTCTTAAAATATTAATACGTGAAGCCACTACCCGTGATAGTCTGCGACCGTAATTCTGTATCATGGTAGGATACTTATACAAGGTGTAGAGGTTTATCTCTCTGAGAGACATAACACTTTTATCTATATCTTTTAATTAATTGTCTTATCTTATGTTTATCTATGTATTTTCTATATATCTATTCTTGTCTATCTATTTTTATTTTCTTACTGTCCTCCTCTTACTGTATTTTTTATGCTGTATGTCAAGCACTTTGAATTGCCTGTTGTATGAAATGTGCTATACAAATAAACTTGCCTTGCCTTGCTTCTTAAAATGTGCTCATAATAATAATAATAATAATAATAATAATCTATTATAATAATAAGTATGCAAGAGATGTAGTTGTGCTGCTGGCACACCTAAAAAGACAAAGTATTTTTCTGCTCTGACACTGTAAATGTCTTCTTGGCTTTATTTAACTCCTGTATTTTCTGGGACACAAAGTGTCCTACCCTGCCTCCCAAAGTGTCCTACTCTGCCCTGGGGGCTTGGAGATCTTGGTGGTCGAACCCTCCTTGCCATCAAGGCTGTTCTGCTCCAACGTAGCAGAGCCCCATTTGGACACAGCCAGCTCTTTCACAAACAATGTATTTTGATCCACACACCTTTCATAATGTGGATCTACAAAAGGAAAAGTATAGCGTCAGGTCAGGACGTGAAGCCAGAATGCTAATTTCATATATTTCAATATTGCTTGTGGACCATTTGGAATGTGTTTTTGTGATTTCAGGGCTTTTAATGTTATAACCACAGGTAGTATGTCCCTTTAAGCAATGTTAATGTAAGACAAACTAGAAAGACAACATGTTATAAATTGCAGTGTTGATTTATTCAACTATAGTCTAGACAATGGGGATTGATGGGTGAACTGATACCTGTGAGAGGACAGGGGGAGCAGACAGAAGGCTACACATTTCTGCTGCTTGATCATAATAAATATGTAGGTGATAGGCATACTGTTTGCTTTACTTACTTATACTGTTTGCTAGGTGAAGCGATTCGAAGTAATATAACTTTGGGTGAGATTAGGCCACATGTAACGGGACGTTGATTGATTGATTGATTGAAAACTTTATTAGAAGATTTGCAGAAGTAGGTACATGAGAGTACATATTACATACAAGGTCAACTAACAGGATAAAAACCCAAGAAAGCCACTGGCTTATTTCAATTGGGGTCCTTGATTCTCAATTCATCGTTACATGTAAGACAGACAAAAACAAAACAAAAAAAAAAAATAAAAAAAATAACTAGTACTATCTACAAGATAATACAGACAAATAACTATTACTATCTACAAGATAAACATACATCCATCATGGGAAGAACAATACAACAAAACATAAGGTATGTACAGCGGGTAGGACAGGTGGGGACATACACCACCGGTGGGGGCGGGGGACAAAACACAAAGTATGTACAGTGGGTAGTTCGGGTCTTTTAATCTGATTTTTGATTTAGAGGGTCCAGTTACGGATTGCAGCCTCCTGTAAATGTTTTTTGAGAGTGGTTTTGAAGGTGGGCAGTGTTTTGCACTCCTTTAAGATTATAGGAAGGGCGTTCCACATTTTTACTGCATAGTTTGCAAACGAGTTTAACCCCTTGTTTGTGGTGCAACGCGGTTGAACGTGGTTCGTGGAGCTTCCTCTGGTGTTGTATGTGTGGACGTTGTTCACTTTTTGGAAGTATGTTGACAGGTACTTGGGTGTCTTTGTGGTGTAGCGTATCTTGAAGACCAGGCCCAGTGCAAGCTGCTGCACTCTGTCAACTACTCGTAGCCAATCAAGGCTCAAAAAATGAGCAGCGGTTAGATGTGTCCTAGGGTTGAGGCCTAGCAGAAGCCTAACCAGTTTATTTTGGGCTGTCTGGAGTCTTGTTTTATGGGCCTTTGTGGTTCTATAGTACCATGATGTTACGGCATAGTCGAAGTGACATTGAATGAGAGCTCCTGATAGGGTCCTCAGTGTGTTTTTACTGACAAGTGAGGATATCCTGTACAAGAATCTAGTTCTACGTTACCTAAGGTTAACTTAGCCTAGCAGACAGCTAGCAGCTAGCTTGCATTTTCGTTTTCGTTTTCTAATGGCTTGAATAGTACGCCGGGTCGGTGATGTTCAATCTATTATCTATCTATGGTCTGAAGTTGCCACTGGCACTCAAGTATATCCGTTGCGGCCGCAGGTTTTCTATTCTGCCACCGTAAACAAAGTTTCGTGACTCGAGTCACGTGACGTCCGGAGCTCTATACATGAAAACCATAAGGATAACCCTAACCAATGAGAAAGCCATTTCCATCAGCGTCAGCTCTTGGCTTATTATGTCCAGCAAGCTAACTTAGCTTGCTAGCTAAGCAGTTGCCTCATCGGCCAGTATGTAGTAATAAAATAAGTAGAAGTGTAGTGTAGTGTAATGGAGATGGGACCATGCGGCTCTAGACCATGATTTACTATTTCAGGCAGTTTCAGTTTCAGTTTTGGGTAGACCAAATATTTAATTTCTGTGGAGGAGATGAATTAAAAATGTATAGGTCTACGCCTAAGTTGCTGCTTATCTTGAACAATAGCATGTGTTAGGACACCAGCGAATGTAGTCCAGAACCTCTGTCCCTCACACACACACACACACACACACACACACACACGCACGTGCACACTCACACAGTGCATGTTTTGACTGAAAGGATCTGCTGTCATGTTGTTCAATTGTGTGTGGTTCAGATGATTCATAGTATTCAAACCACCCAACAATAGACTGCTCTGTGAGGAAAGACCCAGTATACACAACCTGACTTACCCTTCAACTAGTTGGAGAATTTTTACCTGAACAGTTATCCTCAACATGTTCATAATAGTCTAAGGCTACAGGATACAGTTAAGGGCCTATTACCACAACCCGTAGGGTGAATATTCTTCTAGTTTGGAACAGGAGTCTTTCTTCTACAATGGATGGTGAGTTTAGGTTGGCAAGCCTCTCCAACAAACATGAGCAATGCACGTCAACACTGATTTTGCTGGGAAGTATATCATAGAACGGTAGTTATTTTAGGATTAGTATGCTCTCTTGTGTGTCAATCTCTGTCTCAGATTCAGAGGTGACTTATGAGCAGCTTAAGGCTAAATTGGCCAGCCACAGCGTCCAGCTGTTTGACGTCCGCAGACCTGAAGAATACCTGGCTGGATGTATCCCTGACTCTGTAAATATCCCATGTGAGTAACATCTTCATTTACATGGATGTATTCGGGTCCAATGGTAAACTCACATCTGCCCTATGTGTGTGTGATGGGGTTATAGGATTGTTTGTGGGCTTGTCTCTCAAGTAATGCCCAGTGGTGTGCCTGTGTGTGTGTATGTTTGTGTTATGTTTTTGCATATCTGTCGACCAATGGTATCTATCTTTTTTCTATTGCTATATGTGTCAGTGAGTGACCTGGAGGAATCTCTGAAACTGTCTCCAGAGCACTTTCAGTTGATCTTCGAGGTGAAGGCTCCTGGGAAAAATGACGACAACATTGTGTTCCACTGCCAAATGGGTGGCCGGAGTTCCAAAGCCCTGAACATTGCCCATCAGCTGGGTTTCACAAGGTAAATCAGACTACACGTGTCATACTTTAACAGATGGATTAGCATGGGAATATAATACATAATGTACACATACTCAAACAACCACACCCACAGTATCTTACTAAAAAAGCATTAAAATACTTATATTATCTCTCTCTCGCTCCCCCCCAGGGCCAGACACTACAAGGGGGGCTACATTGAGTGGGAAGAACGTGAGGGAAAGTGAATCACCCTCTGGAGTAGCAGAATATCTATCTCTGTAATTACTGTTGCATAATGCTAAAACTAATCCCATGAAACCAGTCTCTCTAGAAGGTATATATTTGAACGATTCAGATCATTGTTACAGATCCAAGTTAGCCTTAGACGCCGCTTGAGCATCTTCCCTACAGCCCTCTGATATTGTTCAATCATATTTTTTGGGTTGACCATCTTTGACAAAATATATTCTCATACTTTGTGTTGCTCCAGCACACAGGCAGTCTTGCATTCACTTACAGTAATTTAATTGAACATAAAACCAACATTTGTTTTATTATGATCCATAGAATTATTGAGGAGAATGCAGGAATAGCAGTTTGATGATCAATGATGTTTTTATTTAGTGCTTACCTTGCTAAATAGTATTTGTTGGTGTCCCTATCTTACCCTACCTGATTTGGCAGAAAGAAAGATGTGAACCTGTGTTCTACTGGCCACCTTCATTTGACCTTGCTCTCGCTTCCTGTCAATATATTGTGAGACTTGACTTGCTTTTATCATTAAAAAAATACATGTAATCATGTCATTGTGATTGACCTTTTTCATTCAGTGAAGGATCATACTAGACTCTATATGGAACCATGTCTGTGTTTTTCGTAATAAGAAGTCAATGTCCATAAAGAACGCCTGGGGATTCTCTCTTTGCAATACACAGTTTTAGCCAAAAGATGGCAGCAGTTTGTTATATTTCCCAGAGCCTCAGAGTTCAGTGTTTCTAATCTTTTACAATGCCTTTATCATTGTTGTTGTTCTTGGCCCCTCAAGGCGAACGTTAATTGCTGTTGCTACTGTTCAAACCTGCGTTACTGCAGACAGATATGGCTCCTGTGAGTAACAGCTCTGCAAACAGCTGTCAATGACATGACCAGCCCAAGGCCTCAGCATCTCATTTGGCTCCTAGCTGTCTCTAGGACATGAAGGTAGGCTTCCCCTGCTGTATGGGTGGTAGTAGTAATGGAGGTGGTGGGGTGCAGGGACTGATACATGGCTTGGATGTTAATAAGTTGGACATATTGATACTATCGCCTTCAGAGAGTGATATGTGCCTGCTCTGACTGAAAGTAGCTGCTCCAAAAGAAATCTCTACACAGCTACAGCATAATAAGAAATGAACAAGAGTGAGACAATGGCCTCCAAAAACTAATTACATGGTGCCAATCACACACATGGTTACAATCACACACATTCATCTGGGATTGATGTTTGCACATTTCCTATACTCTAATAGAATTAACTGAATGAGTGAATGAACAGATGGTATGAATATGGAATCAGCTTAAATATGCACCACTTTTGAGATAATGCAGACTTGTCAACTCTTTCTAAAAGTGCTATACATAGAAGCCTACAGGCATGCTAATGTGCACTTGGATTTGTTTGTTGGTCAAATCTTGGGTTTGGCTACAGCTATGTATGTCTTTAAGAGCACACATATTATCACCCTATACTGTATCAAATGGACAGTGCTGTCCACATTATCAATAAATCAAGTAATTCCCTCCATGCGTGAGTCTAGATTGTACCCTGACTGATATGCATTGGAGAATAGTGATGTTTTCCAAAGATAATTCAGGTCAATTCGCCAATACTCTTCCAGAGCACAGGGACACAATGGACTAATTACACACATGGCATAGCCTATGATATCAACGCTGGCTTGACGTTTATCGGGAGGAATGTGAGGAATAGCAAGTTGAGGTTACACGGAGCAGCTATGAAACACCTGTTTTTTAAATTGCAACAACAACCAACAACTTATCTCCCGAGTACAACCTTCTTCTCATCTTGTAGAGGGGGCTATATTAAGATGATAGGCTACCGTTAATGACAAGCGCTCCCGCTTTTCCCCCTAAAAATAACAGGGTGACGATAATGAGAAGTTTGGACCTGGATCCAGAAACATCGTTTGACATCATATCATTAATTTTAGTTAATTGCTATTGTTTGTCTTTAGGCGTCTCTCTAATCAGCTTCATCCGGCTGCTATGTATTAAAAAACATGTACTGAATACATTAGGCTATGCATTTACTTCAACATCAGCCTTGCGTTGCGTATCCGAGCCTACACTCATCATCATTCTGAGGGACATTTTCATCTAGGTTAGATTGCCACTTCGTGACGTTAGAATTATAAGGTTCTATCTCCATTTTTGGTCAAAATTGTTTTTTTTTACATAATCTGATCCATTAGGTGTTTATTAATGCCTGTGTGGTGTTATTTTTAAAAATATAGACATTTTTGAGTTAGTAATTCATAAAATACAAAGGTTCTATCTCACAGAACATAATGGAATGTAAAAACTTTGACGCTCAATATCTCTGAACTGCCCTAAACGGAGATAGAACCTTATCATTCTAAGCTCACGACTTGAAAAAGTGACTGGCTGCTGCTCTGGCAGTCTTCATGCGCGCCTCTCTTCAGAGCACCTCAAAAAAGCACACAAGCAGAAGTGAACTATGCTTTGTTAGAATAACAAATCGGGGTGGGTGAGTATCTAGTCTTGTGCATTAATGATTATCATTCTCGGGGCTCTTGGATCTCTCTATGTGCGCACGGAGAATGGGCGCCCCTCCGCTCCGCACGGTTGGAGTGGATGCACACAGACCGGGCAACTTTTACCTTTAAACGGACGGATTCCGCGATGGCACCTCATGTATTCATCGGAGAAGCTTAACAGGTAGGGCTTATCTATCTTTTTCGGTACATATGAACATGAGTCATGACACGTTTGGATTCAAGTCAACTAACCTACGAAATGATGTGCTACTAAATGTTTAATGTACAGCTATTTGTTTTGTATTATGATCATACTTTATTACGCATGAATGTGTTTCTTTCGTTTGATGTACATGTAGAGTATTATTTATGTGCAACCAAATATTATATGGGGACAGTTTGAATATGCCTAATTTTGGCGTATGTGAAATGAGTTTATCAGAGAATGACCCAATCTCAAGAGAGACGTTTAGAAGGTTCACCTCTCAAGCGGAATTTATATAATATACAGTATGCCATTTAGCTGAAAAGCGACTTACATTGTAGTGAGTGCATACATTTTTCAGTATATATGGTCCCAGCGGGAATCGAACCAAGACCTAAGCATTGTGAGCGCCATGCTCTACCTGAGCTACAGAGGACTTTAATGAATTTGATAGTAAATTGAGATGCCTTGATAACCTGGATGATTTTTCATTGGATGATTTTTCAGATAAACATGAACCAAGAACAGTTACTGCAGGTAGACTATTACACAAGGATTTAGAACTGGGTATAAGCTAGATAAAATCTCCAAATCAATTAACATAAACATAAATGGCAATTACCTATTTCATAGTGATTATTATCAATAATTATGACATGAATGGTGATCTGAATAAAAATTACTCACTCTGAAAAATCATTACCAGAAAAAAAAAACGTAATGTGAACGTTATATCATTTGAACTATAAGGCCTATAATTCCAGGACATTGGTCTGAAGCATTGTTTTGGAATTGTGTGTAGGCAGCTTGTGGGAGGTAGGTGTTCATTGGCACCTTCAGCACAACCTGAGCAAATAAACAATCACTGTTCTGTTTCCAAATATGTACACATCTGATGTGTTTGTGTGCGAGTGTGAGAGAGGGAGAGAGAGGGAGAGATAGAGAAATTGCTTGTGGTGTGAGCACACACACTACAGTATCTGTCTTTCACAGTATCCTCTCCATCATGAGCACACTGATTCACCCTCCATTCTTGTAGGGGGGCGGGGGGATAGCAAGGTTAGAAGGAGCAGTGGAGGAGTAAGAGTTTTGTAGACAATAATTCAGAAGAGAAGGGGGGAGCGGAGCATGGGTGGGGGGTGGGTGGGGGGGGGCTGGTGGGGGGGGGGGGTTGACCAGGTGTGAAGCAGGGATAACCAGGTTGGAATGGTGGGGGAGTAGCAGCTTTGTGGGACAATGACTGGAGGGGGAGAGGGTGGATGTGAAGTCATGGTGTAGAGAAGACAAGGGCAGGTGGGAGAGATGATGGAGGAGCCACAGGCTTGATGCCAACCTAAAAATGTGTTCACCCCCCACCCCCCTCCCTGTCTGATCTGAGAGGACTGGATGAGTGAGATCAGTGTGTTTACCAGCAGGCCAAGCACAGGTGTAGTTAGAATTACCATAACACTCTTATGCCTGGACTCTCTGCCAAGGCCTGACTTGATCGAGAGAATGGAAAGGAGCCAGGGACGGGTGCCAGGTAGAGAGAGAGAGAGACAGACAGACAGAGACAGAGAGAGAGAGAGAGACACACACAGAAAGACGGAGATCACTCAGGGTGCCTCTGGTTGTCTGGACGATCTTAGTTCTCTATGATGGAGCCTTATCGTAACTGATTAATCAGCCATCACTGCATTATACTGTATTTAAATGGTGCTTCTTGGTCATGTCACAGGAGCTCTTACTGTATATCTGGAGTCACTTACAGTACATGCATTCAGGGATGGCTGACAGGGAACACTACTTGCACAGCTCTTCTACTGGAGCCATGAGACATCCCTGCTCGCTACGATTCTCCCTGTAGCTTTCTCTATGACTCTGATCCAAAAGAAAAGAAAGAAAAACTTAAACCACTGTAGGATTCACATATGTGGTATTCACTTATGGTAAGCTGTAAAAGCATTGGCATATATACATAATATACGGTACACCAAATAACAGAGAAAAAAATTACGTTGATGTAAAAACTGTAAATAATTAACTTATTTTGGAATAACCAGAAGCCAGTGGGATTTCCTGCTGGGGATCTGGATGCACATAAGCAGTACACATCTCATTATACAGTATATGTGTGGTGTTATCACATGTCTGACGGCTTTGCATCAGACGTGTGAGGGTTACCTTACCACTCACGGTCAGTGAATGCCACGATGTACGAAGGGTACGTGATGTGATGAATACCAACTCCAGCTCCGCCCCTCTCACCAGATCTCTCACCCAGCTCCTCTCCCATGTCACTGGGACATCTCCATGGCGATGTTTAGCACTGTCGAGCAGTTCTGGAATGACTCGGACTACATTTCGGATCCGGGAACAAACAGCAGTGTGGTGGGGGAGACGGAGCGTAACTACTATGCCATGCTGTACTCCCTGCTCATCCTGGCCATTGTGTTTGGGAACGTCCTGGTTTGCCTGGCTGTACTGCGGGAACGTTCCCTCCAGACCACCACCAACTACCTGGTGGTGAGCCTGGCTGTGGCAGACCTGCTGGTGGCCTCGCTGGTCATGCCCTGGGCCGTCTACCTGGAGGTGAGCTGTGTGTGTGTGTGTGTGTGTGTGTCAGGTGAGGCTGGTGGAAGTAGAAATCAGAGGACGGGCTCATTGGAATGAATGGAATGTCAGACACGTGTTGCATTCCAATGAGCCCATCCTCTGACTTCTACCTCCCCCAGCGTCCCTGAGTGTGTGTGGGTGTGTGTGTGGGTGTGTGTTAATGGATGGGTGATGAGGAGGAGGTCATGATGATGATGAATGGTATTTCTATAGTGATCCTCAGCAGAAGCCTAATATGTGACTAATTGCTGTGGACATTTTGCATATTCACAAATAATGACTTATTTGCATTTCACAATTGGCTAAGCCATTTATCAATTAGAGTAATTGTAATGAGACAGTTATGGTTGTGCTTTTCTCTATAACTCTGATTGGGTGGCCAGGGTCATCAGATTGATCCAGAATTTTTTTTGCTAAACAGGATCAGATCGAGCTGGCTGATTTCCCCAATACGAATCAGCCAGATAGATCCTGATAATCCAGATTAAATCTTTTGAAATACTGGGCCCTGATGATGATAAAAATCGTCCCAAACCTTTTAGGATACATCCCAAAATTCATTTTGGTTTCCTATCCCCCGGACGTATTGATCAGTGTCAGCTCCTATCCACCTCCGCCTACACACACATAACCTATATCTGGCTTATAGATCAGTGCATACACACACTACACACGCACACACACACACACACACACACATGGTTATAGGGGTCATGGGTGGGCATATAAAGGCAAAGATCCTACGCTGAATTGCAATGCAACAACTGTCACATCTCACAGTGTAGAACAGTTCAAGGAGAGGAAGCCTGTAGCTGTGGGTCTCAATGTCTCACTGAGATCCCATTAGAAAAGGGGTGTGTGTGTGTGTGCTTCCCAGTATTTTGTGTATGTGTGTGTGCGTGTTTGTGTGTGTGTAGTGCTCCCCAGCAGTGTGTGTGTGTGTGCTTCTCAGTATGTTGTGTGTGTGTGTATGTATGTTGTGTGTGTGCATGTGCGTGTGTGAGTGTGTGTGTGTGTGTGTGTGTGAGTGAGTGAGTACTTATGCTCGCGTGGTGTGTGTGTGGTGTATTTATTCCCATCCAGGGTAGGATATCCAGTAGTTAGGCGATGTTATACTGCCCGAGGCAGAACCTGTCTGTGTGAGGCGGGATGCTGTGTAACTGTCCTTTCTGAGGACGTATATTTGGGGGGATAATTGGACAATCTGACAGTTTTTCTGTATAATTTATTGTTTTTTCAGAATGGGAATGATGTATGTGTGGGTACTTGTATGTGAGAGATAAAGTGAGAGTGTGCGTGTGCATGTGTGTGTGTGTGTGTGTGTGTGTGTGTGTGTGTGTGTGTGTGTGTGTGTGTGTGTATCATCTGTTAACTGCCCCTGTGTTACCTGTCCAGGTGGTTGGTGGGGCCTGGCTCTTCAGCAGGATGTATTGTAACATCTTTGTGACCCTGGATGTGATGATGTGCACGGCCAGCATTCTCAATCTGTGTGCAATCAGCATCGACAGGTAAGAGAGTGTGTGTTTCTGTGTGTGACTGAGAGAGAGTGTGAGAGATAGAGAGAGAGAGTGTGTGTTTGTGTGTGAACATGTACATGCTGATGTATGCCGTGTGGTGTCAGTGTGTAATAACAAAACTGATAACAATCTCATTTGTGACAGATGACGATCAAGGTGTTAGATACATACAGACTACTTCATTTATCCCAATTCCCCAATATCCCTAGGGCAATTCAGTTTCCATAGTTCATGGCCACAAACAATGCACGATTGTAGGGCAATCTGGTCTTCTGTAGTTGAAGTAGAGCTGATGTCTAATGATCGCAAGGTTGGCGGTTCGATCCCAGGCTGGCCACAAGTCGAGGTGTCCTTGGGCAAGACACTGAACCCCAAATGTCTCCCAATGAGCGGACCGGCGCCTTGCATGGTAGCTTGCCGCCGTTGGTGTGTGAATGTGTGTGTGAATGTGTGTGTGAATGGGTGAAGGAGAGGCTATTAAAAAGCGCTTTGGAATAAGGCGCTATATTATAGGTCAGTCCATTTATGTATAGAATAAGCAATAGGTGGCGTGGTGCAAAAGCCATGATGGTGTAGACAGTGCATGGTATTACAGTATAAAGTCTTACAGTGAGTAAAAATAAAGTAATATACAGTATATGAGATGAATATCTGAATATAAATATCAATATGATATGTACAGTTATGATATGTACAGAACAAGGGCAATAGGGACTGATAGAATTATAAGGTTCTATCTCCATTTTTGTCAAAATTTAGTTTTTTACATAATCTGATCCATTAGGTGTTTATTAATGCCTGTGTGGTGTTATCTTTAACATTTTTGAGTTAGTAATTCATAAAATACAAAGGTTCCATCTCACAAAACATAATGGAATGTAAAAACTTTGACGCTCAATATCTCTGAACTGCCCTAAACGGAGATAGAACCTTATCATTCTAAACTCACGATATGTAGATGTATAATTAGTGAGAGACCAATATAAATATGTGCAAACAAGCAGTAGTGCAAAGGGTAAATTGTGGTGGTATGGTGGTGTTAAGGTGGTGTGAGGAGGGTACACTGATACGGGGGGTCCATGTTCTGGGCTTCAATGGTTCTCTTGTTGGGGGGGGGGGGGACTTTGTTCAGCAGAGTGTCAGAGTGTGTGTGCTTGTGTGTGCATGTGAGTGTTTGTGTGTGCATGTGTGTGTGTGTGTGTGTGCCCTCGTGAACAGATTGTGGTACAGTGTATGTAAATGTACAGTATGTATACAGTGATGCTGTTGCAGAGTATATCCTGTGGCTGTCAGTGATTGATGATTGCTATTATCAGAACACTGTTAGCATTATCTGGTTGTTTTGTTGCTCAACTAGACACTGTACCTTGGGCATGTGTGTGTCTTTGCATAGTTAATTGTACTGATATAAGGCATGAGGAGGGGTACAACCATGAGAGAGATTACTAATGTGGTCTTCTGACTCATACAATTGAGTATTCTCAACATGTTCCAGCAGAATGTCCTGTGTTTTGCCGGGAGAAGAAAGTGAATAATTACGTTGATGAGGGTAAACATTATTTCAGTTATCTGGCTCTAAGAAAACCGCTGTCACATCCACGTCTGAATCGGGTCGAGATTAATTACTGTTCCCTTCTTGTTTCGTTCTCTCTGTTTGCATGTACTCATTATGTATTCTTGGCGTATGCAGGGATGGATTAATTCTTAAATCAAAGTGCTTTGTTTGGTCTCCTTTTGTTGATCTCAAGATTGTGTTCATTGTCTCTCAGTTTTTTTGTAGCACAGTAGGCTGATTGAACACAGTTCATATGTACACCAGTACAACATTCTTTTTCAAACACTTTTTTTTCAATAATGTTTTTGTGTTTTTCATTACCATACAACACTTGAATGTGCTACAGTAAGAGTTGATAGGGTAATTAATTACATTCTCAGAAGGTTCAGGTATTTTAGTGGCTGGTCATGTGTGATGGCAATACAGAGGACGCAGGTTTGAGACTGTCCCTGTAATCTCTAACTGTAGGTCGCTTGGGATAAAAGTGCCTGCTAAATGTTACTTTTAAAAAAAAATAACTTTTAAGTTCTAAAACCTCACTTCCTCTCTCTGTTATAAAGACTTTCTCCCTCATTCAATCCTCTTATTTCAAGTTCTCTTTTTAGCCTCTCTCTCTCTCTCTCTTTCTCCATCTCTCTCTGCCTGATAATAAAGTACAGTGTCACTATAATCTATAATCCATCCTCAGGTACACAGCGGTGGTGATGCCCGTCCTGTACAACACCACGCAGAGCTCCAAGAAGAGGGTATCTGTCATGATTGCCACAGTGTGGATCCTGGCCTTTGCTGTATCCTGCCCCCTGCTGTTTGGATTCAACACCACAGGTGAGACAGGTGAGTACAAACCAGACGCATGCCCCCGCTCCATATCAACCCCCTATCCATAACCCTCTATTATATAGGGTTATATCTAACAGTGTTCATGATGAGTCCACCACACCAACAGTGTCCACCATATTATGGGAATGGAGAGTGTTGTAACTCACAAGTATCTTCTATATTCTTATGTGTTGTGATGCTCAACAAAAACTGAGGCTGTGAGCATTGCTGCCTTTTATTTTGTTCTAAATGTATTTCTATTCTTATGTATGTTGATGTTTTTCTCCTTTGTTATATGTTTTGTGATGTTATGTTGATGTCATTCTTCTTCTGTCTGTGATAAACAGTGTTTGATGGTGGTGGCCGAGATCGATAGTCAATCAAAGTCAGTGTTGTAGTCGAGTCCCTAAATCTCGAGTCCGAGTCGAGTCCGAGTCCCCGGTGATCAAGTCTGAGTCGAGTCACGAGTCACCAAAGAAGAGAATGCTCGAGTCTGAGTCAAGTCCGAGTCCTCCATGCTCTAGTCCGAGTCGAGTCACAAGTCCCGAAAATCAGGACTCGAGTCCGAGTCACGAGTCTGTGAGCAGTCAGTCAGCCAGCTAGCCAGCCAGTCAGCTATCTAGCCAGTCAGCCAGCCAGCCAGCCAGCCAGCCAGCCAGTCAGCCAGCCAGCCAACCAACCAGTCAACTAGCCAGCCAGCCAACCAGCCATCTAGCCAACCAACCAGTCAGCCAGCCAACCAGCTAGCTAACCAGCCAACCAGCCAGCTGACCAGCTAGCTAACCATAACCATCCAGCTAGCCAACCCATCAGTGTGTCAGTAGCGGGTGTTTTTACCACAGACGCGTAAAAACGGGAGCAGAAACCTTAGAATCTCTAGCTTCAATTAAACCAGCCAAACAATTTCTAAACAAGCTGAAATAGATCGAAAGTAAACATGATTGTATATTGTTCCTAACTTTTCTCCCTATTTGCTCGCCAAGCAAGCTTTGATATGCAAAAGGACACCGCACCAGCACTGACGTTTTTATCGCAATCTGGACATGTTTAATCAATGTCAGCTAGCTACAGACACACTGATGGGTTGGCTAGCTATAGCTACAACGTTATGACTTGATTGATTGATTGATTGAAAACTTTATTAGAAGATTTGCAGAAGTAGGTACATGAAAGTACATATTACATACAAGGTCAACTAACAGGATAAAAACCCAAGAAAGCCACTGGCTTATTTCAATTGGGGTCCTTGATACTCAATTAATCGTTACATGTAAGACAGACAAAAAACTAGTACTATCTGCAAGATAATACAGACAAATAACTAGTACTATCTACAAGATAAACATACATCCAACATGGGAAGAACAATACAACAAAACATAAGGTATGTACAGCGGGTAGGACAGGTGGGGACATACACCACAGGTGGGGGCGGGGGACAAAACACAAAGTATGTACAGTGGGTAGTTCGGGCAGGGGGACAGACATATAATATGTACAATGGGTAGTTCGGGCGGGGGGACAAAACAACAAGTATGTACAGTGTGTGGTCATGGTGGGGGGGGGGGGGGGGGTACAAAAACACCAGTAGATTTAGGCGGGGGGGAGGGGGGGGGCGACATAATAACATTGCGTTTGCTCAGAGTGTAGACCAGGTAGGGGGGTGAGGATTGGGGGATGGGGGGGGTTGTCCATTGTTCCACGGTTTCGGTAGAGAGTCTCCGGGTGGTGGGGGAGGGGGGGTCGTCGCCGGGTGGGGGAGGGAGGGGGGAGGGGGGGTCGTCGCCGACTGAAGCCTTTGGTCGTGTAAGCCTGTCTAACCTCGCTGCAGCTCCGGGCTTTCATCTCCCCTCCAGACAAGGACAGCAGCACAGAGAAAGTGAACCACAACACCACTTGTATTCTCCACATCGCACACGTCGGTAGTAAATCCCAGTAAATGTTTGCGTAAGAAATATATCCGTTATAGCCGAGACCCCCAAAACGTCTGGCTGGACAATCCCCGACGGTCCGCGATCTCTCACTTTCTCCCTTCTGCAGAAAATGTCAAATGTTTATCAACCAACCCCCGAAAAAATAAAACATAAAAATCACTCTCCACTTTCCATCCGTCCAGCTCCTAGCAGGAGCGTCTCTCTCCTCTGTCCTCCGCCGCGGAACAAGAAGAGCGATATCGCTCATACAAACCATACAAACCACCTCCAAACACTGTAACACTGTAACAAATCATGTAAACATAAATGTTGATATAAACATCCAAGAAGTATGGAAGACCTCTTCCGATTATTAGGAAGGCGTTCACAATCGTATCTCTAAATCGAACTTCAGCTACCTTTAGTTTACTAGGCTCAGTAGGCTGGTTCCAGCTGCCTGTTGTGACTGAAAGTTAATCACATCCACATCCTGACATAACCTGACATATTGCATCTTACTTACTTTTCGGGGTGCTTCCTTGACAAGTGTCTGTTATAGTTTGAGGTTGTCCCCGTCTTCTCCTCAATAGTGCGTTTACATAATATGCGTTTACATAATATATTACACTTAGCAGAGGTCTTGTTAGAGCTTGATGTAAAATCTCTGAAGGCAATCGGCGCCTCAATCGGCATCTTAGCAGTAACTGTAACAGGACTCAACGCCGGTGAATCCGCATGTAGGTGGAATACGTGCCTGTCCTTGCAGGGACTTGAATAATGTTACGGTAACAAAGCTATCAATGTCTTGTGCCAAATGATTAGTGCCTGCCTATTATTAAAAAAACGAACAGCAGCAAAAAAATAATAAAATAACACGTCTCCACCTGCCGTCCCCTGAGACCTCAAGTCCGAGTCGAGTCACGAGTCACCAAAGAAGGGAATGCTCGAGTCCGAGTCAAGTCCGAGTCCTCCATGCTGGAGCCCGAGTCGAGTCACAAGTCCCGAAAATCGTGACTCGAGTCCGAGTCCTGGACTCGAGTACTACAACACTGATCAAAGTAATTAAAGATTCTTGCTCATAGGTAGACAATTGAAGAAAGGTTTTATTCCATTCAGCGCTGGGTACGTTTCTCACAGAGAGAAAGCGAACAACTCACAACACACAAGCAGTTCTCTTTATAGGCAGAATATTGATGGTCAAGCAAGCACCTGTCTATCACAAATCATGACAACATTGACAAGGCTCCGTTCAGTCTACTTGACCAAATGGAAGATGCACCAATCATGTACATTCTAACTCGGCCCACGACTCCCATAAGGAGTTGATTGCCATGGTTTCCAACTCAGGTTACAGGTTGCAGGCAGATACACACAACATGAGAGTGGGAGCTTACATGTCACAGAACTTAACTGGTCACAAGTGAACACATCATATCAGTCTGTTTTTAGGATGATTTGTTTTATATATTCTCATAGACTAGGGGGAATCTTTAAATATGTTACACCAACATATTTTTTTTTAATGTATGAGAAATGTCATTTGAGATGCTAACAAAGATGACAAAATGTGTTTTGCTCATGTACGGTGTACGGTTTTCTCTGTAGAGAAAACACAATTGTAATAGAAAGGCACATGGCTGGGTGTCCTTTGGAGACCAGGCGCTGAGCAAAACAGTGTTTTGTTCTCCCCTAGACGACCCAGCAGTGTGCTCCATCTCCAACCCTGACTTTGTGATCTACTCCTCTGTGGTGTCCTTCTACCTGCCCTTCATCGTGACCCTGCTGGTCTACGTGCGCATCTACGTCTTCCTCAGGAAGAGGAGGAAGAGGATTGCCTTCCGCCAGGCCAGCGGGAATGTCCAGCTAGGGTCGAGCCAGCTTTGTGTGGTGAGAGAACCACCATGATGTTCCTGCTCTGCTGACAGTGTATGTGGGCACAGGGGCTGCCTTATCAATCACACACACACACACAGACACACGTGTGACGGGCCCCAATTTGATTCACAAATACACAAAAACTAATTATATAAATACTTTTTAGAAACAGTCTGAAAATGCATTGCAGATCATGGAAACGTTAGACACAGTTTTACAAATATATCACTGCCATATGTCATGGTGAGGTTGATGGACAACGCCATCAGGTCCACCATGCTGTGCAGAATTGCTATGGTAACAGAGATGATATATTCTCGGTAGGTCATTGGCGATTTGAGAGGGAATTATTCAGAGGTAACTGTATGTATTGTCACACACAGAAACGATAAACAACAAAGCCAGGACATGCCCTGCTGCTCACTAGCTCTCTGATGTCACTGTGTGTGATTGGATCTATTATGTATGTGAAGGCTTGTTGAGGGAATTCACATCTTTAGTTCAGGTCATAGTTCAGCTATTATAAGAAACCTGTGAAGTGCTGTGATCAGAGCTGCCATTCCAACAAAGGATTCTGGGTCATGTCCATCAGACCAGGGGTGGCTGTACAGTCATACTCATACATGAGAGGGCAGCAGCTAATTATGACGTTTCATTGTGAATACACAATACCACATAAAACACTTGGCAATCTAGGTGGTGAATGTTCTAGACTTCTTTGGCAGTCAGTGAATTAAAGGAATTTTGATTGATGTTTACTTTGAAATCACTTACAAATGGTAAGCCAATGAAGCTATTGAACCAGGACTTAAAGTTGAATGCTTTTAGGATGTATCCATGACATGGATACAACTGGTTGTTCAAATAGAAGATCAAACTCTTCACTGGAGCGGCAGGTAGCGTGCCAGGATCATTTCCGGTATTTGGATTTGGGCTCAGGTTTGGATCAAATACATTATGAGAGGGTTTGCATGTAAGTTCACGTCACAGGAGACATTTTGAAACTCTAATGAAATACAGTTTTGGATGTCAGATGGTTTAGTTCCAGATAACTGGAGCACGATTTGATATGGACGAAAAAGCTTTTAATGTCACCCTGATTTTTATACATAAAAGGGAGCTATTTTTTCTCTCCATCTAATTTTAATATAGTCATGCAGAGTGTAGCTCAAGAATTACAGTGGCCCAGCATGAGGCACGCATTGAGAACTCAAGTAATATTTCCCATTTTGGGGAAGGCTCAATGTAACAGGGCTGCTTGGTTTATAACAACAACATCAACAACAACAACAACAACAACAACAGATGATTGACAGACCCTTCTTACCCCCCAGGAGACCTGTTTACAAGAGGACATCCCCAAGGAGAAGAGAGACCTGTCCCCCATCAGGATCAAAGTGGTATGTGGAACGTGTGCGTGTGTGTGCACATGTACTGTATGTACGTGTGTGTGCAAGTGTGTGTTCCGTGTACATTAGTGTATGTGTGTTTGCATCTGTTTTTATGCGTTTCCAAAAGATGAGAGGGAACATAAGGGAGATGGCTAGACACGCTGGCTGTTGACTTAAATAGAATCTAAATGACTGACTGACTCTCTTAATGAATATGGTGGCATATTCACATATTCTTGGCAGTGTCTGTCCGTGAAGTTTTTATCATTTAGTGTGTATATGCGTCTGTGTGTGTGTGTGTGTGTGTGTGTGTGTGTGTTTAGCCCTGGGGCTGCGAGGAAGCTGAAAATCTGAATTCTGAAACAGGGCCCCATCGCCTCGCCTTGCTAGTGCTAAACTCCAAGAGTTGACTCTAGTTGTCGCGCTTTATTTGTCACACCAGTGCTTGATACTTCAAAGATGGAGGAAATAACAAGCTTTACTTTGCCCCAGAGATAAGGGCTGTAAAGGCACAGCTGAGGCCGCGTGACAGTAGGAACAGGGGCACAGGGCACAGGGAGGAGATAGCAGCCACCCTGGAAGGGGTGTAGTCACAGACAGGAAACTGAGGAGATTGGGAACAGAAACATGGTGAAATATAACCGTAAGCGGCAATGGGGCGTGTTCCTACAGATATGCCCCCATAACCATAAATGGGGTGAGATTGACAGACACGGGGTAGACCTACAGACAAGTTGTAGATTGACAGATAGGGGGTAGACCTACAGAGTGAGGACCTACAGAGGTGAGTCTGACCACTCACCTAATATGGGCCAAGTTTAACTCATGATATACTAAGCTATGATATTATGAAGTACCCTAGGACCACGGGCCTGTAAGGTAGGCCCATGGAAGGGGCAAATAGATTAGCCTATAGTAACGTCTTGAGAATGGTAATGGTTTGATCCCAGCATGAAACATTATCAGGGATTGCCTGATGCCTGTTAGCTATCCAGTATTCCATGCTGGCTATGTCTAACCACCAATAACAATACTGTAGTAGTAGGAACACTAATTATGGGAAAGAGAGTTCCAGAAGACCTGCGTTATGAGCTGTTGTGTGAGGATACATGAGCTTTTCCACTGTCTGCACCTTTAAATGTCTGACTGACTTCCTGTGTGTCACTTCCCATGCCTTACAGGAGAGTGCGGAGCTGCCGGGCCCTCCCAAGCCCCGCCTACTGCCAGTGTGTCTAATGCGTAAGCGGCCGAGAACAGGCCCCGTGGTGAACACGCTACTGCCCCCGGTGGACATGCAGAACTACTGCAGTATCAGTCACGCCTCTTGTGGCGGCACAGAGAATGAGCCGGGCTGCGCCGAGGAAGAGGAGGAGGAAGAGCAGGTCAAACAGGAGGAGCTTGCCCCCGTCCGGAGGAGCTGTGAGGTGAAAGATCTGTCCAATGGACGCACCCACACGGCCCTCCGTCCCGGCCCCCGGCCCCGGTCTACCCAACCACGGTTTAGGAGCCTGCATACTCGGGAGAAGAAGGCAACACAGATGCTGGCCATTGTGCTTGGTGAGTACCTAACAGGATCATTGGGATTGTGGATGTTGTTGTAGCTACGGTCTGTTACGCTTTATCTATCGAGCAGTTTTGTCATTATTACATCATTTTGTTGTATGGGTAATTGATTCTCTGTGGTTGCATCACAGTATCTGTGTGTTCCTCAGTATCAGAGTGTCTTGATATAAATGGGTCAGGATGTTTACGGTTTGTATGTATGTGAGCACTGTATGAATCCAGACACATGCAATAGCACCTGACCATGCAGCCCATACACCAAGCACACTCTAATTATCAGCCATTGGGTTGGTCCAGTCCAGCCTGCACTCTTGAAGCCAAGTGTGTCCAGACCTTGCTGAGTGACAATGACGCTAATCAGAGGTGTCTGCATAATTGGACAGAAAACCATGTCACACAGGCACGTTTACAGGTGAAAATAGGGCAGAGTATCCATGAAAAAAAGGCAGCTCACTTAAAGCTTCCCTCCCTCTCCCCTAAATAGTTGCACTGATTTTCACCCCAACCAGAGGATCTCCAGAGGAAATAATGTTTCTCGTGACTCATGCAGTTAGCGTCTTTGATATTGGTCTGTCTGTTGGCGATGTTCTCTGAATGCATTATAGTGCCTTCAGCAAGACTTTTTCCACATTAAAAAAGTCAAAATACATTTTGTTGTGTTACAACTAGGCATTAAAATAGATTTAATCAGATTTAGTTTTTATTCCTAAATTAGAGACTGTATAAAATAAAGATTCTGAAATCCCACTCAATCTATCTATTATTATTATTATTATTATTATTATTATTATTATTATTATTATCTTGATGGACTCAAGTTTTCACTTCGACATGGGTGTTTCAAGTTTTATTGTTTTACATCACATTACATCAACATTTCTGTTGTTTCAAAGCAGAAACCCCACGTAGGCTATGTTAATATCTTAAAAGAAATTTTTTTTTTTCCAGTGATCTCTCTCTCTCTCTCTCTCCGGTAGTTCGGCATTCTCTTGCCAGGCAACAATGTGACAGCTACATTTCCATCTTGCTTATGTTGCGATCAAAGTCGTGTGAAATGACATGTCATTGGCACAATTGTGAAATATTAAAACCAATAACATTCCTGTGGAAATGCTCATGCTCTGAATGATTTGTCTACTACTCTTTCTCTCGTTCTCTCTCTCTCGTTCACACACACACACACACACACACACACACACACACACACACACACACACACATACACTCTTTCTCTTTGTGTCTCTCTGTGTCTCTGACTGAGACTGAACCCAGAACATATTTATAATGAAGTGAAATGAAACATTATATTATTGATCGTCATTAACAAAGGAGCAGCTCTGCAGTAGCCGCATTACATAAAGAATAAATAGATACATTGTCCTAGACAGTCTGTTTTCTTCTTGATCATCATGCAGTTTTACAATCAAACAAATGACTTGACTGCATTCTGCTCATAACCGTTTCACTTTTCGGTCATTGAGGATGGTTGACAACAGAGACTGAACCCAGAACACATTTATAATGAAGTGAAATGAATATGAAATGAATATATACACCGTATTTTCCGGACTATAAGTCGCTCCGGAGTATAAGTCGCACCAGTCAAAAAATGCGGCAGTAAGAGGAAAAAACCATATATAAGTCGCACTGGACTATAAGTCGCATTTATTTAGAAATATATTTCACAAAATCCAAGACCAAGAACAGACATTTAATCTGGAAAGGCAAGTTTATTCAACTACACAATAGCACACAGAACAACAGGCTGAATAGAAGTCCGGTATGTTAACATAACACATTAACAGTTATTCAGCAACACAATAGCATAAAGAACATACCTGGGAGGCTGAATAGGCTAAATGAACATAACAAGTCAGCGAGTCCAACAAGCAAGTTACCAGTAAGCAAGTTCACCAAGCTACCGTTTGCTTAGCTTCAACAAGCTAATGTTTTAGATAATTTCTTCAGGGGTATAGGAGCAGCATATAGTTGTCACAAGCCCAGAGCGGCCTCTGTCGGCTGTAGACGGTAATGTTTACTCCTTGGTTCATGTCAGTCAGTATGAAATTATATACATATTGATATATAAGTCGCACCTGACTATAAGTCGCAGGACCAAAGATAGGGCTGGCTGTAGCAGCTCGCAGCCATGCCGCTGGACAAACGCGCTGGCAGTGGAAAAGCAGCAACAGAAAGACCAGCAGAAGTTCCGCCACGCACACGCGCTCCTGAGATAACGCAGTAGGTATGTTTTAAGCATAAGAAGAGCTTCAAATCAAATCAAGTTTTATTTGTATAGCGCATTTCTCACAAGATGCGACTCAATGCGCTTTACATAATGACAGAGCCGCAAGCAGGCAAAGGTAAAAAACCTGTACACTGTGTAGCCAGGAAAATTACCTTGCAGTCCTCTACTCATAGAGCGACTACTACCAGTTTGCCTACCAGCACACAGCAGCGGACCCCAAACCCCCCCCTGGGAGGCCCCCGCCACCCCACACACCCGCCCTGCCCCACCACCAGCACACCCGGCCCAGCCAAGCAAGCACAAACCATAATAGCCCCGCACCAGGCTAGCCAAGCAGGTACCCCAGCGGCGGAACAGACCAAGCATGCGGGGCGGCCAGGGGCCCCCGAGGAGAGGCCCGAGGACCACTGGCGCATAGCAAGCAAACAAGGGCGAAAAACCTGTACACCGTGTATCCAGGAAAAATTCCCTGCATATTATCAGCGTACACACTGTCCATAAATGTAAAGTTATTTCTGCATCGTTCTGCATCCAGCATGGGGCACAGATCCCAAGCTTCATTCTTGGTTGTCTGTAACTACCTGTTCTAATCCAGTTCAATCTTCAAAAGTGTTGTTAAGCTATTTCTTTGTTAGATAATTTCTCCATTGTGATGTATAGCAAGGAAATATGTGGTGTGACATATCATTGATTATTGTTTCACTCTTTCTAAGTCAATAAACCTGACGTCAGACCGACCTCCTGTCTCCAGACTCTTGATGATGCGAGGTGTTTAGCTGCCTGTCTAGCCATTCTCAGCTACGTATAATGAGGACAGAACATCGTTGCTAAAGTAGAGGCACATTTCAGTCTTTTCCTGACCTGCATAAGGTTTACTTTTTCACAGACACACATGACACCGACATAATATGTATGTGTATCCATCAATTCTGTGGAAAAAAATTACATAATAATCAATAGGCTTTTTACGTGGTTTGTAGGCTATGAAAAAAACATCAGTCTCTGGGAGAAGACTAGATATAATATTAGGATAATAGAAAGTCCCAGTCCATTTTGCCAGATGGAGTACAACGTTTAACATGGGTTTCATTGGGGAAACAAAACAACTTTTGGGACCAGCTGCAGTTTTCGCCAACTTCAAAATGTCTTGGCAGGATTGCTCCTCTGGCCTTGTCATATGACGAAAGCACACTATTGTCATTCATCATAAACATAACAAGCCCATTAGACCTTCATACCAGGCTTGCCCTTCATAGCATAATGTATGAGCTGACCATAAAGCTAATGTGTACAGGACACATTACAATACAACACTTAATAGGTTCATAAAGAGTCAATGTGCTTGTTGTTTAATTATGAGTCAATAATGCTCATTTTCTTTTTCACTCCCTTGCTCTTCCACTCTACCTCTCTTGCTCTCAAACTGCCCACTCATTTGATCCATGCAATCACCCTTTCTCTCCCTCCCTCTCTCTCTCTCAAACCTTCTCTTTTCCTCACCTGCTGCCTCCCTCTCTCTCTCCCACCCTCCCACCCTCCCTCTCTGTTGTTGCTCCAGGGGTGTTCCTAATCTGCTGGCTTCCCTTCTTCGTGACTCACATTCTGAACACCCACTGCAGGACGTGCTACATCCCTCCAGAGCTCTACAGCGCCTTCACCTGGTTGGGCTACGTCAACAGTGCCCTCAACCCCGTCATCTACACCACCTTCAACATTGAGTTCCGCCGAGCTTTCATCAAGATCCTCAGCTGCTGATAGGCCCACGTTACAGCATCACCTGACCACGCCTCGTTCCTGTGTCTCAGGCTCAGCACACCTGCGCATAGGTGCTCAAGAAATCTGGTTTCTCATTGGCTGGGGCAATAATGTGCCTAACCGTGTCATATCGGTTGCAGAAATGCAACCCATTAACACAACCTTACACAGAGACTTAGTCTTTACCCCCTGGGTTGACTGCATTCTCTAGACTCTCTGTAGACTCTTCATTGTTGATGCTGTTGTTTTACACAGATGGCGGGCCAGATAGATGTAAATCTGAATGGTGATGATAATGATGATGATGAAGAAGGACAGGATCTCTGGAACATTGTTATAAAACTGTTTGTCACCCACTAACAGTGGGATTCACAAGTCGATGAATAGGAGACTGAATCTAGAACATATGAGACCGGATCTAGAACACATGAGATTGGTTCTAGAACATATGAGACTGGATCTAGAACAGATTGGATCTTGAACATATGAGACCGGATCTAGAACATATGAGACTGGATCTTGAACATATGAGACTGGATCTAGAACTTATGAGATTGGATCTAGAACATATGAGATTGGTTCTAGAACATATGAGACTGGATCTAGAACATATTAGACTGGATCTGGAGCAGATTGGATCTAGACCATATGAGACTGGATCTTGAACATATGAGACTGGATCTAGAACATATGAGACTGGATCTAGAACAGATTGGATCTTGAACATATGAGACCGGATCTAGAACATATGAGACTGGATCTTGAACAGATTGAATCTAGAACATATGAGATTGGATCTAGAACATATGAGACTGGATCTAGAACATATGAGACTGGATCTAGATAGAACAGATTGGATGTAGAACATATGAGACCGGATCTAGAACATATGAGACTGGATCTAGAACATATGAGACTGGATCTAGAACATATGAGACTGGATCTAGAACAGATTGAATCTAGAACATAATGAGACTGGATCTAGAACATATGAGACTGGATCATCTTGTGGCATGTCTCTGTACTGCTCAGTTGCATATCTAGACTGCGCTGCTTTAGCCCCTATGTTCCTCTGCTAACCCAATGCGGAGGGAGCAGCTTCCTCAAGATGGGGGAAGCTAATCCTAGATCCGTGCCTACAGGCAACCTCTCCATCAGGAGACTCCACCATCTGTTTCGACATAAAGGTCACTGAGGGTATTACATCAGAGCTTCAGCAGCATGAGCTGCAGCAGGACACATCACAGCGTCCCCTGTCTTCAGTCTCTTGCCATTGCATGCGCGTATCATCATTTCAGTCTGTCTATGTTGGAATTGCTGTGGAGTGGTCTGTTCAAATCACTATGATGTCCTCTTTATCTTGATGTGGAGACATTTGAAACGCTGTGGAGTCTGTGGAATTGATGTGAAGACTTAAGTATGAATCACAGAGGAGCCATTTTAAAATGCTTCTTTGTGCTGCTGTTTGATTTCTCTTGATGGGCCTTTTGAATGTGTGGTTTAGAGGTGACGGCTAGGTAGAAGGATCTGAAGCTCTCTGATTCGCTGCTGGGGGGGTGTGGCTTTGTGTTCCCAGTTGGATGCGGGTGAGAATTGTGAGGTGGGCGCGTCTGTCATGGTTGAGAAATGCTACTCTGTCGTGGTTAATAAAGCTAACTAGAGCACTTGTGGGCTGGTTGTCATTTGTATGCACGCACACACACAGATAGCAATGGATATTAGCCATGTGGAGGCAGATAGGGCTTTGGGGCAGTAGCACAGCTGGATCCCTGCTGAGTCTAGGAGAGATAGTGAGAGGGAGAGAGAGAGAGAGATACATATGTAGAAAGAGAAAAGATAGAGGGATAGCTAAATATACACACAGACAAAAGACAAAAATCTGGAATGATCTGAACACGGAACAAGAACAAAGAGAGGAAGATACATTGGGAGAGGAATAGGAGAAGAAAAAAAAAAGCTGGAAGATGGATAGAGAGCGAGAAAATGGAGTTTGAGCAAGAAGACGGATGACAGAAGATGGATGGAGAGCAGGAGAGTGAAGCCAGCTGTGTGGATGTTCTTTCTCAGCCCTGTGTAAGAAACAGCCACTTTGACTCAACTCCCAGAAATCAGCACCTGCTCCCCCTAATACTGTCAACAGACGCCCAGTCTGCACCCACTCTCAGACACTGAGACCTATGATCAGTCTTTGTGTGTGTGTGTGTGTGTGTGTGTGTGTGTGTGTTTGTGAAAGAGTGTATGTGCAAGAGAGAGGGTAAATATGTGTCTATAGCAGTATGTGGGATATTTGCCCTAATGAGCAAGCCAGAGAGAAAGAGATGCGAGAGACTGTGTACAGTTTACAAGTCTGAGAAGATGAGTGATCACTCTGTAATTACTCAGTTGTGCAGACTCCTGGGTACTCTCTAGCTCCAACTTCTGTGTGTGAAGTGTGCCGTGCGCTGTGGAGCCTGGAGGCTTAAGCTATGCAGACAGGCCCAGTGACAGTTCTTGAATCAACCTTGTTCTCCCATCCATCCAGCCCTCCTCCTCCTCCGCCTTTCAATACAAACCCTGGTCTGTGTTACACTCTGCTAATTATGAGGCTGTGTGTGTGTGTGTTGTTTGTGTTCTCTGTCGGGAGGAGAGAGAGAGAGAGAGAGAGAGAGAGAGAGAGAGAGAGAGAGTGTGTGTGTGTGTGTGTGTGTGTGTGTGTGTGTGTGTGTGTTTATCCCCTGGTTGATAAGAAGAACTGAAGGACAGCTATGGCACCTCTAGCAGCCAGTAAAGGTGAAATTAAAGGTGATATGAAATGTTAACAAACTATAGTTTTGGCAATTGTGTCATTTGTGTAAATAATTGTTTACAGATAGATTATTTCACCTATAATTCACTATATCACAATTCCAGTGGGTCAGAAGTTTACATACGCTAAGTTGACTGTGCCTTTAAACAGCTTTAGAAGCTTCTGATAGGCTAATTGACATCATTTGAGTCAATTGGAGGTGTACCTGTGGAGGTATGTTAAGGCCTACCTTCAAACTCAGTGCTTCTTTGCTTGAGATTATGGGAGGATCAAAAGAAATCAGCTAAGACCTCAGAAAAGAAATTGTGACCTCCACAAGTCTGGTTCATCCTTGGGAAGGTACCACATTCATCTCTACAAACAATATTACGCAAGTATAAACACCATGGGACCACGCGGTCTTCATACCGCTCAGGAAGGAGATGTGTTCTGTCTCCTAGAGATGAACGGACTTTGCTGCGAAAAGTGCAAATCATTCCCAGAACAACAGCAAAGGACCTTGTGAGGATGCTGGAGGAAACAGGTGCAAAAGTATCTATATCCACAGTAAAACGAGTCCTATATTGACATAACCTGAAAGGCCGCTCAGCAAAAAAAAAAAACAGGTGTAGTGCTGAGGCACAAATATGTACATTTCAAGCCTGCAAACTGCGACACTTTAAATGAATGTGCAATAACACTATGTGCAATATGATCAACCCTAGTCGTCTATCTGTACAGTATAGTATAGTGGATAGTGTACATAGCCTCTATTTATGTAAACCAGCTCCTTCCCTTCTTGTGTTTTTTTTAGTTTTTTTTTTCTTTCCTAACACCAGGGGAGCCACCCCTCCTAAATTTCGTTGTTTGGTACCTGTACTATAGCAATGACAATAAAGACCATTCATTCATTCATTCATTCATTCATTCATTCATTCATTCATAAAAAATCCAGACTACGGTTTGCTACTGCACATGGGGACAAAGATTTGGAGGTAAAAGGGGGAGAACATCTGTTGGCAGAACTGAGTGCGAGCAAGGAGGCCTACAAACCTGAATCAATTACACTAGTTCTGTCTGGAGGAATGGGCCAAAAGTCCCCAAACTTATTGTGGGAAGCTTGTGGAAGGTTATCGGACCCACATTTGACCCAAGTTAAACAATTTAAAGGCAATGCTACCGAATACTAATTAAGTGTATGTAAACCCTGTTCAGTTCTGACCCACTGGGAAAGTGATGTGAAATAAAAGCTCAAATAAATAATTCTCTCTACTATTATTCAGAAATGTCACATTCTTAAATTAAAGTAGTGATCATAACTGACCTAATGAATGAATGTTTTAACTGACCTAATGAATGAATCTTTACTAGGATTAAATGTCAGGAATTGCAAAGTTGAAGTGGAGTTCAAATATATTTGGCTACGGTTTATGTAAACGTCCAACTTCGAAGTAGCTGTAGCTTAGAGAGTGGAATGGCTTCACTGTGTGCCCTCTCCTCCTACCATCATATTTCATTCTTCCCTCCCACTGGTGTCTGAAAGCAGCAGCACTGACACACACTGTGACTGCAACACTTCATTTGGACACACTGTATACTGTATGACTCAGATCTAGACCGTCATAAATAACTTGTGAATGAAACGACAGCTCTGTGCAGACTGAGAGCTGCAGGGGGTTGGAGAGGTAGGTCTCACTGGTGACAGGTTATTAGTATTAGGTCCTAATGAATGCAGGATGTGGTCGGCAAGGATTTAAAGCCCCTTAAAAAAGTCACCCAATTTCAGAGCACACACACACACGCACAACTACTTGTGCACACACACAAATGCTAATTACGAACTAGCGCAGTCTAGGGGGTTTGTTATTTGGCCATCTAAACACTAGACCTAACCTGGAGTGCAATATAGGGGAAAAGACGAGGAAAAAACAGAAAAGGTGGTCTGGTTTTTTAAGAAGAATGAGAAATAACAGTATTTGGTGAGCTTACCAAAAGGGTACACCTTTCACCATCACTGCCTTGGCCAGCTCCGTCTGAGCTCCCTTGAGTGGCATGACCAGGCAGTGGTCAATGCGATAGTTCGCGGTTTTTGGCTGGAACCCATGGGTTTTCCTGATGTGTGGATTACTGTAGTGGCCCTGGCATTCCGCGTGTCCTTCACACATCTCTGGAAGCACACCTGAACTTTATTGAGGTGATCACTTCCAGCGTACGCATGCGCACTCATACACACACATTTATCAACAACCCATATTTCTCAATGAAAACCAGACCATACAAAATGTGAAGGAAAGGAAGGAAATGGAGAGAACTATCACTTTCCACTCATCCTAACACTGATACAGTATGTAAGAGTATACTGACTGGGGGACTGGGCCTCAGTCAGTGGCACATCACTTCTTTTTTACACTAGCATACAGTAGAAATACTACGGTATGTCAATCATTAATTAGTAAAGACAGTCTCTACCATCACATGTAAGTTCTGCTACTTTTCCAGCCTTGTTTGAATGAATGTGAACAGTAACCTCTCCAACAGAGCATCATGCAGATCCAAGCTTTGGCGCTTTGGCGTGGAACTTCACCAACTGCTACATGCTGTGTGCTGGGGGCAGGTGTGCCTCTTTTGAAGCATGGTAACCATTGCGACAGTAATCACGATGCTGTGTGCGAGTGTAGGCGCTTGAGCCGCTAACCACTGTTTTTTTATCTACTTCAGCAGCCTCTTGAGCACGCCGAGTCCTCCAATAGCTGTATGGAAACTCTCCACATGCACTTACACAGGAAATGCCTGAACGAACAACCTTTCTTACATTAAACCCCTTGAAACGCTTGGCTGACAACCCTCCATCGTCCCCTATGCACCCCCTGCTGTATCCCTGGCTCCTCTCAGCCCCTTGTGATAAGGACTTATTATTAAAACCTTCTAGAGAGAGCTGCGATGTTGGGATGAAAGGGGAGGGGTACAGGCTGTGTTGAAGGCTCGGCACAAATGCTATGAAATTGGTGCCTTGCAGTAACTTAAAGAGAAGTACAGCATGAACGCTTCACCTGAAAGACATTGAAGAAGCTGTGAAAGCACTGCGACAAGGTCTGCAGTTCCACTTCCACTGAGGCGTGTCCACTATTTATGAGACCTAGAAAAGCCACACCTACTGATGCACTTGCGCACAAACACACACACCCACCCACACACCTATAATATAAGCAAACTTCTCGCTCTGTGACACACATACAAACGGCCAAGCTTCCTACGCACAGACCCTCTTCTAATATAGTGTCTGGATCTCTACAAGCCCGATTAGAGGGCACACACTCTAGCCCCGGGAATTAGCATCAGAATGAAGCCAGGTGATTATCATCTGCTGGGCCAAGTCTCCACCGGAGACTGCCATTGGTAAAGTTAATGAGAAGAGGAAGAGAGGGAGAGAGGGAGAGAGAGCGATTGGGAGAAAGGGGGATGGACGGACAGGTTTATCAGCTACTTAACAATCCTTGTGTTAGAATAGAAAGGTAGCTGCATTTCCCACAGGGATCCCTCCATTTTCCCTCCAGGAAAAGGAAAAGAATAATAAAGAGGACATCAACATTTGGACCAGATGGATGGTCGGATGGACAGAGTAGTACATTTTTGGAGAAGACAGAGGCGGCTGTGATGCAAGCATTCATATTTTATCTTAAATGTGCATACATAAGTGCTGCATTCAGGGCACTGTCACATCTGTGTCACCTTGAGTACACAACACGCACACATACACACACACACACACACACATACATACACACACACCTGGGCTCTCCTCATTCTGTCAGTGTGTGTAAGCAATTAGGGCCAACTCTCTACTGTTTTGGCAGGGTTGAAGAAGAGGTAGGAGGACTAAGTGTGTGTTCTGTTTTTCTTCATGTATGTCCCTGTCACCAGGATGGATTCAGTGTGGATTCAGAAGCAAATATAATCCCATTATAATAACACTCAACCAATCATAATGGTGTGTTAATTACACATTCCATTGTCACATTCATCATCCGTTTGAAGTAGGACGTGCTCCCACAGATGAGGACAAAAGGGATCTCAGTATTCACAACCTATCCTACCGTTCATACATATTCACCAAGCGTCAGGGCTGGCTCTGATTCATCAACTGCCTCTGTGCTCAAGTTTCAACTTGTAGCACATCCTCACGAGTCACTGTGTTCAACCCATCAACCACTCCGTCTCCCTCTTTTTGTTTTCTCTTCCATCCCCTGTGTCCCTCATATCTTTTCTAATATCTTCCTCACGTTCATTCTCATTTTGTTTCTCTCTCTCTCTTATAGTCTCTGTCTCTGTCGCATCCCTCTTGTTATCTCTCTGCTGGGTTGCATCGTTCCTACATTTGTTTATGGAGGAGACTAGCAGAGTCAACTCCTAAACCGTGGTGTTATTTACTGTCATAAATACATACTGTACATACATATATATATATATATATATTATTTTTTAAAGGGTTTCTCTCTATCTCCCTCCCTGTCGTTTTCCATCTTTCACCCTCTCTTTCATTCCTCTCAATTCATTCTGTGTGATTCAATTCTTTAGAATCATTTAATCTGAGCCCCATTCCATTCTATAATTGTGTGTGTGTGTGTGTGTGTGTGTGTGTGTGTGTGTGTGTGTGTGTGAGTGTGTGTGTGCGTGCGTGGAGTGCCTCATGTATTGATCGCTCTTTGATATATGTGTGAGTGTGACTCACTTATTGAGTGAGACACATGTGTTTATGTGCGTCAGGTATTGACAGCTCTTTCACTGTGTTCTGTCACTCACTATATTCTGTGTGAGTTATTCCAACAGTAATTTGAATAGTAGGAATTACAATGGACTTAAAGACACTTACTGATGTATGGGTGCGTTAGTAACTACGTCAATGAATTTAGTCTGACGCAACAGTCAGTGCTTTGTGTTTCAAACAGCTCTCTCTCGTCCTATCATCTGATCGCGCTCTCTCTATTAATCTATCACCACCCGTCTTTTTCTTTTTTATTTCACCTTTATTTATCCAGGGAGGGCCAGTTGAGAGCAAGCTCTCTTTTCCAATGACACTCTGATTACATAAAAATACAACTATAGACAGTAAAAATAACATAAACACAGGAAACAAATTACAGAATGACAAATAACAGATCAGATATCAAAGTGCACATGCACATTCAGAATGCATGGAGTCATACAAAAGGCTTTTGAAGTGCTTAAATGGAATCAAATTACAACAGGATCTGCAGGTTATTCCATTTATATGGGGCATAATATTCAAATGCAATTTTACCCACTTCTGTCCAAACAAACAGAATATTTAAAACCAAGGAGTCATGTGCACGAGTGCTGTAGGTACACAATTTGTAATTTAGAAAACTCTAATTTACTAATTTTAGTAAAACTTTATAAATAAACAGAATGCAGTGTTGCTCTCTTCTCAGAGCCAGAGAAGTCCAGCCAACATTCTGATATAGGTGGCAGAGGTGAGTTCTGAATCCACCACCAGTTATAAATAGTGTAGTGCAGAGTAGTAAACTGCATCAAGAGGCTTCAGCGTAGAGGGAGCAGCATGCATATAAATGACATCACCATAATCTAAAACAGATAAAAACGTAGCTTGAACAATCTGTTTTCTACAGCTCTGAGTGAGGCAGGATTTATTCCTATAAAAGAATGTCAATTTTGGCTTCAATTTAATTAAAAGTTCAGATATATGTGATCTAAAAGATAGCTTGTCATCCATTTTTTACTCAGCCACGTCTCTCTGATTTCGTTTCCCTTCCTTATCAGTGTCCCCCCCCCACTTCTGGTTAAATAATGGTTAAATAAATAATAATACTAAATTATTCTCTCTCCCTCTGGAGTAACAAGCCCCTGCTAGCCTGCTAGCCTTGTGGAACTTGTTAATTACATTTGGAGATTGAGAGACCCATGAGGGGAACAATGTTTAATCGATGAATACAAATTAATTAGGCCTACTTTGATTCTGGGCATTCCTGTATCACACGCACACACACCCCCTCCCCCCCACACACACAGTGATACTTGAAAGTATGTAAACCCCTTGTGCAATCATAGATTATTCTTTTTTTACTATGAAATCTGTATTTAATCAGAACCAGTCTTTGTTATCTGACGTAACAGGTTTATATTTACCAATTCCATATGTTGTTTTAGAGGGAATCAGGTGCAAAAATAAGTGAACCCCAAGTTGCCGTGGTTAAATCAAGTAGGTAAGTAGAATCAGGAGGATAAATAATTGGGTACCAAATTAATAATTTGAAGGACAGATCTTTAGAAAAGAGTTCGGGTGCGATAAATAGAGATAAGAAACCTTATCTGGTCAGTTTTGTGTTATCCATACAGGTAAATGCAAAACACACCATGCCGAGAGGAAAGGAGATCTCAGAGGACATCAGGAAGAGGTTAGTGAGAGCACATCAGCCTGCGGAAGGCTATTTAAGATTTGAGCTCCATTAGTCCACTGTGAGGCAAATCATGTACAAAGGGAGAGCATTTAATATGACAGCAACTCAGCCTAGAAGTGGACACCCTTCCAAAATATCCACAAGAGCCACAAGAAAAATAACAAATCAGGTAAAAACCAACCCAAACATAATATTTAATGATTTGCAGACCTCCCTTCCTGCATCTCAGGTAACTGTGGATGCTTCAACAGTAAGAAGAACACTGAATCAAAATGGCATTCATGGGAGGGTTGCTAGGAAGAAGCCTCTGCTGTCAAAAAAGAACCAAACTGCTCTTCTTAACTTTGCCGGAGACCATCTCGACATGCCTGAAGGTTTCTGGAAGTCCATTCTCTGGACAGATGAGTCCAGAATTTACCTTTTTGGTCACAATGAAATCCACTATGTTTGGCAAAAAACAACAACACTGTCTACCACCAAAAGAACCTTATCCCAACAGTCAAGCATGGTGGTGGGAATGTCATGATCTGGGGCTGCTTTTCCTCCTCTGGACCTGGCCGACTCCACATCATTAAGGGATCAAATTTTGAATTTTGAGGTATACCAGGAGATTTTTGAACAGAACTTCAAGCCATCAGTCAAGGAGCTAAAGCTGGGCTGAAAATGGGTCTTTCAACAAGACAAGGACCCAAAGCATTCAAACAAATCTACCAAAGAATGGCTCAGGATGAAGAAGATTTGTGTTTTGGATTGGCCACGTCAAAGTTCTGACCTAAATCCAATTGAAATGCTGTGACAGGACCTGCATTTTATTTAATTTTATTTTACCTTTATTTTACCAGGCGAGACAATTAAGAACAAAATTCTTATTTACAATGCCGGCCTGCAATAAGGGGAAAGGGGAGGGGGGCTGAAAGATAAAACATGTTAAAAACAAAGCACAATAAGCATTAAACACATGCATGTAACACAAACAATACAATAAAAGCACTAACGGACATCAAGAATGGAATACAACAGTAAGCACAAAAAGCAGACAGGCAACACAAGACAATACAATACAACAAAACGCACTGGGACACAGACAAAAAGCAGACAGGCAACACAAGACAATACAATACAACAAAACGCACTGGGACACAGCCAAGCAAACACAACAATACAGCAGTAAGCACTGATATACAGTCAGGAAAGACAATAATACAACAATAAGCGCTGGGACACAACCAATCAACACAGCGATACAACATGGACACTAAGACAGCCAGTAAACAAACCAATACAACGATACACACTGAGACACAGTCAAGCAAACATAAATACGGTACAACAATAACCACTGAGACACAGCCACCAAATACAACAACAGCAATAAGCACTTACGAAACAGGCCAACAAACATTAGAAAACAGTATTAACATTAACACAGAAAAGCTTAAAAGCAGAGAATGAGCAGACATGAGCGTATGGGGGCATAAAAACAAGTGCAGGTGGACAGAGGGTGTGTGTAAAGGGAATGAATACAAGTGCTGCCCTACAGAGAAGAGAAGCATGTGCAGGAATCAGTGAGGGTGTCTGAAATAGTGAGTCTGAAGGCAGAGAGGGAGATGAGTTTATCCAATTTGAGGTTTTTTTGCAGAGCATTCCAGTCAGAGGGGGCAGCAAACTGGAATGATGCACGGCCAAGGGAAGTGGTGGATTTGGGAATTTTTAGTTGGATGTGGAGTGAGGATCGGGTGTTGCGAGGGTGAAGCAGGAGACACAGATAGGGGGGTGATAGGTGGAGTTTGGGTTTTAGAGATGAGGGTGAGCCAGTGCATGTGACGGCGGGTGTGAAGGGAGGGCCAGTTGACCAGGGAGTAAAGAGTGCAGTGGTGGGTACTGTAGGGGGCGTTAGTAGCGAACCGGATGGCGGAGTGATACAGTGAAGCGGGCAGTTCCTGCCAGACACCCCTCAAACCTCACTCAATTGACTCACTTCTGTAAGGAGGAGGCAAAAATATCTCAAAACAGATGTCAGAGACTGATTAGTGGCTATATGAGACGTTTACTCCAAGTTATCGTTGCTAATGGAAGTGCCACAAGCCTGAACACATTTCTTTATAATTTAGTTTTCTACTAGGCAAGGCAGGGCAAGGCAAGTTTATTTGTATAGCACATTTCATACAACAGGGGCAATTCAAAGTGCTTTACATACATTATTTAAAAATACAGCAAGAGGAGCATAGTAAGAAAATAAAAAGTACAATGAAAAAAAGGAAATATAAGAAGTAAATAGATAAAACATTTAATAAGACAATAGTTAATGGAAAAAAAGACATTGATAGAAGTGCTTGTGTTTAATCATAACTGCTGTAAAACATGTCAGTTGCAACAACATTTGAAATATCTAGGCCTTTGGTGATGATAAGGTCCAGAGTGTGACCTCGATTATGAGTAGGGAGGTTCACATGGTGTTGAAGTTCAAAAACATCAAACAGAACAGAGAGTTCTTTGGCTTTGTTGTCCTCTGAGTTATCTACATGAATATTGAAATCACCAGCAATGATCAGACCGTTAAATTCAGTAGTAATGACAGAGAGAAACTCGTAAGTTCATTAAAGAAGATAGTAGAGTATAGGGGTGGTCTGTATAAAATTATAAAAATACTTTGAGTGGAACATTTAAAAACAACTGAAAGATATTCAAATGATAAAAATTCTCTGAAGGACGTCTGTTTGCAGTTAAAACTGTCTCGGAAAAAAGAAGCGATTCCACCACCTTTTTTATGGGATCTAACAACATCTAAGGTTCTAAAATTGGGGGGTGCTGACTCGCTAAGAATTGGTGTCTTGTTATCTTTATCTAACCAAGTCTCAGTTATAAATAAGAAATCTAGTTCACAGGAGCTAATCAAGTCGTTGATTAAGAGAGACTTATTAGCTAAGGATCTGGCATTGAAAAGTGCTAGCTTGAGTGGTTTTGTGTTTGGTCTCTGTGTGGGCTGTGTGTGGCAGGGTACAGAAATTAAATTTGAGGGGTGTATAAAATATTCTGACTTGCAATTAACTGTTCTGTTACTGATATGAACTGTTAGGGATATTAAGAATTGAGAGTCCCAGTTGTATATCAGGAATGTCAATGGTATCAACTCTATGGAAGCGGGGACTGTTAGAGCTGATGGGTGAGATCCGGGGGAGAGGGATGGGTGTTGTAGATAGTGTCCTGCAGCGTCGGGGTATGGGTGGGGCAATGGGTATTGTTGATGAGGCTGGCGTCACAGGGAGTGTGGGGCCAGGTGTTGTAGAATGGAGAGTTGCCTGAGATGGAGCAGCTCTCGGGGTGAGCTCTACTCCTGTCTTCACCATTTTCTCTAACCAATCTGAGAAAGGCAGGAACGGCATGGGTCAACAGTCGGTAGCGGTCCACAGATGAATGTCTCCATCTTAAGCTTGTCAAGTCTATTGGCAAGTTCCATAAAATCACGTCTCAAGTCTACTGAGCCCATTTTACGTGAATCGGTTTGTCCCACGTGTAATACGAGACGCTTTGTGTCTGTTTTTTTTTCTTTGTGTCTCTTCCAAATCTTTTGTTATTTCTGAGACCGTTAGGTTAGGATAATTAGGTTCATTTTTTACCTCTTACCTTTCTGATCTCAGAGTCTCCAATCAACAAAGTATCTTTTGGAGGGGAGGTCTGTTTCATCCGCTGCATATCACACAGAGAAGTAGAAGACACGTGATTCCCATGCCTGGGAAATCTTGGCTTGACTGGTGTTCTTATCTCGGGCCTTGGGAGTCATGCCAGCTCGCTGCTCCGCAGGCCGGTCTCAGACTCTGTTTAGTCATGCAAGCCCAAGGCTCGGGCCTATCTGTTGCTAATGATGCTAACGAGGACTTCAGTTGGCTGCTTTTCAGTTGTTTCGCTGGGGGATAATTGCAGCTGTCATTTACCTCGTTAGCTTTGGGAAGTGTGAATTTTGATTTAAATCCTCTTCAAAGGATTGCATGGGTGGAGAACCATTATCGCATAGCGATTCTCGAGTGCGGAGAGTCAGCTCTGGAGAGTATATTCCAATAAGTCTACTCTCTTTGAAAGATCCACACAACTTTGACAGATAGCAGGCATGGTAGGCAAAAGATAGGGGGAAAACTGTAGAAAAGAAAACTAAGAAAAGAAAAGAAAAGCAAAGAAAGCAATAGGCAGGGGGGAGCAAGCAAGAAGCACATCTACTGTCCTCTAAACCAACATATGGAATTGGTCCTGATTAATCTTTATTTAATCAGACTGGTTCTGATTAAATAAAGATTTCATGGTAAAAAACAAAAAAAATCTACGATTGCACGAGGGGTTTACATACTTTCAAGCATCACTGTATACTGCATCACTCACGTCCACGAACAAACAAAGAAACACACACACACACATTTTCTCTTGCTCCATTTTTCAGTCTCTCGATACAACTTTTTTTTCAAATATGTTTTTAGGGCATTTCTGCTTTAATGGGATAGAGACAGTAGAGATTGAGAGAGACAGAGAGGAGGGATGACATGCAGGATATGTCGACAGCCGGAAGCGAACCGGGGACCCTGCGATTACATGGCTGATGCCTTAGTGTGCTACGCCACCAAGCACCTTTAATCTACTCTCTATCTATAGCTCCCCTACCCTACCCTCTATTTCCCTCCCTCCCGCCCTCCACACTGTGTCATAGTAGGTGTGTACCTGTGTGCCCTCTATTTCAGCCTGGTTTTGAGGAGGCTGATATCAAAGCAGTAGCAGGAGAGGCAGGTGTTTCTGCTGGTGGTGTAATGATGTTCAGCTGCCATCACAGCAGCAGCAGAGCAGCAGGTGTAGATCCTTCAGTGGAATGCAAATTGAGATGTAAAAGTGCAACAACATGTACTGTAGAACGCTCATTGTCAAGCTGATTCTAAGTGCTTACACATACTATAGCATGCATGCACGCATGTATACACACGTGCATAAACACACACACCACACCACACTAAACACTCACAGGGCCTCTCAGTACAGGATTTAATGCTCAGGGGGGCAGACGTAGCTGCAGGCTATAGTCCTATTCCCCCAGCTGTCCCTTTACCCGGTCTGACCATCCCCATATTCACATCTGCCTTCAAGCATGAAACATGCGTGGACATGAACCACAAACAGACAGAGAAAACACAAACACAAATGATGAAATATACACACGGTGGTAACACCCCCAACCGCACACCCAACCACCCACCCACACACACAGCGGGAGTGATCAAGCAGCTGTCCTCATTGATCTATTTGATGTCCTGCGTTGTGGTGAGTCAGTGGACAGTGGAGATTTGTGTGAGAGTACGGCCAACGGACAGCCCTTTATCAGCAGTGTCATGGAACTGTGCCAGTCTCGTGCTCCGGTCCACACACTAACATTACTCACACTGGCGGCCTGGGCAATGAGGCGAGGAATGAGATTGTGATCACAACTCACTTGATCACGGCTGCAGTCAGCGCACACTAACTCACAGTGTCAATTACTAGACATTGTATATTCATGAACAGGAGGGTCAAGACTATGCTGAAACCTCGAGAGCCGTCCCAATCAAAAAAAAAAGCTGCCCCCCTCCCCCAGAGAGAGCAGCAGAGGTGACTGGGGTGTCCGTCCCAGGGCTACACAGATGTGACTGACAACCCGAGTACCTCTGCTTTTAATCTCCCTTAAAAAACCCTGGTGGACCCCCTAATCCTCTCTGAATAGTTTGTCCCGCCGCTTAAGTCTGAAAATGAATAGGCAGGGTGGGAAGTCACCTTCCATCTCGGGGCAGAGTTATGGGGCTTTGTTCCACATTCTTGGAATTATTGCTCTAAAAAAATAAATCTAGTCAGCCTCTTACAGTGATATGTAGTAGTCTGTGGTAACTCCCATCCCTCCTCAGCCACACTCTTCTCATCTTTAATCCCCCTCTAGCTTCTTCTAGTTAGTATCTCTGCTCCACATCTCATTGCAAATCCCTACGTTTGTGAATAACAGACGAGATCACTTCCAAGAGAGGAATATAAACTAGAGGAGTAGAAATATTCTGTAAGATATCCCCATCCTGCACTAATGTTATATCCACCACAGTCCCCTGTGACTCTGGATAATTCTCCTTAAGTTTTGAAACAAGTATTACATCACCATTACAAGGACCTATCCGTCTTTCTAAAGGATAGTGATAATAATTGAAAGAGACACAGCATACAAGAAGTCAGACTCTTGCGAGTCGAGAGCAAAGCTCTTGAATGTCATCTTGAAGAGACTATTGAATGTAATTTGATCTTTCACACTGCTGAAATTATGCTGAGATGCCATTTAAATATCCCTCATGTATCAGCCCATACAAACCGAGGGCCCCAATTTGCTTCCACTAAAGAGTGCTGCGGAACAATACGTTTTAGAGGCCGGGTTTTGACATGCTTAAAACCGCTTAAAACTGAAGGCCCCACCATGCCTAAGACTTGCTGCGTTGTGTTTTGCACGGCAGACAATAAAACACTTTTTATTTACTTCCCCAAAAAGCGAAGGACAGTAAAAGAAGAGATCTGTGGCTTCAGGCCATCCGCAGTGGGACCCTTCCAGTCAATATGTGTATGTCTGTGGCAAACACTTCATAACAGGTTAGTTAATGATGTTAAATGAAGTCAACAGTTATAATGTTAAAAGTCAAAGTAGTGAATGTTGATGCTGCATTGAAAGGGAAATATATAACATATACTGTATATATAGGGAATATAGAACAAACTGAAAAGCCAAGGAAATCCCAATTTAATGTTAAAGCTTGTAGCTTGTAGCTTTATCCTGTAGCTAGGTTTATAATGGCCTCTCATTCACACACAAATGGCGGCAAGCCATGGTAATGCAAGGCCAGAATTAGAATTGGTGACTATTGAGTGAAGTATCAGCTGTTTGGGGGGTCATAGTCCAAACAATCATTATCAATTACTTTATGACTACATATTTGATGAGTGCATTTAACCAAAGCTGTATAAAGTTCTTTTGAACGAGTATCTGCATTTGGCTTACAACCCTACTGGTTTCAGGATTCCATGTGAATGACTGCAATCATCCAGATTATGTCCCATCTATTTTTCCACATCGGCGGAAATTAACAGAAGGCACAGTTAAATTACGGCGCATAACAAAAATGCCAGGAAGAGAGAGGCTGGTGATGATAGGAAGGTCCTGTCAGCCAAAAGAAAACGAAGAAGCTTCACCCACTGAAGAACCTCTCACTGAGCCCACTGAAGGATCTTTCACTGAGCCCACTGAAGAACCACTTCATGGTACACTGGGCGACAGGCCAGTTTCACACAAGGAGCAGGTTGCTATTGCCATAGAGGTAGCCAGTCTCAGGAGAGAGAGATGAGGCAAGTTGGGAGAGAGATGAGGCCAGAAGAGAATGTAATGCTGCACTGCAGAACTGATCTAAGGAGCGATTGTCAGTGAATGCTGTTCGAGGCAACAACACTGCTTGCAGGGCCATAACTGGACTTGACTAGGGCAGTGTTTGACTGTCTACATCGTTACCTTGTTCAGTTCATCAAGTCACCACCTGAGGTTTTTCCATTGTCTACCGAGGACCTGCTTTTCCTCTGTTTGCGCAAGCTACGCCAGAATCCATCAATTGCTTTGCTGAGCCAAATACTGGACCAAGGACAGTCTACCATCCGCAACATATTCCACCGTTGAATCCTCTGTATGCAAAGATCACCTTCCTCATCCACTGGCCTGACAGCGATTGCATTGACAAACCATACCACCAACGATGAAGGCCAGATTTCCTCGCCTCACATCAATTATTGATTGCTTTGAAATCAGGATTGAACATCCAGCCTTAAAACCAGGTAAAGACACCAAAAAATATGTAATTTGTGATTACTTGGCCAGGTATCTTTTGAAAGCTAACCATGTTTTGTTTTTTGTTTTTTCCACAGGGCCAAATCTTACTCCAGTTATAAGAAGTGGACTACAGTCAAATGTGGATGAGATTGAGAACAGGGATGTAGCTACCATTGACAAAATAGTACATGTGTGTGCTGCCTTGGTCAACATAGCATTGGGTTAAATAAAAACAGACAGGGGGATGTGTAGCCAGTTCATCAGTCTTGCTCTCCTTACTGTTTGAGCTCATATGAACAATCTGCTTACAACTTACAGTAATGTGTATGGTGCTTGGGTCACATTTACACATTTCTATTGTATTAGAAGAAGAAGAACTGCTTCTAACTGCCTCTCTAAGAAGAACTGCAGGTCCCAGAATGTCTTGTAGAAAGACGTCATATAAGTTGACAGTTTGTTGTTTTTGAGAAATGTGAATTGTACATTGAATTGAAAGTGAATATCTAATAGCTCGTTTTATTGAAAAAGAAAGTGATCACAAGTGTATGTCAGCAGATTTGTATATAAAGAACCTTTCGCTTGATATCACCAGTCCTAGCCATCATTTCAGAAGGTAGAAATACTACACTGTGACTCGTAATGTTGTATGTATGTAATGTTAATAAATAATAGGCACAAACTGATGTTCTAAAAGGTCAAAACTATAGCTGCATTTACTTCCCTGTGTTTAAATGAGTCCTCTTGCTCTTCAATATTTGACCTACTCCACATGTTCATAGCCTTATCGTAACATGTATTCTTACCAGTAGCAGCTAGTCAAAACCATATAATTTACTGCTTTTTATAAAGCGATAAAAGTAATATTGAGCAGAATTAAGTTCAGCCTACTGGTCCGGCCCTCCACAATAGTCCCGGTTTCTCATGTGGCCCATTGTGAAAATTAATTGCCCAACCCTGGTATAGACCCTAGGCCTACTGGATTTATTAGCCCCCCCACTCAGTATCACCACCAGCCGCCACTGATGCTGTTATATTTATTTGTTCTTGTTTTAATGCTTCAAATGTAAATCTCTTTGAGCTGCGCTTTACGAAAGGTGCTATACAAATAAGGTTTATTTTTATTATGATTATTTTTATTCCATGCATTTTAATGATCCTGAGTCCTGATCGTCTCCCCTGGTACACTTAAGATAAAGCTGAGTAGGCTCCAACTCTATGTCCCCAAGACTCAAAAGAAACATGATCTCTTATGTCATTTCATGAGCCCTAATGGTTTCTTGGCTGATTCCAAATACCCCTTACCGCTGTGGCGAGAGACTGCTGCTGCTGCTGCAAACTAGTTTTCTCTTCTCTGTCCTCTGATGTGTCCAAGCAAGGATTTGAGCTCTAACGAAAGCCACTGTTTATTTTACGTTTTCAGAAATAAATCATGAAAATCTAGCAGGGGAACACTTGAATTATGATTGGATAGGCTACATATGAATAAATAATTTGTCACGAGCTCCTGTCTATGGAACTGGAGGCTTATTAACTTTAAATATAGCACCATCAGCATCACAGCATGCACCACTGTAACTCCCCTGCCAACAGCATAAACACTCTAACAGTATGTTCCATGTACGGTACACACTATCACACTATATGTCACATGATCAAGTGAGGCCTACCTCACGAACACCCAGTCATTGAGATTCATCAAACAGAACTGGCACGATCAGATCAGAGACTGAGTACAGTGCTAACAAAGCTACAGTCATGGCCAAAAATATTGGCACCCCTGCACTTCTGTCAGATAATGTATCACTTCTCCCAGAAAATTGTTGCAATTACAAATGCTTTGGTATTCACATGTTTATTTTCTTTTGTTTGCATTGGAACAACACAAAAAAGCAGAGGAAAAAAAGCCAAATTTCATATCATTCCACATAGAACTCCAAAAATGTACTGGACTAAATAATTGGCAATTCAACGTAATATTTGGTAGCACACCCTTTGGAAAAAAGAACTGAAATCAATCGCTTCCTGTAACCATGAATGAGTTTCTTATGCCTCTCAACTGGAATTTGGGACCACTCTTCTTTTGCCAACTGCTCCAGGTCTCTTACATTTGAAGGGTTTTCTCTCAACTCATTTTGAGATCACTCCACAGGTGTTCTATAGAATTTAGATCTGGACTCATCGCTGGCCACTTCAGAACTCTGCAGCGCTTTGTCTTCGTTCGTGTCTGTCTTCTTGCTGGAAGATCCATGACCTGTGACGGAGACCCAGCTTTCTGACACTGGGCCCAACATTGCTCCCCCAAATTCTTCCCAACATCTGTGAACCTCCACCATGTTTGACTGTAGTGACTGTGTTCTTTTCTTTGAAGGCCTCATTTTGTTTTCTGTAAACAGTACAATAATAATAATAATAATTCATTAAATGTATATAGCGCTTTTCAGAGGCTCAAAGACGCAAAATGATGTGCTTTACCAAAAAGCTCTATTTTGGTCTCATCTGTGACGTTCTCCCAGAATGATTTTGACTTCCCCAGGTAAGTTTTGGCAAACTCCAGTCTGTCTTTTTTATTACATAGCGTCCCATATCATTCAGATGGAGACGGAGAGTGCGAGCTGACACTGTTGTCCCATGTATCTGCAGTTCAGCTTTTTTGCGTTGTTCCAATGCAAACAAAATAAATACCGGTAAACATGTGAATACCAAAGCATTTGTAATTGCAACAATTCTCTGGGAGAATTGGTGCATTATCTGACAGAAGTGCAGTATTTTTGGCCATGACTGTATATCTCTTATGCATGGCCTTGAGTTACAAATGACCACAACCAAGATGGGAACAATATAGCCTGAATCCCAAGTAAACACACAGCCTCCTCACACATTAATAAACATCTATAGATCCTTCCCTCCACAGTTCACGGTGTGGCCCTCCTACCTCTACACTGGGTCCAGGTATAGGGTGCTGCTGGTGGATTGAGTGAAAACTGAGACCAAGCCCTTTCCAAACCCCAAAATAATAACAGAAGAACCTGTCAGGATAAAAAGGTCATTCAAACTCTGCCCTTCTACAGCGAACCCACTTTCCTTCAACCTCCTCCTTTTACCCCAGAGGCTGTGGAACACAGAGACAGAAAGGCTCTATCAGGTAACCATAGCAACCATACAGTCCACTTACAGAATACCAAAGACCTGCCTGTATTCCTTATTCCATCATCCATCTCTTGACCAATGAGAGTCAAAGTCCTATAATTGGGTAAATTCATCCAGCAATATATTTGCCCTCTTTTACCATATCCAGCGAGAGCAGGCCATGCATTGCTGTCTTATCTTATAAAGGTACAGGTTTTCCCATTGGAGATTTGATTTCCCGTAGAATAATCTACAACTACAGTAACACACACTATGTTAATGCAGAGCTCTTGAGTGGTAATGTGTTATGACCTTTCTTTAATATTTTAAATCAACCTTAAACCTACTCCATTCTGAAAGGCACGGACGCTGATGAAAAATGCACGCAGGGAGATGAGACTTCTGACTCCAGACACGGGAGAAGCTCCCTGTAGACTTGCAGAACCAGGCATCGGGATGATTTAGTGCAGGTAAATTAATCCTGAAATATAACAGGGAAGTAATGGCACTCTGCTCCTCCTCCAACTTCATCCATCATTCAGGACAATCTAAACCCAAAGGACTGTCACGACTGCGTCTGAACAGGCCTGTAACTGCCAATGGTCAGAGGTTAACATGCATGGGGAAGGGGAGCAGGGGTCATGGGATGAACGGTTGTCATGTCAGTTTGTGATGTTCCACTCGTTTCCAATTGGGTGGAAAGAGAGACGATTTCTTGCTATACAAACTGACAGTTTAATTCGGTATTTTGAGAGAAAATGCTATTTCAGAGTTTAATTGACTGACCCCATAGTCAGTCATGGTTTTGGTCTCACTTCTAAGCTGACAATATCATCCAACATCAGATGGCTGTTTTAAAAACGTTCTTTAAAACTATTGAAACCACCCCACCCCAATCCCTATGAATGAATGGTCTTTATTGTCATTGCTATAGTACAGGTACCAAACAACGAAATGTGGGAGGGGTGGCTCCCCTGGTGCTAGGAAAGAAAAAAACTAAAAAAACAAGAAGGGAAAGGAGCTGGTTTACATAAATAAAGGCTATGTACACTATCCACTATACTATACTGTACAGATAAAACACTGTGCTGTACTCTATGCTATGCTATACCTATTCTAACATTTCTAGGGTTGTCATATTGCACATATTGTTATTGCACATTCATTTAAAGTGTCGCAGTTTGCAGGCTTGAAATGTACACATTTGTGCCTCAGCACTACACCTGATTTTTCAATCCAGCAGCTGCCATCAATCCGTCCAGACTGTCCAGGGCCCAGAACCTAGGTCTTTGCTGTGTTCAGGTCCTGGATGGCCCTGGGGTAGAAGCTAAGCTTCAGTCTGTTTGTCCTTGCGGCCATGGTCCTGTACCGCCTGTTCGAGGGCAGCCGGGCAAAGTGTTCGTACCCAGGGTGGGATGGGTCTCTGGAGATCTTGGAGGCCTTCCTGAGGCAGCGTGTGTTGTACAGCTCTTCCAGAGAGGGGAGGGGGGCGCCGGTGATCTTCTGGGCTGTTCTCACGACTCTCTGTAGCGCATTTCTCTCTATCCCACATCACTACACTCTTTAACTGTGTAGTCAATAGTAATCTGTCTGGTATGTGTGAGCTGTAGATTCAACATGACCTCAGACAGGAAAGTAGAGCGGTAGTGTGGGGAAAGTAAAGAAACTTTTTTGATGATGATCCATTGGTATCACTCTCTGTAGGTGGAAGTGCTACCTACTGGGTTTGTGTCACTCACGGATACCCTTTCAAATGTAAATACTATCCACTGTCACTCACACACACACTCACAAAAACTAGACACACTCTCTATCCAACACACACAAACACGTACACATTCTCACAACTCATTGCTACACTCACCGTCTTGCTCATCACTTCCACCCACTACACACACATACATTGCACATGCAGTTCAGGACAGTCAATTATAGTCACAGTGATTCACATCCTCTCCCATTCCCTCCATCTCACAGCCACAGACAACTGAATGCCATATCTGTTCTCAGCAAGTGTAATGATGTAGCTGACATCTACAACCTATGGTTAACGTCACCAAAACCCCCAGGAACAGCTCCCCAATGTATATGGTAAATGTATGGAAATTGTAGGAATGTGAGTGAATTTCATTTCTTTTTTACCCCTACCCCTCGTTTTTAAGTGCCACTCACTTTCTGGCTTTCCCCTCGGAACAGCATTACACGGGGTAATGGTTGAAAATCTTCCCCTATGAAATGGGATAACCCTTCAAGACTGTGATACATCATCAGTAGTATCATAGAAAATCATGGACGCTCGCGATTCGTTCAGAACTTAAGTTTCACTCTATCAATCGATCAAACAAGTTATCAATGCTTCATTACCAGGCAAGTTCATGACAGAATAGCTAAACTAACTTTATTTATTTATGTAAACCAGCTCCTTCCCTTCTTGTTTTGTTTTTTTTCCTAGCACCGGGGGAGCCACCCCTCCTAAATTTCGTTGTTTGGTACCTGTACTATAGCAATGACAATAAAGACCATTCATTCATTCAAAAAAACTGGTCAGAAATCTGATCTAAACTTCAACAGCCACATAAACTTGATAACTAAATCAGCCTACTGTCACCTGAAAAACATAACAAGAATGAGAAGTTTCATGTCCAAGCAAAACCTTGAAAAACTCATCCATGCATTTGTTTGAGTAGAGCTGATTATTGTAATGGTCTAACAGGTCTATCTAAAGGAGCTGTTCGTAAACTGCAGCTCATCCCAAATGCCACTCCTAGGGCCGGTTTCACAGACAAGGCTTAAGCCTAATCCTAGACTAAAAAACATCTTAAATGGAGATTTTTTTTTTCTTCAGATTTTATCCCCTTTTTACACCCAATTTGGTAGCCAATTGAACCCAACCTAGCATCCAATTATCCCCTGCCTATTGCGAAGGATCCGCCGCACGACCCCCGTGGCCGGCAGTCCCAGAGGAGGCCGCCAGGCAGACTAGCTGACTGGCTCCTCGAGCCCAGCACCTGTTATTCCGGCACCCCGGGGGCGCTGTTGCGCGACGGATCCTTGTCCGGAACTACTCCTATACCTCCCTCGGGAGCGGCCGCCCAATATGCCGCTCCGCGTGTGTGCCCCAGCCATATCCGGATCTGGCGAGCTGGGATTCGAACCCAGTCCCCGGTGGGCAGCATGCACTAGTGGCCAGTGCTTAGACCGCTACACCACCGTGGGGCTTCAATGGAGATTTTACATTGAAAGTGTGATTTAGTCCAGGACTAGGCTTAAGCCTTGTCTGTGAAACCGGCCCCTAGGGTCCTAACAAAAACAAAGACATTTTTGTTAAGTCAATCCTGAGATCTCTACACTGGCTACCAATCTCTCTGAATTCAAAATCCTCCTAATTACATACAAATCACAAAATGGTCTTGGACCAAAATACATATCAGATCTTCTCCCACCCTATATTCCAGCAAGGCCACACACAATAGGGGAATTGGGACACCCTACCCCTACATGTAAACTGCAAAAAGGAGGGTTAGGCTAAGGGGTGAAATGGGATGGGCCATAATGTTTTCCTCAGTAGTGAATCATTTCTCTGAGGGTTTACACAGTATGTTTTTGTGTGTGTGCATGTATGTGTGTGTGTGCATGTATGCATGAGTGTGTGCATATGCAAAATGTATTGATAACATCTCCAAGTAAAAAACAACAACATATCTTTCAATTTATTAGACACAGGAAATGTCATCTTTATCAGATAAGTGTGAAGAATACTCATGAAAAAAAGCCACATCTGCTCTGACGAAACAGATAAATTAAGCAAGAGAGATTCATTCATCCATTGACAGCAGACAGGGTAACAGTGCTAGTTTGCTCCTTCCACAAGCCATCTTAAAAAGCAACAGGTGGAATACGTGACCACACACCAAATCTCATTGGACACATGCCATCTCTAGAACCCATTTGGATGTCCTCCTCCATGCTACTTCAAACTCAATCTAGCCTGTTTGTTCTCCCATTGGTGGAGCCTTCCTCACTCCTGCTCTCCTTACGCTAGAGTCTTGGGGATATTAGTCAAGCGCTGACTTGGAATGGGACCGGGGCAGCAGGCCCCTGATGGTCCATACTCAACCTTCTCTCTTCCTCCCACTCATTCCATTCCTGCCTTGAAGTGATCACTCATCTGACCTGACTGGAACGGTGAAGGCAATTAAAATGAAACCCTCATCTTCCCTTCATAGCCAGACCAGTGGTGGAGCCCTCCCTCTCCTACGTCATTTAAAACCTTCCCCATCCCCCCCCCCCCCCCCCTTCCCAACTCTCTCCAGCGGTCCTATCCATTATTTTCCATGGGAACATCCTCTACACTGTTCCCCTTGCTTCTCCCCTGTAGAACTCTCTTCTTGAGGGCATCTAGTTGGTTACTGGCCAGAGCCCCCCTCAGGGCATTGAAGAAGGCACAGTAGTGGGCCGTGTTGTGGAGCATGAGTAGGACTCCAGCCAGAAGCTCATTAGTCACCAGGAGGTGGTGCAGGTACGCCCTCTGGTGGTTGCGACAGCAGTAGCAGCCACACCCCTCCACCAGGGGGCTGAAGTCATCCCTATACCTGCAGGTCAAAGGTCAAAGATCAGGCGCACCAGGAGCAAGGCAGACTTGGAGCAAAACAGATGTGTGTGTACACACACACACACACACACACACACACACACACACAGTAGTGGTGGGAAATTGTAACATTCCAATCCATTAAAAAAACAGTGGGTCTTATACACTGGCTGAAGTGACTTGTTTAGCTGTTATGTTCCGACGTTTCTGTTGAACCCCACAGTGAAATGCATTCTGGGATACTGAGATGCACACTTCAGTGTGAGGATCGGCTGGTATTGGCATACTATGAATTTAGTAGGCAGTATGCTAGTATGCCATTTCGAACGTGTCATGTGTTTTAAAATAATTGCCTCAATTCCCACATCCTTCTATTAAACGGATGAATATTAAATGAATGGGTGTAAACTAGAACGAAATATCAAACGAAACAACTGTTGAAATAGGCTACATTTCTGTTACAGCTGAAGTGCTCGCTAACGACAATGATTTTATAGCAGATCTACAGTAGACTAAAGTGTGAGTGTCTATGTTCCCACGGCCTTATGTTTCCTCAGCTTAACCCTAACCCTAACCTTAACCCTAACCCTAGTAGTTAATTCACTTGAAAATGCCAGGGAACATGGGACCCTTTTTCGGGAGCAGGGAACATAGGACCCGGGGAACATAGGAATGACACCAGGACCTCATATTGGTCTTTGCCTGGGGTCCAAATCACTAACACCACTGCACACACAGACAGACAGATAGACACACAGACACACACAACCTTTCATCGAAGAACCCGACTGAGACACAGACACACAACCTTGTGAATACAAACCTCTTGTCGTTCAGGTTGATCTCAAAAGGAGTCATGTGTGTTTGGTCCTCTGGGTTATTGGCTCCATTCTCTGCAGGCTCCCCTGACATAGGCTTCTCCTCCTTCAGCTCCAGCACTGCCAACACACACCACCAAGACACATCTCACTCCACCAATCAGATCCTCTGCTAAATCCAGACATTTCAATTCATATCCTAAGAACCATACAACCAAAACCAATTATATTCAGTTGTGTCCTAATTTCACGCTGTTCTCCTTGGATATTAGTGGAGTCCATCCCACACCCCCGTAAATCACAAACAGACGCGCACACACACACACACACGCGGAATGGATTAAGAGAGGGAGGAAAAGGAAGCAGAGGGAGAGTTAGGAAGATAGCGGCAGAGAGTGAGGGAGAGGGAGAGCAGGCAGATTAGAATAGGGCCTGCATTACCAGCGTGGAGGCATATTGGGGTTAGGCTGTGACACTGCCTCCCCACACAGCACTCTAATTGGCTGAGAGGGGATTTGGGGTCTCTCCTCTGATTTGCTGGCCTACGCCAGCGCTGTGCTCACCTCCACTGAACTCCATTCCACTTCCCCATGCAGAATTGATTAGTGCTGTCAGACACTAAAACCTGCCTCATATACTGAACTCACATAGAAACAAAATAGTCTCTTATCACGCACCAAACGTACACCACACACTTATTCTCTCCATTTGTCATGTTCGGGTTTCTCTCAAAGATGACATGGTTCAGTGAGGTCATTAATTCATGGTACTGAGCTGAAGAAGCATCACTCCAATGTGAAATGTGAGTGTGTGTAGAGGAGGGATGTGAATCAAAGAGAGAGATGAATGCGTTCATATCATAATCAGCACCATTGCCATTGTGAACCTGATTATCATAAATTATTTTCTACATCACAGGTACTACCCCTGAGAATGATCATTACCATCAATAGCCTGGTGACTTTTCGTCATCAATATCATTCACTATGCACGTACGCACGCACGCACACACAGACACACACACACACACGCTGTGGTGACATCATTACCACACATAATCAATATACCCATCATCATACATATCCAACAGCATAAACCCCATGATCACCATATTTGATATAACCACCATGAATCAAGGCAGAAAGCAGTATGTGATGGATCCATATGATAACTAGATTAAGTGGAACGTTTCCAGCTATTCATCAATCTAATTCTACCAGCTGTATGACCACCAACGGCCTCTGAGCTAGGGGAGAGAAAAGAGACTGAAGCGGAGAGAGGGGGACCCTTGGTCAACACTGACAGTAGTCTACCACACCTGAAGAGGGCGCTGTACCTGCACACTCAGGGTCAGGGGTGATGTTGAAGTGGAAGCAGAGTGCACAGCCTCGCTCCGTCACCTGGAAGGGGAAGAAGCTCTCAAACAGGTCCACTCCCGCCTCCACACATGCCAGCACCTCATCAGGACGCCCCACGCCCTGTAGTAACCTGACACACACACAGAGAGATAAACAAACACAGCTTTATTACACACATGCAGACGTGTGGCAGACGGACGGACAAATAACACAGGCATGTGCACTGAGCGTCCACACACATCACAGAAACACACACACACACATACATACACACACACACACACACATGGCCCTAACCCTACATGGCCCTCCAAACTACATGGCCCTCCAAACTGAGTGTTATGCAAAATGGAGTGAATGCCTTGTGAATCATCGGCAAGATACTGGCGAATGGACAAGCAACACAGTCACAAATGTAATATTTGTTTTCATTAATAAAGATTTAAAAAATTATGATAACCAGTGAATTATCTTTTTCAATGTATTATAGAGTATTTATAACGAGTATAACATCGCTAGTATGCCAATGTCTCTAGCTAGCTATCAAACGTTACAACAATGTTTTAAGGCTGATTTGTGCATGACAGTCCCGCATTTTGACATATTTCCATGTTGCATTTCCCCCCTTTGATGGCATATGATGCCCGAAATGTAGCCATGCCGTGAAGTTGTTGCACGTGTTACTGCTCCTCTAATATCAGTGCAGACTGGCAGGGTAGGAGCACTGGTTGCTAGCCTACAGAGCACCGCTATTCTGTCATGAACTGGCCTGGTAATGAAGCATTGTTCTTTTTTAATTGATGGCAATTGATTGATGGCAGCTGCTGGACTGAAAAAATCTGGTGTAGTGCTGAGGCACAAATATGTACATTTCAAGCCTGCAAACTGCGACACTTTAAATAAATGTGCAATAACACTATGTGCAATATGACAACCCTAGTCGTCTATCTGTACAGTATAGTATAGTGGATAGTGTACATAGCCTTTATTTATGTAAACCAGCTCCTTCCCTTCTTGTGTTTTTTTAAGTGTTTTTTTAAAGTTTTTTTTTTCTTTCCTAACACCAGGGGAGCCACCCCTCCTAAATTTCGTTGTTTGGTACCTGTACTGTAGCAATGACAATAAAGTCCATTCATTCATTCATTCATTCATTCAAACTGAAGTTGTGAACAAATCACGAGCGTCTATGCTTTTCTATGATACTACTGATGACGTATCAGGGTCTTCAGAAATGGTTATCCCATTTCATAGGGTAAGATTTCAAATACTACCCATTGTAACAGTTAGGGTTAGGGCTAGGGCAAGCCGGGCAACGGGCAAGCCGAAAAGCGAGTGGCACTCCAAAACGAGAGGTAGGGGTAAAAATGAGGAATGAGATTGGGCCATATAAACAGAATTCAGCATCCACTCTTCCCTTCAGCTCCCACTCTCAAAGAGTCTTTGTGCCTCTCCCACTCACAGGGGTTGCAGTTAACTGGCCGTCTCTGCCCCTCTGCCTCAAGGAGCTCAGGCCAAACCTAATTTACTATCTTCTAATGACTCCCCGCAGCCCAACGGGAGGCTCTGTATATCACAGGAGCCACAACAACCCAGGGGGAGGCTGACCCAGCACAGTCCAAATGGACTGTCTAATCTGCAACCACACCACAATGAGGCCCACAGGGAGCTTCTGGGACCATCCATATATCAGGGTTTTTCCTGCACGGAGAATTATGAGGCGGCCGCCTCCGTCATATTTCTTGCCGCCTCCAGCTCTCGACAAAACTCTGACGGTAGTATTCTCTACAAGCGTTGCACTCGGTGGACATCTGTCATTTCTAACTGCAATTGCGGCAACATGGTGGCGGGGGTGCTGTACTGCAAATAAGTTCGCTTTCGTGTTTGCTAGAAAGTACAGAATGCCTTATATTGCATTATATTCCATTATATTTTGAATGGTCATCTGGTGCCTGAATATTGTGTTTTCCTTTACATAAATGACATTTCCACCATAAGTTGATGTAGAAAAGGCACAAATTGGTGCATATAAATTCACCAGAATGCAAGAAATTAAGTGTTTGATGCTCGTTTAAGGACCCCCAGACAGCCCCGCTTCATGGATCCCCCCGATGTCAAACGCCTCTGGTACCACCTCCGCCTCATTTTGAGCCAGGAAAAACCCTGTATATAACCCCTCCCCACAGTTCCACACTCTCCACCAAAGAGCCACTGTCACTCTCATCGTCTCCAGGGGGGGGCACGGGGAACTGAACGGTGGTCACCCCAGGGAAGGGGCACTGAAAAGTGGGTTGAGGGAGGAGGGAACAACGCTTCGTATGGCCAGTATTCCCAATGCTGATGGAGAGCGAGCCGGTTTCCATGGCTCTCAGGAGACGGCGGAGGTTACCATGGTTTCCTGGGGGACCTGAGTGAGCATAATGAGCTGGGAGGAATGGATGTAGGGATGGTGGGAGGGAGAGAGGACGGGTGCCAGTCTGACTGGCTAGTCTCCCGCCGTGAGGGTAAAAGCACCTCTCTGGGGGTGTCGGGGGGGTTTATGGTGTAATGATTGCTAGTGAAATGAAGCTGGTGAAGCTATATGTTTGGGGGGGAGGGGGGAGCACACCCTGGTCTCTACACTCCTAATCACATTGTTATTGAGGTGAGAACAGACCCTCACAGGGTAGGTGAAATATCATCTTCTCCTGAGTTGTCCTCATAAGCCAGTAGTGAAAGCTTCTCCGTTCTCTCCTTTGCAACCGCAGCATAGGCTAACGGTTATCAATTTAATAATAATAATTTTGCCATTTAGCAGACGCTTTTATCCAAAGCGACTTACAATTACGAATTACAGGGACATTCCCCCTGGAGTAACTGAGGGCTAAGTGCCTTACTCAAGGGCACACTAGTAGTGGTGTGGTTTCAGGCGGGATTTGAACTCACAACCTTCCGATCACAAGTCCAACTCACTATCCACTAGACCACCACTACCCCACTCAGGGCTGTCTGCAGGATTCCAAAGTACCCTAATATATCATTCTCTAAATGACATGCTCTAATCTCCTCAGAGAAAATGAGGCAACAAGTGTATATGATGATATATATTAGGTGTAATGTAGCTTATATGTGTTTGTATTGAATGTTTGTATTGAATGTAATGTAATATAGATAGTTGTGCAAAAGAACCTCCTTCCCTCAGCCAGGACACTGAAAATGGGTCGTGGATGGGTCTTCCAGCACGACAATGACCCAAAACATACGGCCAATGCAACAAAGAAGTGGCTGAAGAATAAGCACATTAAGGTCTGGAGTAGCCTGGCCAGTCTCCGCCGGACCTTAATCCTATAGAAAATCGATGGAGGGAGCTGAAGCTTCGAGTTGCCAAGCGACAGCCTCAAAACCTTAAGGATTTGGAGAGGATCTGCAAACAGTGGACCAGAATCCCTCCTGAGATGTGCTGATGACCAACTACAAGAAACGTCTGACCTCTGTGCTTGCCAACAAGGGTTTCTCCACCAAGTGCTAAGTCATGTTTTGCTAGGAGATCAAATACTTGTTTCCCTCGATCAAAAGCAAATCAATTTATAACTTTTATATATTTTTTGTTGATATTCTGTCTCTCACTGTTAAAATAAACCATCACCTAATATTGTTTAAATGGAAGGATCCTATTCCACCTACGCATAGCCATTGGATCAAGGAGGTCATGTACCATATCAAAAATGTTATATACTGTTAACCTTTCCTAACATCTGACAGCATGATAATGTACTATTTATTTTACTTTTATGGGTGTCTGGCTATGTATAGTAAATAAATGGTAAATGGACTGACTTATATAGCGCCTTTATCCAAAGCGCTTTACAACGGCATCTCATTCACCCATTCACACACACATTCACACACCAATGGCGGCAAGCTACCATGCAAGGCAAGTTGGCAATTTGGGGTTCAGTGTCTTGCCCAAGGACACTGTGGTCAGTGTCATGTGGCCAGCCGGGGCTCGAACCGCCAATCTGCCAACCTTACAATCATTAGACGGCAGCTCTACCTCCTGTGCCACAGCCGCCCCATATAATGTTTGTATATATGTACATGTCTGGTATTTGGGGGATGGGGGGGTTTATTTAAGTTTGTTCTCTGTTGGTCCTGTGATATATTGTAAAAAAAATATTTAAAAAAACGTGATAAAAAAGAAAAACATCACCAATAAATCATTAAGATTATAGACCGTTCATTTCTTTGTCAGTGGGCAAACTTACAAAATCGGCAGAGGATCAAATACTTATTTCCCCCACTGTATGAATGGTATCTGGAGGTTTGCTTGAAGGCTGTGAATACGTACCTTGGTTTGTCCAGTGGCAGCTGCTCGATGACTGCTGTGATGAGCTTGGTCCTCAGGTCCTGGTCCATGTAGCCCGTCCGAAGGCCATCCAGACAGAACCCCCCCACAGGCCGCTTGGCTGTCTCCTTCGCTGAGCGCACCCTCTCCTCCAACACATCACCTCCTTCCACCACCCCGAACACCTCCACCCCATTCAACTCCTGGGAAAGGGAGAGTGTACCAAAAAACAGTGTTTTTACAATGTGAATACTGCAAGAGAGAAATCTATAAAAACCATTTTACGTATAGGTGCGTGTGCGCATGTGTTCGTGAGACTATGTGTGTGTGTGCGTGTGTGTGTGTGTGTGTGTGTGTGTGTGTGACTATGTGTGTGTGAGAGAGACTGTGAGTACCTGTGTTTTGTGGTGCAGGAGCAAACACTCATCCAGATGGGCCAGGGTGCGGTCCACTGACTTGCGGACCCTTTTACGAGAGGTGTTATTCTGCCAGGTCTCTCCATCCGCCATGCCCTGGTACCAGTCCGGCTGGATCACCTTCTGGAGCGCCATGAACTTGGCCACTGTCAGCTCAATCCGCCCGCCACTGCCCCAGACTGACACCGTCTGCAACAATCACAAAACATAGTGTCAACTTCCACATTCTTACAATCTTACATATTCATTCTGAACACACTCATTCATTTAGAGAAACCAGCGGTGAAACATTTAGCGTCATTGAGTGTCTAGAAAAGCTATATAAGTCTAATGTATTATTATTATTATTATTATTATTTAGATCAGGTCATGAATAAAACCGACACAAAACATGACCACTGACCTTGGTGGTGATGTGACCAGAGGGGCACGTGGTCGCAGGGTCATGGAGAGAGCAGTACAGAACAGTATCATGAAGACCTGCAAAGTACATATACAGCCTAGATTACACAGCATTCATCCTAATGCTTAGCAGCCAGTTGCAATAGTAGAAGGAGAAAAGAGGCCAAAGAGGACTAACCGACCGTGCACAAAGCAACAAAGGACCAATATATAGACAGGATACATAGAGTTGGTTATGTCTGATAGGTTCACTCAGCAATTAACATCGTGAACTAAGCCATGGGCGAGAGATGGTGAGGTTTTTATCAAAGAGCCCAGCTATGGGAGAAGATCAAAGGTGAGAAAACAACAACCCAAAGAACAAACGCAACGCTGGTCGACTCGAAACACTCACTTTTAATTAACCAATCACAACGCTCCCTGGCCCTTCAAGACACAATGTAATAATCGCCTAGAAGGGAACAACAATCGCTTGTATGGTAATTATATTTCTAATTTCAAGTTTGTTGTAGGACGCAGCGTAGCATGTCCATAACAAAATATGTAATTTTCAAAGTCATTCAGCACTTACTGTATCTGGGGCATTGTGCTTTTCAAGAATGCACTTCAGCTTATAAATATTCATCAGTGCAGTCATTTAATTTGATCTTTTATATCCAAGTGTTTGCCGGGTTGGACTGTATTGTACATTATGCTAGTGCAAAATAATTTGAATGAGCACATTATGTATGCATGTGCATTAATGAGAGCATTAAGGACTCCGTATATAGCACAGGCATTGAGGATAGTATAGAGGGATGGTAGGCTATGGAGTGTGAGGCAGAGAGAACAAATGTAGAGACAGGAGAAGTCATGATTACCAACCTGCAAATTTCCTAAATCCCTCCTTGAACTCCTCCAGTACTTCCTGGTGTTCTGCTCTAAAGGAATGACACACAAATAAAAGCTATTAAATCTTCTTTTGAGAGAGTGAGAGAGTGTGTGTGTGTGTGTGTGTGTGTGTGTGTGTGTGTGTGTGTGTGTGTGTGTGTGTGTGTGTGTGTGTGTGTGCGTGTGTGTGTTAGAAAGTGAGAAACCACTGTGTGTAAGAGAACATAATGTGAAAAACATTGTAGTGTATGTGTGAAATACAGTGTAGGCTCTCACATTGTCGACAGGGTTAACTGGGTGACTGAGGGCAGGCTGCTTAGGGTGTGCAGTGTGTCCTGAGTCAGGTGGGGTACAGTGCCACAGCGTGTGTACAGCATACACCCCGGTACCTCCAGGGAATGTTGCCCTGTCCTCCCGAGGCCTGTCAGGACACCCAGGCGACACCCCTGCACCACACGGGACAGCTCCAACTTCATCCTGCCTGAAAGTGTAAATCGAGTGAGACTGAGACAGAGAGATAAGCTCCTGCTCCTGTGTATTGTATAATAATAATAATGCATGTATTTTGCATAGCACTTTTCTCAGTACTGAAAG
>NC_137682.1:16816616-16886616 GCF_963989245.1 Nansenia antarctica
ACTGGCTTCACCACAACGAAACAGATTGCCAATCCGTTTCAAGAGTTTCACTGATAACGCCATTGATATGACTTTATTGATGTAAACCCTGACAGTAACGCTGACAATGGAGTGATGATCTAAAAATGAATTCAATTGAAGCTGAATCTTTAGAGTATTGTCTCTGTCAATAGCCTTTCAGAGGCACATATATTCTGGTCTCCAAGGTGAGTCACAGCGGTTGTATCTGAAGGCTAATTGTTGTTGTTGTTGTTGTTGTTGTTGTTGTAATCCCTCCAGACACTCCCAGGTGGCGATGGAGAGTGACCGGAGGCGGTTACTGAGGCGATGCTTGAATGATTGGCAGCTGTGGTGTCGAATGGAGAGAGACCAGCGGGAGCTTCGGGCCCAGCAGGAGGAGACTCGCCGTAAGATGGCCGCCCTAATCAACGCTGCGGCAACCGGGAAACTCAATACGGCAGAGCCACCGGCTCATGAGCCAATCACAGCTCAGCCTGAGACATCTGACCAACCAGAGATCACTGAGCTGGTGAGTGAAACTTGATGATCCCTCCCACTTAGACAGGTGAACAAAAACACAAATATTGACAAAGATGTACAGATAGTACAAATAATAATTACACACACAGACACCCAGTCAACTCAAGTCAGCTCAGTGGATACAAGTTATTGAGCACATTAGAATGTATACACAGAAGCCCAAAGGTTGTGTACCAATCACCATACATTAATTAAACATTTCACATACCTTCATTGATAAAACATTTTTTATCTGCAAGCCATTAAACGGGCTTCTGTATTAATTTGGTGGAAGTCATTCGTTAGTCTGGTGGCGTTGGTACTGAGTAATTCTAGCTGTCTATCCCAGTACCTCTCCTCGCATTACGAGTCCTGTACTTTTCTCTGAGTTTACTATCCAAGGAGAGAAACTTTCCCAGATGAAATATTCAGAACCCTGCAAAATGTGTTTTCCCCTCAGAGAGGGAGAGAGACCAGGGTGGAGAGTGATAAATATACGGAGGATAGGGGGGGAGAGAGAGAGAAAGAGAAGAGGAAATAAAGAGAGAGAGAGCAAGAGTAAGTAGTTAATGAGAGCTTGAGGGAGAAGAAAGGGAACAGAAGTGGTTCTGTACTGTTGTACTGTACTCTGTACTGTGTCTCCTGAGACATCTACTACCCCCCTGCACTGTGTCTCCTGAGACATCTACTACCCCCCTGCACTGTGTCTCCTGAGACATCTACATCTACTACCCGACTGCACTGTGTCTCCTGAGACATCTACCACCCCCATACACTGTTTCTCCTGTGTAACAAAAAAAAAAGTATTCTAACACGACGACTGCCAATGGCCGCTGGCCTGAGCATAGATGACTTTTTCCTGCTATGACTAGCGGATAGATGATTCACGTACGGTACTTAGTCAAATATAGTGATTGTAAGTCGCTTTGGAATAAGGTGTCTGCTAAATGCTAAAAAAATAAAAATAAATGTAAGAAGTGAGAGACAGCAGTGAGGTCATCAAAGTACAACATGGCTCTGGGCGCCTGCTTTTGATTGGCAAGAGGGACACGCTCCTTTGAAGTCAGATGAAGCGGAGCCTCAAAGGTGAGCTCTGGAGATACTAAGCTGATCCTAGAAGGGCAACTTCTACCTTGAGCATATAACACATCATCTTCCCCGTACACTTCCTGTTTCTTCAGAAAGGCTACCAGGGGTCACGTCCATCAGTTGCCGACCACTCCCCTGCCTCTCAGGGTGACGGACAGCTGGGGACTGTGGCTCCGCCCACCCTCGCCTGGCAGGTGACACGACGCCATGTGGCACCGAGTGCAGCTGAGCTCCAGCGGGAGAGGCAGAGAGGCGACGGGGACAGCGGCGGGGCGAGGAGTGTGGTGTCGCGGGGCGGCAGGTTTGAGCACAGGCACGCCACCCAGCAGCAGACCATCTCAGAGCAGAGGAGGCTCCTCGGCGAGCAGCAGGAGGAGATCGCACGGCTGCTGGAGGAGCAGAGCATGATGGGCCTGAAGCCGGGGGCCCATAGAGCAGCACAGCTCACTCCTCAGTCCCCTGTCCCAGCAGCCCCTGGGATGAAAAGCCCGACCCCCGACCCCCAGGAACATCGGTAAGCGTCATGTTACCGTGACAACTGAAGTGAGGAGTTTTAAGTGTCCCCAAAGAATGGAAGAGTTCACGCTGTGAACTTGGTGACGCCACTATGTAAACATTTCAAGGCAATACTATATAGTATTTTTGTAATGATAAAGTCACTATCTTTGATCGCCGACGACATCGTTGTTAAAAAGGAATTAAGCAAAAGTGAAAGCGTTACGATGTTCCTCAGTGAATTCAGCGTTTCAGCAGTATCTTTTGCGCATTTTGACATGAATAAACCCGGAGCTGGGTTTTGATAATGCAATCCAGTGGGTGTCCAAAACTCCTGGGAAGAACCCTGAAATCTAAAACTCCAAAGACTAGTGTTTGCTTGGATTTGGAAAGCTGTTGTGGTTATACTAGCAAATGTTCAAGACGAAGGAGTGTTTAATTGAATTACCGGTATGTGCAGAAATAATTAGCTGCAATGACTGACCTAATTGAGATGGGGGACTCATCACCGCTGAATACCCTTTAGAATGCAGCTCACACTGCTGGTTGATTCACTATGGTCATAGTTCTCTGTTCTTGCATATATAAGTATACTTACCGCATCAGATATTACAGCTTCTCTAATAGTGATTTATGGATTGAAAAGTGATGTCCTGGCTGATCTTCAGTGTGGTGCAGATTTCCTCTCGGTTCCTGGATGGGTCAGTTGGGGGACGTTTGAATAGATAGAGAGTGAATATTTCTTGACATGTGTTCCTAGTCTCTGGGGTGATGTTTTTCTGTTCCAGAGCTCCAAGTGTCCCAGGAGGAAACAGTGGTCGCTGCTCGGCCTCTAGAAAACCAGTAGCCCGTCGTCCCTGTCCTCATCCCAACATCATGGGTCAGTAAGCACATTCCCCCTCTCAGACTGGAGCTGAGGAACACACACAGATACACACACACAGGTTGGTTACACAATACTTCATAGAACCATAGAAAAGGAGGAAAACATTCATTTTATAGCCCTGAGCCGGAGGTATAGAGCCATAGCGAGGGCAGAGGAATAGTAAGAGAGAAAAGTTGTACTGTCTGTTACACCAGGTCTGGCTGAAGTTTCAATTATGTGGGAAGAATTGGGAGAGTGGGATTTGAGAGGTAGAGAGGGCCCACTGACACACACACACACACACACTCTAACTCCCATCTTTTTTCCTCTCTTTTTATCTCTTCCTCTCTCTCTCTCTCTCTCTCTCTCTCTCTCTCTCTCTGCCCACTGCATTAATAATACATATTATGTCTAACTGACTACTTGGTCACTACCTACCTGAATTCTAGACTGCTCCACTTTTGCACCATATTGCACACTGTATGACAGTGTTACATCACACTGAAACCTGCACAGCATTTTTGCACCACCTGATACTTGAATCTGAACTTTTAATGTTGTTTACATTAAGAATGTTGATATGCTGATTTGCATTCTGCTGCTATCATCTATTCTATTATTGACGCTCTGACGCTATTGTATATACAGCTAGTGTTGATTGTTGTTTATATCCAGCTTATTCTATTATTGATTTTGTATTTCTGCTGCAATGCCAATGTCTAGTTGAACCTGAACCCAAGAATTGTACTCTTTGTATCCATACATTGATGTAATAAAAGCAATTCTGATTCTAATTGTGATTCTCTCTCCCTCTCTCCCTCTCTCGTTCACTTTCTCCTCCAGCCATGGAGGAGCGTGCTCATCAGCGCGCCGAGCGCAGGAGGGAGGTGGAAGAGATTAAGAGAAAGAAGGAGAAGGAGATACTGGTATGAGATGGCGTGCCAATCCAGTGGGGGATGTGGGATTGCCTTATCGTTTCCACAGAATAATGCAGATCCATTTCATAAAAGTCTATTAAGTTGTGTATCTGGAGGTTTTTGGGGACAAATACGTTTCGTTGACAGGTGGGTATTTTGTCTTTAGGGGTGTGTGTGTGTGTGTGTGGTAGTCCACTGAACATTGTCTGGAGAAGTGGGAAGCTGTGAGATGATGAAAATTCTCTTTCTTTCAGGCTCAGATGAAGGCAGCCGAGGAGGAGAAACAGAGGGAAGAGGAGGAGGAGAAACGTCGAGCAGCAGAAAGGAGAAGAGAGGAGAGGCGACAGGACAGAGAGGTGAAGAACACTTCATATAGTAGTTTGAGAGCACACAGAGACATGAGTCAGACTACACTACATCAGGGAGAAATCAGCTCCTGTGAAGATGATGCAATGGCCCACTCCAGAACTGCACTCTTGTCTACAAGTTTACCACTACTGAAAGTTGTCACAAGCGTACAGTTCTGGAATGGTCCATTGCATCACCTCTGTGTGTGTTTGTGTGCATGCGTTTCTGCTTGCATGTGTGTGTGTGCATGCTTGTTAAACAGTTGGTATAATTGGCCCCTAGCAGGTAACTGATTGTGTGTGTGTGTGTGTGTGTGCATGTCTCTCTGTGTGTGTTCAGAGGGAGCAAGAGAGGCAGCGGCGGTTAGAGCAGGAGCAGCAGCTCAAGGCCCAGGCCGAGCTGCATTACCACAGAACCCTGTTACTACGGCGTGGCCTGCTGCCATGGAAACGCCTCCTCATCCTCAGCCAAGCCAACACACAGGTAATCACCTGCCCTGGCACCCGACCAATCATAATAATAATAATAATAATAATAATCCATTAGACTTATATAGCGCTTTTCTAGACACTCAAAGACGCTTTACAAACTGAAAAGATCGAGTAGTAAAATAAAAAGAAACCAAAAAATAAATGAAAGAAAGTATAGGGGTCTAAGACATTTTTAGATTACTAAATATAAATCTAAGGACAGCAAACAGATATAGTATACCTATACGTACAATATACAAAGCAAACTATTTCCCCACACACAAAAATACACAGCAGCTGTTGGACGATCGCTTGTTGAGGCACCAACATTTCCACACTGAGTTTAATGGTAAAATGACACACACACTCATGTATCCCAGGACACACACACACACACACACAGCTTGGTGCATTAATGATGTTTACAGTATTGATACTTTGACCACCTGTCTGTGACAGTAGAAAGACAAGCAGAACTGGCAGGGAGAGGGATAGAGGGACAACGAGGGAGACAGGAGGAGAGATTGAGGGAGAGAGGGAGGTGAGAGGGTGTTTTACACCTGGCACCTGGCAGTAGATTTGGATGTGTATAGAATGTGGCATATGCAATATCTTTTTCAACCCCTTCCAGCTGGCTGGGGATCATCACAGACAATCTCTCCTGAGACAGTGCATGCTGTCCTGGCAGCAGGTAGCAGCACAGTCCCTGGCTCAGAAACAGTCCTCCGCTGACCGGTTGAATCAACACTTGCTGCTGCGGAGGAGCCTGTGCAGCTGGAAAAGAGTAAGTGGTGCACATTGTGATATTTGGAGCATATCAGGATATTGTTCTTTCACAGATAAACTCACTTTCGGGTAGTTACCATCTTGGAAATATGCAAACTAGGGGTCCAGACACACCCAATCATAAACATAAGCATTCCAGCTTCCATAAGCATTCCATTCCCTGACAACACCGAGGCTCTTCTCAGGAAAGGGCAGAGCAGACTGTTTTTCCTGAGGAGGCTGAGGTCTTTCGGTGTCTGCAACAAGCTGCTGCAAATGTTTTACCAGTCGGTGGTTGCCAGCGTTCTGTTCTTCGCCGTGGCCTGCTGGGGTGGAAACATCTGTGCCAGGGATGCTGCGAAGCTAAACAAACTGGTGAAGAAGGCCAGCTCTGTGGTGGGGACCGGGCTGGACAGCCTAGAGGTGGTGGCAGAACAGAGGATGGGGAAAAAACTGGCGGCCATGCTGGCCAATCCCTCCCACCCGATGTACTGCGAGCTGGCAGGGATGAGGAGCAAGTTCAGCCACAGATTTGTTCTCCCCCGTCAAAGTACAAAAAGATTTGGACAGTCCTTTATTCCAGCTGCACTCCGACTCTACAACCAGGCCCTGCAGGGTGGGGGAGACCTGGAGATGGAACTTTTGGAACTTTTTACTTATTGAGCCTGCACTGTTTTATGTTTTTTATTGAATGTTTTTCTGTTTTCTGTACTGAATGTTTTCTGCCCTAACTGAGCTGTTTGACAACAAAATTTCCCCATTGGGGACAATAAAGGTTTTCAATCAATCAATCCAGTGTGTTTCTAATAGTCAAAAAACATAAAATGTTACGCTTGTTGAGCGTAGGGCCACCAGGGCCCGGATTCACAAAGCGTTCTTAAGAACAAAATTTGTTCTTAAGACAAAATGTAAGAAGATTTGGTATTCATGAAGAAATTCTTATCTTTTCTTTAGTTTTTTCTTAACTTTCTTCTTAAGATTAAGGCTTGCATTTCTAGTTCATTTGGTTCAAAAGTTCATTTGGTTCAAAAGCCAAAACCTTTTTCCTCTGGCTAAATCATTAGAGCATACTCTGAGCTACATCTGGGCAAAATTTGGTGCTTTTGCACAAATTTGCACAAACATAGGCTCATATAGCCCTAAGGCCCCCAACTAAGACAAAAGTCTGTAAAAGTACACTGAACAAAAATAGTTGCAATCAAAGACCTAAGACTTTTATACTTTACACCCTGTCACAATTTACATTCCTCTAACTCACTTCAGAAGAACGTGTTTCCTCAACTACTGTTTTCAGTGCTGACAGTCCTTCGAAACCCTGGAACACTCTGGGAGCCGGACACTATTTGGCATGACAGCACCCCATGTTCACAGCATGGTGCAGCGCCACCCTTACATTCTCTGTGAAATATACAAACTCATGTCCTTTGTTGGTTTCTAACACAAACACACTTGAATATTGGTATTGGAATGTGAAGGCAATGACACTGAGATGGACAATCAGTTAATCTTGTGTTCTGTGTTCCTCCCAGTTGAAGGACCAGTGTGGGGTTCTGGAGGAGCGGGCTATGCGCTTCTGTCACAAACACACTCTGAGGAGGGCTCTGCTAGCGCTGCTGGAGTATGTGACCCAGGAGAGGATGGTGGCGTGGGACTGCCAGCAGAAGGCTCAGGAACACAGTGACAGGTGTGAGGTTGTTTACCTGTGCTCATCTGCAGACCTACAGCGCCCTCCATAAGTACTGGGAAGAGGAAATTGTTTTGCCTTCTTTTAGCTCTGTACTCCCAACAGTTTGAATTTGAAATCAAACAATTACTGTACTATGAGGTACAGGTGTCATCTGTCTCTGTCTCTCTACCTACCTGCCTCCCCTCCCCTGGAGCTCAGACTCTACTCTTCACAGACTAAGTCCTCTTAGGGTACCAATTACTGTACTATGAGGTACAGGTGTCATCTGTCTCTGTACCTACCTGCCTCCCCTCCCATGGAGCTCAGACTCTACTCTCCACAGACTAAGTCCTCTTAGGGTACCAATTACTGTACTATGAGGTACAGGTGTCATCTGTCTCTGTCTTTCTCTGGCATAGACGAGTGCTGCGTGGCTGTTTCCTGGCCTGGCGGAAGTTTCCACGGCTACTGCGTGAGGAGAGAGCGAGGGAGGCACGGCGGGAGAAGCTCAGACGCAGGGTGGCCGAGGTCCTACCTGACTTCCGCTCCTCACCCCTGGACAGTCTCTGGGGACGGCCTCCACTGTGAACAATGGATCCACCTGCGCACGCAAACACACACGCATACACCCCCACATACACGCACAAACACCTCAACTACATACATGATAACAAAGAACACACACACACATACACGATGCCTGCTGTAACCAAGCACGAGATGTTCAGCAACGTGACATGTTCTTTAATCTGAACATAATAATTTTGTGATGCAGATGTGAATGTTACTTGTCTTGTAGCATATGAAATCAGTCCAATTCTGCTAGTATGTTCGTATTTTCTTGACTTTAATGTATGTCGACTCTTGAAGCCGTAGTGTGATTCAGGAGTTTGATGGAGCTTCAAACAGTAAAACATGATGTTATTCGTTTGAACACCATCACATAGTTGTATGCTTTGTGTTGTTGTCTTTCAGTCTCTGTGGTCTTGATGTTTTATTCTGTTAATGTTTAATGCAGCAACACTAACACATGAAACACACTGTGAAACACTAACACATGAAACACACTGTGAAACACTAATAATCCTGGGCAGCACACTTCTACAGAGATCAATATCTATAGTCGATTTCCTACCAAAGCAAACAAGCTTTATACATTAAACACAACTTCTATTGACAACAGCTGCTCCTTTGTACGGTTAGAAGCATTAATCAGTTTTGAAAGGAACGGCTGGAGATTTTTGTCACATGGTTCGCTGTCTCCCAGCAAGGCACTAGAAGTGAGGAGGAATAGGGAGACTGTTGGAGGAATCCTGACAAGAGATAGTGATGCATGAAAGGTGTAGGATGGAGCGAGGTAGCGGTGGAAGGAAGGTCAACTGGAGAAATAGAGATGGTAAGAGGAGGTAGAGATGGTAAGATGGCACTGACAACGTAACAACAGTTTGCTGAAGGTATTAAGACTCAGAGTTAACAGCTTTTCTTACAGGAAATGGTAGAAGGTGGAATCGTCTGAATGGTCTGAGGTGAGTGGAGATATGCTGCCACCAAGTGGTAAAAGGCAGAACAGCAGTTGTTGAAACAGTCACACTTAACAGGAGTGTGATAAACAAAGCTACACCAAGTCAGTCGGTTTGAAGAAAGGTGGTTGCAGGCCCTGTCCCATGGTCAAGAACTCAGCCCAGTTGCCACGGAGACTGCAGGAATAGACACCGGTGTCGATAACAAGGCCCCAGAGGTGACTGCGGCCAGTCTTTTCCCGGCAAGCCAGGCGTGCCTCCCGCTCAGTCACGTTGTAGCTGATGTTGATGATCTGCAGCAGCAGCAGGTGGAGGATCCCACCCGTCACCATGCTGCTGTACCAGGCACAGGTGAAGCACAGTGCAGAGCTGGGAAACACACACAACACACACTTTAGACTGCTGAGAGGTCAAGAGAGACACAGACACCGTGTGTGTGTCTGTGCTAAGTATGTTTGTGAGCATGTGTGCTACGTATGTGTCTTTTGTGTGTGTGTGTGTGTGTTACCTGTACTGGTCATAGACCCCAGGGCAGTAGAGCAGGGCGGTGAGGAGGTGCTGTCGGGGACACACACTCTGCAGCACCAGACTGGTCCCGTACAGAGAGGTCAACACGAAGAGGAGAAGCGTCAACAGGAAGCTGCGATGATTGGCCTGCCCCACACAGCTGTTTATCCTGCCTCAGCAGTAACGGACATGACACACATACACACACACACACACACACACACACACGTACACAGACAAACAACACTGTACTGAGAACCCAGCATTACACCACACAACTACTGTAAGTCTAACTGGATAATAGCAACTGATTGATTACTACAGTATGTGAATATACAACGTAGAGAATAACTACACACCATATACGTATACATTGTCACATAAACAAACCGGTCCAGAGAAGACAGTGTTCTCCACATCCAAAATGATACCCAATCAGTTGTTTTCTGAATCTATGCTTGATACCATAGAGAAGTGTTTGAGCACAGACAAATGTGACAGGGTCTGGTGAAAAAGTCCCCAAGTAAGGCAAGGTCATTTTTCTGTTTTTTTACAGATTATGAAAGTGTATGGTAAGCTTTCAAATAATGTGTCATACATTGAAATCTGAAAATAGTTTAAGAAGATATATTAGAATTTTTGGAATGTTGGTACACCTCAAACCAATTACCGGAGAAGATCACTCTGAATCAAAACAGACGTGTTTGCTACCATCGCGTTGTTAGCTAGGTAGCAGCTAAGAAAGAACATCGCTATGAACATCTAACTGCATGTTTAGCACATCACAACATGCTGATAGAACATCAACATTCTAAAAACACATAATTGATGATCTGATGATCACACAGTCAATGCTTTTGAACACGTCATAAAATGTATGTTTGTTTACAAGCCATGCATCACTAACCCAGTAGCCACGAAGCAGGATGGCAGACGATACAGTGAATGCAACTCACAAATTATAAGTATTTAGTGATCCTAAAACTGTTGTTTGTTATATTGATATATAGTCTTCAACACTTAAACTTTCGTAATATGAAAAAAAACGGAAAACACATTTTCTTATTTTGGTAATTTGCACGACTTGAGAATTGCTGGCATGCGGACCTTTTCACTAGACCGTGTCACAAATGGGTGATGAGAGAGACCAGGCCGTTGACATTGCATACAGTAGACTTCATAACATTGTCTATGTATCAAAGTATCATAGACATGAGGTAATGAATGATGGAGACCCTCCCAGTCAGACACAGGTGCTTTAATAGGACCCACCAGACACAGTGGTGGTCAAGCCGCATGACGCAGGCTCCACAGATCCGACAGTGTCCTGCCCTGGGGGGCCGTGCCACACTGCAGACAGAACACCAGTTCTTCCTCCCGCTGTCGTTCTGGTCCATCCCCGTTCGCTCAGACAAACCCGCCCGATTGGCTATCACCACTTCCTGCCTGGCCTCGCTGACACTGTTGGGGTGGGCGGGCTCTCTGTCCAGGGGAGGGCCGTGATAGGTCACTGAGCTGTGAACGTGAGCGGGGTTTGGACGGATGTAACCGGGCTCTCTCTTGGTGTGTGTGAGGGCGGCCACTGTGAGGGCCATCCCCAGAGTCACCGCCCCCAGCTGGGCCAGGCCTACGTCCCCCCGGAGGAACACCTCTGTGAGGAACAGGTAGTACATGTAGGCCAGAGAGAAGAGGGCCAGGCTGAGGAAGAAGAGGGTCTGTCCCTTCTTGCGATGGGTGGTGTAGTAGTACCACAGGACCAGGACCGGCAGGGCAATCAGAACCACCAAGCCCAGCAAGTAGTGAAGGGCTGCTAGGTGCAAGAGGACAGGAAGTAGCACCAGGGGCGGGACGACGGACAGGTCTAGTCGCCGGGCACCTCCCCACAGCCAGGGCACGCGGAGCCGGTCGTTTACCGTGGTCGTCAGCCGGGACAGCGAGTCAGGCTTCTGAGGCTCCCTCTTAAGCCATCTAAGGGAGAACAGCAGAGATTTAACCTTAGAACACATGGCTATGCCCACACTGACACTCAGAAACAAACCCTGAACACTTCAGTGATTCATTTCCGATCTGAGAGAAGGAAAACTAGAAAAGGAGTCTTCACAATTACTGCCTCGGTTGTGTTGGTTTAGACCAGGCCTATCTCTTGGTCACTGTGCATGTCTTCAATAACGATGGCCTGCTAACTACGGTGGTAGCATAGCATCTACAATTGTTATTGTCTATATCTGGAGTCCCTCACCTGTCGCAGGCGTCGTCCAGGTCCTCACAGTCACAGCAGCACGCTGCCAAATGGCTCCGACCACCATGCCGGTCCAGATACTCACAGCAGCACAGCGACTCCTCCTGCTCCAGCCCCTTATTGGCTCTCCTCTTCATGACGGGCACCCTGTCTGCCAATCACTGGCAGCAAGGCATGTAGTCACTCTCCTACAGATGACCAGAGAGGTGTTGTGTTATTGTTAGTGTGTGTGTGTGTGTATAAGAGAAACACTACTCTGATCCACTGACTCACGATTCCACTTGAAGAGAGTACGTACACCCAACGGCAACACAAACAACGCAACACAGGTCTCCGCTGGATAACATTGGATGTGTATTTTGGCCATAAGATCTCCTCTGCTGAAATATGTACTTGTCACCTGTTTGCTGGTGAAATGTTGATAACTGTTGGCTGTTTCATTATACCGTTAAGTGCAGGGAGTGATCCTTTCTAGATACATTTGACAATTTTTCATTTTTCATCATGACCATTTTTTACTGACAAATGAAGTGTATGGTGAAAGATTTATGATTGATGACAGGTAGACAAATTTCATTGATTTTAAAATATTGCTACTAGTCCCATGACAGACTGATAGATTGACATTCTTCCTCTTGGCCTCAGATGGCGACCAAGAAGCACAGGGCCATTCGGGACAGTGAGTGGGTTGTCTCGCCTACAGACCGCTGCCACCACCAGGGGAAGAAGGGGGAAGAAGAAAAGGTTGAAAAAAGAGAGGAAACGGGAGAAAAGGATGGAAAAGAAATCGAAGCTTCTTTTCCATTGAAATTGCTTTCATGACATAACAGATTCTGCTCATGTGTGTGTTACATCGTATGATTATACAAATCAGGTGAGAAAAAATTCCCTCCTTCGAGCCGGATTTGAACCAGCGACCTAAGGATTTCCATGTTTCCACTACAGTCCTCCGCTCTACCAACTATCGAAGGGGACGCAACACACCCAACGGCAACACAAACAGCTAGACAATCCTTTGTGTGTTTCGACTGATGATGATAGTGTGCCAAACTGGATTGGTATAATACATCAGAATAGTACCAGACTCACTCTGCACTTCACCCATCTGTGTTCAGACTACTCTCTGTAGGAGAGTCGCCTGGGAGACAGGGGGAGTCGTAAGGCAACAGGATTCCGTAAGGACTGTCTGGGGGTCTGGGTTGTTCATAAACCTTTTACCCTAATAACTATAACCACGAACTTGTGGTAGATCACTAGATGATGAGGTAACATCAATTGAATGTATTGAATATCTGTGATGGCATGCGCTGAACAAACCAGGTAACCTGCGTGTGTACTCGTGTCCCAGCGCACTAGTCGACCGAAAGACCTCCCCTGATGCGAGCCACGGATACAATGTCACCACCGTCAATTGATACAGAGTTGATTAAAATAGAAGCCTAAGCTATCATTTGACCCTATGTTGTCACCTTGTCGTGGTACAGTTTGAGGGAAACACATTTGCGAATATCAAGACTTGAATGCCCACTTTCTGGAGCAAAACGCGCGCCATAACATTATCAGGTGACCACAGAATAACATAACATGATACCGTCGCTCAGATGACAAACTACATGTCGCCCTAAGCAGTGTCGCCTACCTGCCGAACAGACTTGTAGTACCATGTTTTACAGTGTGCAACCCCTCGACCAATACACTTCTTTTCGTTCCTCAGTGCGAACGTCTTTGAATTCCTTCAATGTAAAAAAAACACACGAATCGTTTCCGTGTCGCTGCACAACTATTCCGGGCCGTGCGTCACTAATGTCACATAAAACTGGCCGCTCCAGTTTAGAGACTAATATGATACGATACTCTATCTCTGCATCACTGCACTGGGTTGTCCGGTGTAGGTACCGGATCTTCCCACCCTACCAGATTTCCCCACTTTTCCGGTTCCGGAAATACACATTTTGACAGTTGATGAACTTCCATGTTAGCCATTATAAGCAGATATCTTTGGACATAATCGTATGATACAGTTCCTTGTTTGCCTATTTACATCATATAGGCTACAGTGGGGGAAATAAGTATTGAGCACATCAACATTTTGTCCAGTAAATGTATTTCCAATGAGCCTATTCAAGTGAAATTTGCACCAGACGTTGGTATTAACTTAAACAATCCAGAAAAAAAATATCTAAGAATTATAGTAAATAAACTTATGTGGAATAAAGTGGAATGAAACAGGAAAAAAGTATTAGGTAAATTATGTAAATAGCTTTTAAGGGGGGATGCAAAATGAATTATAGCCACATTTTAATAACTATTTTAACATGAGTTACACCATTAAATGTATGTTTTCTCAGCCTCAAAATAATAAAAGGAGTGTTTTTAAAGGAATGAATATCTTATATGATATAGCAGAGGAGTGTTGTTTGTAAGCCTGGGCTACACAATCATCTGACATCACAATAGGAAGAGGAAGATTCCAAGTGACAAACAAAGACACAGAATTCCATGTGTGGAGTTCTAATTCCACTCAGAACCTTGGAACCCCGTGTTAGAGCTGAAACTGTTCATTAGCTGGTCAGCCAGACACAGAGAGAGACAGACAGAGAGAGATAGAGAGAGAACAGGTCATACAGAAAGAGAGATTACCCAGAGAAAGAGAGAGAGAGACAGAGAAAGCCTACCCAGAGAAAAAGAGAGAGACAGAAAGACTAAATACCCAAGGAAAGATAAATAGAGAGAAATAAAGAGAGTTCAGAGATGATCCGTGAGAGGTTGTCTGGCTCTCCCTCCTGGTCCCAGGCGGGTATGGAGATGCTTCCCCAGGCGTGGGGGGGTCTCGCCGCCCAGGGGGTCCGGAGTGAAGCCTCCTCCTGGTCCCAGGTGGGTCTGGAGATGCCCCCCCAGGCGTGGGGGGGTGTGGCCGCCCAGGGGGTCTGGAGTGAGGCCTCCTCCTGGCTGGTCCAGGACTGGTCCTGTCTGCTCTGGGTCCTGGTCGGGTTCTGCCTGGTCGGGTTCTGCCTGGTCCGCTTCATAACCAACAGCAGCCGTAGAGGGGATGAACCCAAGCAGGTAACTGATGGAGGAGAGGAGAGGAGGGAGGAGAGGAGGAGGGAGAGCGAGACAGAGGAGGGAGGGAGGAGGGAGAGAGGGAGGGAGAGAGAGAGAGGGAGATAGATAGGGAGAGAGAGAGAGAGGAGGGAGGGATGGAGAGAGAGAGAGGAGGGAGGGATGGAGAGAGAGAGGAGGTAGGGATGGAGAGAGAGAAGGAGGGAGAGAGAGAGAGAGGTAAGACCCAGCAGTAACAATTCAGTGACGACATTCAGAACGAAAAAAACCCAGACGTCCAATTGACCTCTGACCCCCCGCCCCCCCCCCCCCCCCCCTCCCCCAGCGTCGCCCCTCCCCCATGCCCTCCATGGTCCGCCAGGGTCTGGAGGTGCAGGCAGAGATCCTCAGCAGGCTCATCTCCATGGAGACCAGGCTGGCGGCTGTAGAGGACTTTGTGTCCGGCCCGGCGAGGCGCGGTCGCTATGGCAACGACCACAGCAGCTCCTCCGATGATGGATCCAATTACCACTCTGTGACGTCTCTGTGACATCACCGGTGACATCATCATGGTGTCTTCCCCAACCACCATTTCCCCTTTAGTTCCTTATGTTGAGGTAATAAAAACCAAGTGACTTTTACATTTAAACCTTGGTTGTGTTGTGTCCTTTATGTTGCTTGGTTCCTTTGAGCCGGGGTTGTAACAAATGAAAGGATGTACATGCACGCACGCACGCACGCACACTGCAAGTATATCTAGATTTATGATATATAATATATATGATAACAATGATAACATAGTAACCCTTTGTTTTCCTCAGGTGAACTTTTACAACAAAGTAGTATCTTCTCTTCTTTCTCCCGCTGTATATAAGCAGAATCTCAAACCCACTAGTGCAGCAGGTCAAAGTTAAGTACAACTGGTGCCGTGACCACCACTAAATACATTGACATGGGCAGATGGGTCGGTCACAGAAAACATTGATGTTTTGTTTACATACAAGATGTCCCATTGGGTTACGGGGCCTTTTCGTCTGACAGTATTTCAACATACTGTAAATGACTTTTTGTCTAACTTACCTGAAATTACATAATGCACATCCTGGTTAAGTCAGTAGTCAATGAAACCACCTTGCATTTGTCAAACTGGCACACACACACACAGTTATTAGTTCTCATAAACCTTTTATTCTTACAGTGTGTTATCTTGGCCTGTTTAGACTGTTCAATGCTAATGTTACCTCCTCTCACACCACATACATCCTGTGTGACTTAAGGCACAGAGATAAACAAGCTACTTGGCTGTGGTTCAGACCTATGTACTAATGGTATGGTAGTGTGAGGCTCACTGGAGCAGGGTCAGAATGGATCTACTGGATCTACTGCCAATGGATCAACTGCCATTAGTGAGTAATGGTAAAAGCTCTATGCTCTATGTTTCACCCTTAATATATAGACCCACACAATGGTGTAGTGGTAGCAACCTCTAGTGGCTTTAAGCAGTACATGTAAGAGTCTTTCCTATTCGGTGTCAATTAATCACTCATGTGGATGATTAAATCCAACTGTGAAATGACAAAAGACATGGAATACAATAGATTCAATGCAACAGAAACACATTTAGTGAATCATTCAGGTGGGCTTCTGGTTCTTTCTTGAGGCCTTCTTGAAGGGCTTACACAGAGATTCTCAGAGCCACTCGCCTTCACGCTACTCTGGCACCCACCGGTACCAAAGAGCGTGGGACAGGGGGGACATGCGACAGGCAGACAGTCATCCTTTACCTGACCTTAAGCTGTCACCCTCCCTGGCTCCTCCAGACAGACCATGTCCATGACTTGCTGGACCAAGGCCTTCGTGAACAGGTTCACAGTCTGGTTGTAGACCTGTGAGCTGCTCTCAGAGACCATGGAGCTTCTGCAACTGGAGGAGACACTGGAGGAGGAGGCTTTCTGATCCAAGTCCCCAGGACGTGGGAGGGACGAGGAGAGTAGCCAACAAACGCTTCACCGACTCTTCGGCGAAAGCGTAGACCACCTCAGAGGGAGCACAGAGCGCCATAGTTACGCTGCCTCTGAGTGCATTTTAAGAGAGCAGGGTCTGAGAGACTTCTGCCAGTTCTCCGCATGGTGCACTGAGATCTTTCCGTGTTCAATCATTAGGCTCTTCAGTCATCGACCAGGTCACGGGACAGAGCCTGGACCTTCCCTTGGGAGAGGAGCTCCTCCAGTCTACCCAGAGGGGCAGTGAGGTCTGACGATGGGGAAGAGGCCTGCTGCAGCTCTGCAGGACTGAACATGGCGTCCACAATGGCAGCCATGAGGTCCCTAGCACCAGCCAATGATGATTCTAAAACGGAATCATTCTGATCATGAAGATCATCATCACCATCGCAATTAATTGTTGAGCTACGCGCAATAGGGCAACTTATGACCTTTTGGAGCTCAGATGGAGATGGGGTCCCAGGAAGTGTGAAAGACATCTTCCAATGTCTTCGCCGACCTCAATGTTTTAGAGGACGACGTGGATATAGGGGAGGTGGTCGTCTCTAAGTTCTCCAGCATATTTCCCACTAAGCTGAATAACCCAGAGAGCTCACCTGTCCTATTCAAAAGGTCTGATTTCGATATTTCCTTTTGGACTACACCCAGGATTTGGCTAATACTTTTCTTGGCCAGCGCTATTTGGGTTTTGGTCTGGGACTGCTTATGCGAAGACAGAAAGTTCCTCAACTTCAGTCGCAGACTGTTGTATAGCCTTCGAATCCCTGGTGGTATCACAGTTTGTCGAGGGTATTCTTGGCGGGCTAGAGGACATCTCCTCCACAGAGTCGACGTCATCGGAGCGTTTGAATCTCGCTCCAAATGAAGTCATTACAGATTCGTCCTCCATTGAGTTTAAAAGGAGAGGAACTCGCGCTGTGAGGAATGTCCTCATTAAGTCCTCTGAGTCCCTCACCAGTGGGGTCAGCCACTCCGATTTGCACCAAGCCCAACCACCATATCCCACCAAGCACTAAAATAGATCAACAAACCATATGGAAGAACATGTTTCTTTATTTAAAACAACAATATATTTAACATGTACACAATTTCCACTAAACAGTCAAACTTAAACAATGGTTAAAGTGAATTTCATAAAGATATACACACATACAGTGTGTGGGTATTTACACACGTGTGCGTGTGCTTGCTTACTCCCCACCTCTTTCAATTCAACATTCCATGTGGCACTATGTAAACATCAAGCTAATGAATGTGTGAAGAAGATCCTTGTGCTTTGTGCCATACAAAAAAAAAAAAAAAAACACCCCCATACAGAGTGCCAGTGGAAATAAGCTTAACTATTAACTAATCAGCAATCATTCACTATAATCAATAGGTCTACAAACAGAGCCAACTAGGCACTAGTGTTTGGAGTCAACTTAAAAACCATGGGAAGAACTCTGTAGTGTTGGTGATTATGTGGCTTCCTGAATGGGTGTGTCTCACAACCCTGTGGGCTGCATATGAACAACAGAACAGTCACTAACCCAAGAGTCTTCTAATGGGAAATATCACTGTGCTGCTCCATGTGAGCCCTCCTCATGTAGCAGTATCATCTGCACATGGTTGGGCTCAAAGCAAATGCTCCTGAGAATGTTGAGCGGTCTGCTGTGCATTTACAAACCAGCTGCAACCACAAGCCATCAAAAGCTCAAATTAAAACAGAAAAATGCATAATAATTTGTGTATTTATAAAAGAGAGAAAAAAAAAAGAAGAAGAAACCCATCCAAATACATTACCAAATGTTATCATTTAAATAAAAAGAATAATTCAAAAGTCATCTAAAAACCAGGAAACATACACAAGTGCAATAAGTAAAAATGTTGATGGGATTCAAATATAAATATGACTAAATATTATTTATGAATGTAGGCATTCACTTCTACCAGACATTTTCCAAGGTGCAGTAGTGCTCTTTAAGTTTCTCTTGCCACCAGCATACTCCTCAGGAAATTAAATCAGTTCGTCGTACCCTATTGTGCAGCAGTGCAACAGAGTAACTAATTCGTCAGCCATATCCACCATTCACCTTCAATGGTTGTGATTGGTAGTGATGAGGGAGCAGCAGGACATGTGCTGGAGAACGCCATCCTCCAGAGCATTAGTCAATCCAGCGCCAATATTAATGCACGGAGGAACACAGGTCAGAACTAAACTGAGAACAGAGCCCTACTGTATATAAACCCAACGTACCACTGCCTATCTGTACGGTGGTTAGGAACCAGCATCAACAGTCAAGAGTCACAGCTTTAAAAACATCCAGACAGACAAACACCTGGTGCCACAGAGTCAAAGATCCTGGGACTAGTAGATTAGTAGCCCTTAGTAATGGATGCAAATGCTGGGGTTCCAGGGGGACTCTCCTATGGGAACTCCCAGGGGTAAGAGAGTCACTCCTCCTCCGAGCCTCGTCCCTTTGGTCTTTTTGGCGTCACCGGGAGCGATGGAGTCATGGCAACGGTACGGTGTTGTTGGCTACCTCAAAGTTATGCTGAAGCACCACCAGGGAACTGCGTAGCTGTGGGGGCGGAGTCAGAGTGAGTCACAGGCAGCACACAAACACAGACAGACTTTGATTGGGAGAACCTGTGACAGTTAGGGAACAGTACAGTCACATGGTGCATTATATAGAATAACTTGGTTGTAGTGTTGCCAGCACTGAAATGACAGACAGTAAAATAGACAAAGAAACAAAAACATATTCAAAGTCCTCAATAATTAAGTCTTGCGATACTTAGTAAAAATTAGTACAAAATAAGCCTGGATTTGATGGAGTCCCTTCTGTCCATTGACTCACTGAAGCCGAGCTGTTATGATTCAGTGGTGCTGACAGGAGAATGGTACCAATCAGTGACTGGGATTGTAAATGCGACACACACACACACACCTCACCTGTTCTAATAGGTTGATAGAGTCCTGAAGTACAGCTTTGAGCAGGTGATTGTCCTCTCTCATCCTGTCTGGTCTGCTGGGGCCAAAACCTGGGGCCAAACTGAGGACACAGGTTGGAGAAGGGGGGGGGGGGCGTTGGATATGATTAATTGAGGGTAGTGAGTGTGACTGTGTCCCGTACTGTACAAGTGTCTCAGAAGTTGCATCTCCTGTCCTAAGTGTGGATGGAGGGCTAGGAGCCACTGGGATGAGAAGTGTGAGTAGCTGACCTGGGCTCGTTCCTCTCCCTCAGCCGGTTCTTGGTCCCCAGGTACATGCGGTGAGCCACGTCCTCCATGGCCCACAGCTTGAAGAACAGCCCCAGGTTCAGCACAGTCAGGATCAGCAGACTGGGGGCGGGGGGGCGGAGCGGTTAGTTTCACACACCATTGCGTACCTTATAAATCACAACTGCAAAGAACACCAGTGTGTGTAATTGATTTTTTTGTGAATTAGTTAGCACTTAGAGTGCAATAGAGAATAATTCTTCAATAGTTGTCAAACAGACATACACCCTGCAAACACCTAACCTAGTGCTTCCCATTAATTACCTAGACTTTCGCGTCCTGCCAGTTTCATAACGAACCGAAAACATTTTACACTTCTCATAATAACGTAAAAAGATTTTTGCGCCGTGTTTTGCGCCGTTGCTTCAGGAAAGCGTCTCACTCCCCCCCTGCTGCTGGGAGCTCGCACGCCCACACACTTTAGACTACTTCTATATTTCAGCACTGCTCACGCTGTTGCGTGAAAGTGTTCCAGCAGGTTCCGCGGCAGGTTCTGCGGCAAGGCCGGCGCTAGGGCGTTGCCCCTCCCCATGAGACATGCAATCTTTTGGATTCGCACCAACCACCTCTTCGACGAAAGTTATTTCCGGATTATTTTTTTTATAATACGTGGTCCACCCAACAAAGGCTCACAAAATCCTGTGGGAAACACAAGCTAACCAGTCTAGCTATGCATGAACTACACACACACACACACACACACACACACACACACGCACACACACACACACACACGTCTTTGGTGTTTGCAGGTTTTGTTGACTTACATTACACTCATCCCAGCCACGATGGTGGTGATGTTCCAGCTGCGAGGCCCCTTCATGTCCATGGGGCCTGGAAGAGAACAGTAACAGCTTGAATGGAGGACAGATGACTGCATAGGTGCTGCATCAGTGCTCTTTAATGGATGCAAGCGTTTGTGCAATGGCTGTCTTTGTTGTATGACACTTGCAATGGCATCTGTATGGATGATCACAATTTGGGTGGGCACTTCTTCCATGTACAGAAGGGTTCTCTCGAGAAAGAAACCAGATTTCCACTGGACTTCCAGATTAGAAAGATGTTAAATGAGTAGATAGGACAGAAGCATGCATGTACCGTTGTTGCCCTCTCGGTGCTGTTCTGTGTCCTGCCCGTACTGCTTGCTGGGCTTCATATGCTCCTGGGTCCGGTTGTAGGGCCGTCTCCGCCGACGCACACCGGCCATCTTACCCGAGTCCCCGCCTCCCTGGTTCAGCTCCGCCTCCTCTTCCAGGAGCTCTGATTCTGTATGACGACAACAGTCCAACAGGAGATGGTCATGTTTCAAGGTCTCATATTCAGACACTGACCTGACATACTATATGCACAGTGGAACACACACACGCCTATATGTGGCTCAGTTGGTAGAGCATGTTGTTACCAATGTAATTAGGTTTAAATGTAATATTACCGGTACATATTATAGTTGCCTATTGAATCTACAGTTAGTCAGACTCTAGGCCTAAATGACCTCCTGACCCCAGTTAGTCAGACTCTAGGCCTACATGACCTCCTGAGCGCAGGGCTTTCAGATGCTGCTCTAATCCAACACTGGAGAGGGTGGGGGCATGGGGGGGAAGCTGGTTGCTTATAGGAGTAGGGCTGTGAAAGTCATTGGGGTTTTGGTCAATCGTCATGCAAATAATCGTTATCTTATAACCATTTATTTTGTTTCTTAAACATGGAATCGCTATTACAGATGAAAACAGATCTTTTCTTTTAAAACCTGCATAGTTTTTCACACTGTCCATGTTTCTGGGATGATGGGGGGAAAGCGAAAGAATTAAGAACATTCCATTATATTATCATGGAGCACATTAAAAGCCAAATATAACCATTTTCGACTTCACCAACGCAGCCTGATACTGACCCAGGAGTCTGCTGTAGTCCTCCAGGCCGCTCCACGAGTTCTTGGTGATGAAGGATTTGACCAGACCCCATGGCTGCTTCTTATACTTCACATCACTATAGATCCTGAGTTCACAATATAATATCAATGAAGCTTGCATTAGTTCAGGCGGGACACTAAGTCAAACGGCAGGCTTAAAAGCAGCTGTTACACACACTCCACCATGGTCAAACAGTGTAACACCACTGGCTATGAGGGGTGCCGTCCCACCCACCACCCGATCGCCCTGTATTTAACCTACTTACGGGAGTGGGGGGTTGATAAGTCATGGGCTCCCGGTCTTCTATGTTATATTTTATGTTGTTAATCATAACAGGGAGCTTTACAGAGCAGAGCCAACCAATTAGGCCAAACTTTAATGTATTACCATTTTTAAACAAATCAAAAAGGTACACCCACCCCCCCGCCCCCCGCATAAAGACACTGACAACCCTTGATGCTGAAGGCTATTTTATTATGCTTCTCACCTGAGTCGACACTTGCGCTTGGAGCTGCGGATGATACAGTAGCGGTTCTGGGTGTAGAAGTAGTCGTGGTAGGGCACGTCGTGCGTGTACACTACTGAGTCAATGATGTAGCTCTGATCCTCCCTCGAACCCTTGTACAAGGTCTAGGAGACAACACACAGACACACTCTGTAGAGAACACAAACACACAGCAAGCATACTACTCAAAACACACTACCCGAACACACACACACACACACACACACACACACACACACAGCAGGGCTTCCCTGGCTCACCTGGTGCTCAGTGGCAGTAGTGAACTTCCCCACCAGCGGGTTGGTGATGGTGATGGTATAGTTCAGACTCCTCTTCATGGAGCCAGAGGCTTCTTTCTGCCACGGAGTAGAGCTTAAATCTGAGGAACGAACACACACACAAACGTTAAGACCATTCATACACAGTCTTTATGGGTGACTGACTGGCTGTTTTGGAATCACACATTTAGCGAAGGTGGAAGAGAGAATGTGAGACTTACTGGTGATCTTCATGACATTCATGAACCTGCGCATGAAATGGGAGTCGGTGAAAAGCAGGTCAAACATCTGCCCTGCACTGATGTGGAAGACCCGGTTCAGATAGAGCCTGCCCTGTGCCTGCTGGGACACAGACGCGCGCTCCTCTACTGGGAGAGGGAGGAGAGGGATTTTCAACAACATACCCTCAGAGGAATGCAAGTAACAAAAATATTGGATGGCGTCAACAACACACACACGAATGAGTTAAAAAAATATAATAGTAGAACCAACTCAGACATAATAATAAATTTAAAAAGTTAAACAGCCACTCTGGGTACATAACAGTAAACCAGCAGGGTTTGATGTACTACTTCTCACCATCCTCTGCACTCTCCGACCCGCTCTGCTCTGAGAAGCGGTCCACATTGGCGTTGAGGTCCAGCGAGAGGGACGAGTGCTTAGAGAGCCGTTCCGGGGCCAAGCGGTCCAGCGGTGGGACGGGACTGAGCTGGCCCCGTGGCGGGTTACGAGAGTCCTCCTGTATGGCGGGAAATCAACAGGTTTCTTCCCTCACACAGACTTGTTTTGGCGTCATACGGAGACAGTTGGTGTGGCGCTATTTGGTCAAACGTAATGTATGCGTTCACACCGACATGCCTACACTTTGGTGGGAAAATGTTCCTCATACCGTGTTCGGTTGGCCAAAGGGGGAGGGCATGTCCTCTCCCAGGGGTGTGGACGTCTCGATGGCCCCCTGCTCCCCCTGCTGGATACGAATGGAAGGTGTCCTCTCCAGACGCCCCAACTGCTCATCCCCAACCGCCCTCATGGTCATACTGTAGAGGAGCCAGGACGTTCAGGTATTGTGAGGCATACAATGGCCCTTTCTCAATTGTTTCTCAATTCCTGGCGTCCTCCACTCGCGTCCTACTCAATGTCACCGCATTGGGAGGAGGAGATCTAGGCTCTCCTCCAACTTTGGAGAAGGAAGCGAGTGGAAGACAGAGGAGAGACTGTGAGTCAATTGTGTGTCACTTCCGTGTGTCCTTACCTGGTCTGTGTGGTTGATTCTGCTGCTAGCTGTAAACTCTCCATCTCCTCCTGGATCAGGCCCAAGTCTTGCCCATAGTGCTGCTTGACCATCTGCCACAGTTCCAGACACGTCAGGGGCTACAATAAAGGGAGGTGGGAGGTTTAGAATGAACAGGTGAGCAGGTCCAGCCCCAGACCACATAGCGCACAATGGGAAGGTGATCTGTTAAGAACAAAAAAACAACACATTCGGGAACTCTGAATGCAGATGGGGCGGCTGTGGCGCAGGAGGTAGAGCCGCCGTCTAATGATCGCAAGGTTGGCAGATCGGCGGTTCAAGCCCCGGCTGGCCACATGTCGAGGAGTCCTTGGGCAAGACACTGAACCCCAAATTGCTCCCAGTGAGTGGGCCTTGCATGGTAGCTTGCCGCCATTGGTGTGTGAATGTGTACGTGTGAATTGGTGAATGAGAGGCCATTGCAAAGCGCTTTGGATAAAGGCGCTATATAAGTGCAGTCCATTAGATTCACACTATAAAATCCCAAATGGTAGGTTATGCAGTCATAACTTTCAGGTAAGACAATAATGCTCGTCAGTAGTCTTCTTCCAACCAACAGGATAACTCTCACAACCGTGTGCATGTTTCATACTTGAACCTCACACCAACCCCAATCTCTTCCTTTCCCCCCCCAAAAAACAGCCATAACCCGCATAACCTCATACAATGTCACGAGCGATCAAAAACCGACGCACCTGTCGGACTTGCGCACGTTTTCAGTAAAAATGTGGCAGGTGAATTAATTAAAATTATTATTAATTAGAAGAAGAAAAAGATCACGAGCTACACTGAGCAACTGTGGTCTACGACTAACAGTCCCTGAATTAGTTCTCTTAGTTATTTATTGATTCTGAAAATAATAACAGAATAACTCACAGCCTATGAAGGTCTAGCATTTCCAGAATTAGCCGAAAGAACGAGTTGAAGCGTTAAATCACTTCTTTAAGTTAAGAAAGGAAGACTTAAATCCTTAAAATTCATTCAGTCAAGCAAACAATCAATCAATTCAGACGCGCACGACTGAAGCTGATTATTTAATCATTTGACAGCCAGCCACTTTGCTGCCACTTGCGTCAACACAGGATTATTTTCAAGCTATTTTACTTACTTACTTCTGGGTGATCGTTCTCCTTGTTGACTCGCTGGACTGTGAACTAGGTTAACCTGTCTTCTTTCATACAACAAATCAGGAAGTCTCTTGTTTTTAACCCGATGATTGGAAAAAGACGCGCTCCGAGTCCGCCCACTGATACTGAGATAGGTAGATAAGCGCTCGTCTGCATGCCAACATTCAGGTTTAAGTTTAAGGGCAAAAACAATCAGATCGACTGAATACCGTCTTCGGTGGGTAAACTTGGCGACTCGTTTTCAGCAGAATGGCGAAGAGGTGGGACGAAAAGCGTGTCGTGTTTGTGGTAGCAAGGTTCTCTGTTTTATGCAAAGTAGTCTAGTGTACCTGGCCACACCTTGAGGGGGTCATTGAACTTTACCGTCACACACGCTACTCCCGATTGACACAAGTGTGTTTGCGTGGAGGCTGTTTGCACCATTTCATTCCCTTGCTTCCACAACCCTCCGGGTATTAAAGCCTACACGCTCAAGATAAGCGCTCGTTTTTATAAGAGCTCGTTTTTATCTATCCAACAAGAGAACGGATACATCAAGAAACAAGAACATTACAATCAGTTCTGAAGCAGTGGAAGTGGAACCAAACGCCATAGCCTACCCCCCTGTAGTAAAAACGGAGTGGGTCCAGGCCAGGGGCGCATTGTGTGTACTCAGGGCTGATTAGATAAGCCAGCCAGGGTAAAGTCACAGTCCTGCATTGTGCTATGGGCACTCACTGGGAGCGGCTGCATGAAAAAGGTCCAATGAAACTACTGATAAAAAAGCAGTAGCCTAGGCCTAATGTAAAAAATAAAATAAAAACCCACCAACTTTACAAAGAGAGAAACATTTTGAAATGTATGGGGCTGCCAAACAAGGTTCTGATTGATTAACATAACCGAACATAACATTAATAACATAACACAACGATTTAATCACTTAAGGATCATATTGGAGAGGACAGGAGGGAGGCATTACTCATCACACTGAAGGAGAATGGGCTCAGCTTGTGCCACAATGCCCGAGGTGTTCTAGTTGGCATTGTTCATGTCACTAGATCATTGACATGCTGGTGTGATGATTGTAAGCTATTGGAACACAAGACACCAGATGCTCTCAGATCAGTTTCACAATTTTTTTCTGAAAATTGGATGGAGAGTACTGCTACTACAGTATAGCTAAGTATTTGGCAGACCCTTGCTAAAGGAATGCATGCTATGAAGACTATTACTAGTGAACACAGTGTTGTCGGGAGGGGACAGTGGTAGAATTGCCCAACCTGTGAGGTGAGGTTGGCCTACTATAACACCAGGACTGCTGTGATCAGTGCTTTACCTTGTCCATCAGTGTATTCTGCCACATGCGGAAAATACCCTGGTAACTTTTCTCTCTGGCCGAGAAGGAAGTGAAGAACAACTGTGGGTGGAGATAAAAAAAATAAACACATGAGTAACTATTACTGCAGTGAAAGATGTAACAAGTCATGTGTTTGTGTCATTAATATTACACACCGTGAGCATTAAATCATGGTTGACGGGTTCAACATTGCCAATTTCAACGATTCATTATTCTGTTTCCGCAAACTATTTGTGCAACTGTTCCGAGCTACTGAACATAGCCGAGGTGGTGTCGGAGTTACCTTCTCAGTGTCTGTGGAGACCTGGATGGCATTGGGGATCACTCTGGCCATCTTCTCCCTGCTCATGGCTTTGATGTCTTTCAGAGACAATACTATCTATAACCACAAGGCATAATGGTCATAACACATGAGCTAATTAATGAAGGACAAACAACATCCTCTACCTGTACACTCAACAACTCTCTCTCTCTCTCTCATTCCTCTGTGTCAGCTCACCTTTGTCCCCCGAAACACGTTGCTATAGAAACAGAGCCAGTTCTCAGACAGGTAGAGACGCCCCTGTAGAAGGATATCTCTCTGGAGGGCACAGGTGTAGTCTGGGAAAATACATGGGATGGGATGTGTGAGAGATGTATATGCTCAGATACAGGTGAGTGTATACAGATGACAACTTCTGATTCAAGTATTTGATATAGAAGATGAGCTGATATGTGCAGGTTGTCGACAAGAGTGTGTTGTAAACTCTGTGTGGATGTAGTCTCTGTAACGTACCCACTATGAGTCTCTCTGACTCCGGTAGTTCTCTGAACAGCTTCTTGAACTCCTCAAACTTCTGTTTGTAGGTAGTGGGCGGGGCTTGAGGCGCTGCCAGACACTGGCCCTGTGGGTCCGAAGACTGATTGACAGGCCACAAAGACGACAATCACAAATCATAGACATCACATTGATTGAATGTAAGTTCTAATTGCTTGACAGTGCTGCTGGTGTGACAGAATGAAACATGCATTAACACAGTCATAAATGCTGCCTAGTATTTCTACATTGCATTACAAAGTAATAGAGTGTAATAGATGGATATGCTCACTGAAAGTGAAAAGGTTTACTTGCAATAAGTCTCTGGATTTATAGAAGGTAAAGGGTTAAATAAACATGCACTCATGTGCTGTAGATGTAAAACAACATAAGCCCTTGAGCTTTGTATTTCTCAATAGGGAGAAGAGATTGCAATCTAATGTGAATGATGAAATGGTTTCACCACAAAACAGAGTAACAGTTAGTCCTCATTGAATGTCACTAACTGTCTTCACCACTAGAGTGCAGTGAAAGTTGATGTGTGACTGATGCAGGGTTGTGGTGTGGTGGCCTGCTCTTAATAGTGTTGATCAGGGGAAGCTGGTGGAGGTAGAAATCAGAGGACAGGCTCATTGTAATGCAAACACGTGTTTGATACCATTCCTCGTTCCAGAACGCTGCTGCCCGTCTGGTGTTCAACCTCCCCAAATGTTCTCATGTCACCCCTCTCCTTCGCACCCTGCACTGGCTCCCATCAGCGGCTCGCATCAGATTCAAGACCTTGGTGCTACCAGGCAGCTAAGGGGACAGCCCCTGCCTACTTGCAGGCAATGGTCACCCCTCAAACTTCAGCCCGTTCCCTCCGCTCCTCCACCTCTGCGGGCCGACTGGCCCCACCACCTCTACACCTATATGGCAGTCGCACTGCCCGATCACGTCTCTTCACTACACTGGCTCCCCGCTGGTGGAATGAGCTCCCCACGGCTGTCAGAACTGCAGAGTCACTACCCATCTTCCGTCGGAGACTGAAGACCCATCTCTTCAGGTTACACCTTAACTGCTCCTCCTGAGACACCCGCTTTTCCCCTTTACTGTGTCCCCTATTACTTCTACTGCCCCCCTTGTACTGTCTCTCTATTCTCCAGTGTCTATATATAAAACAAATTATTATAATAATAATAATTTAAAAAAATAATAATACCGTTTTCCTTTTATCACAGAGACTGCCAATGGCCCCTGGCCTGAGCTAGATTACTCTTCCTGATACACCTGGTGGATTGATGATTCACTTGCTTAGTCAAATGTATTGATTGTAAGTCGCTTTGGAATAAGGCGTCTGCTAAATGCCAAAAATGTAATGTAAATGTCATTCCGTTCCATGCAATGAGCCTGTCCTCTGATTTCTACCTCCACCTGGTGGTGATGCATGTATGTATGTACAGTCATGGCAAAAATATTGCACTTCTGTCAGATAATGCACCACTTCTCCCAGAAAATTGTTGCATTTACAAATGCTTTGGTATTCACACGTTTATTTCTTTTGTTTGCATTGTAACGACACAAAAAAGCATGTAATGCTCCTACGACACAAAAAAGCAGAGAAATAAATAAAGGTGCATTACATGCTTGAAATACAATTATTTCTTGCCTACCAGAAGGTGGCAATCATTTTGTCCAGTCCATTTTGAGTTCCGTGTGGAATGATATCAGATTTTTTGTATATATTTGTATTTAAACTCACCTGTGGCAAGTTACAGGTGCTGACAATATAGAAATCATCTTGCAACCAGTTAAAATTGAGAAGTTTACTCAACCTTTGTGTTGTCTGTGTGTACCACACTGAGCATGGGGAAAAGAAAGAAGAGCAAAGAATTTTGAAAAGAAGAGAGGATTTGAGAATTCGATTTTCTGGCAGAAGTGGTGCACTATCTGACAGAAGTGCAGGGGTGCCAATACTTTTAAGTGGGACAGACAGTGGAGAGAGACAGGAAAGTAAGGATGTCATGTCAGCAAGGTATTCAAACCCATGCGGGGTTGGGCATGTGTGTGCACTGTGGGCCACTGGACCACCCCAGGACGTTGTGAAGGGGCGCAATGCATTCTTACCTCTTGTTCGTCGGAACTCCACCTGACCTCCCCCACAGATACCATCTCGTCTGTGACATCACTCCCCATCCCTGACCTAGACACTTGGTCCATTTGTTGTACCGCTCTACTGATTGGACAGAAGGTTACAATGTGATCAGATCCACTGATCCACTGTTGTCATCCACTGTTGTCATCATCAGATGACAACAGTCAGTGTGACTCTGAGCTCAACATGTAGCTGCACATGGACAACACAGGGTCATCTTATAGTTACGGTTTCATGAATACAGTAGTAACCGTGTAGTGTTAAAGCTATAGATGTCAATACAGAAAACTATTTACAACATGCGGTTGGTGTTGTCAGTATATGAAACCGTTTTCATGTATTTTCACTGAGCCTGTAATTACTCCACAAGTGTTTAAACCTCAATGAAAGCCACCAAACAGAGATGCTTAGCACAAAGAGAGATAGAAACACAACAGAACTGGTTTGTCCTGCTCTGTCACCCTGGAGAAACTGTAGCTGAGGCAACAAACAGCAACTTCAGTTCCCTTACTGTATATTCCCATGACCATAGGGTCATACAGAACTGTTGGATTATTCAATAACAACTGAATTGATCTGCAGTCGCAGTGTTCAAATCTGAAGTCACATTGTCAAAACTCTTCATACAGTCTGCATTACTGACATGCATCTTGGCCAAACACTTGATCAGTGTCTCAAAAGAAGCTTGTTCAACCATACACTGGCAACAATGTTCACTCAGAAAGCATACACAGTCAGAGAAGAATTAATAGATATTCATTCAACAAGAATGGTTTGATTTATAGTAATCATAGACAGAATAGTTGACTGTACAACTGTAAAGTATTAGGCAACAAGAATAAATCAGAAACGTAGCAATTTGCTTCTATCCTTTCGTGTGTGTTTTTTTCAGTATTTTTGCAGAAAGTAAGTTACGGTACATTTACTTCAAAGTACAGTACATTTACTTGAAAATGAAAAGTTCAAACAAAAAAGAAAAACAGAAATTCCAGAGCTACAATACAATAGAAATCACAAAAAAATTGTCTCACTCCTGAGGGTTCTGGTCCACCCTCTGGTCTGCATCTGGTCACATCTAATGTCTTCCCTGGCAGTGCATATAGTCTATTTCATACATATATTCTGCTAATATCTTCTAGACATTTCAATATGATTACTTAAATGCACCAAATCATTCTGTTTTGAGTAGTACAGTACAACGTTTTGAACACAGTGTGTTAACATTGTAAAAATGTGTTGCAAACACATAGTGTTTTGCAGGTGGTGGAGTTTGAATGAGAGAAGAGTTCATGGATTTTGATGAACGTGGTCATTGAATGCATTTTGTGTGAAAGCAGCAATGTAAAATGAGTCACAGTTTTGGTCCACATAGACTGTTTCGCTGACTGAAGAGTTTTGACAATGTGACTTCAGCTTTTACACGGCGACTTAGCAATCGGAAAAAAACTTTAATACAACGTCACTCTCTCGTGCCCTGTCCATGGTATGCAATGTGCAGTTACGTTTGAAGAAATAAAGAGACTGTAAGTGTATGTGCACGTGAACCAGTACTGGTGTCTTAACAAGTTGTCTTGTCTATGTGTGAATTTGATGATCTAATTTCAGAGTGCTAAACAGCGATGGTGAGCCCTATGTGTGTGATGCCACTCGTGATGTTAGAATTATAAGGTTCTATCTCCATTTTTGTCAAAATTGAGTTTTTTTTACATAATCTGATCCATTAGGTGTTTATTAATGCCTGTGTGGTGTTATCTTTAAAATGTTGACATTTTTGAGTTAGTAATTCATAAAATATAAAGGTTCCATCTCACAAAACATAATGGAATGTAAAAACTTTGACGCTCAATATCTCTGAACTACCCTAAACGGAGATAGAACCTTATCATTCTAACCTCACGCACTGCTACTGCGTAAAGAACCGTCGTTACGCACTGTTCCAAATGGCTCAGCTCGCGCGGCATGCTCGCTTCTATCAACCAATTCGTCTTCAATCTGATAACTCACTTCATCTGATCTCTTAATGCGGGTTCCAACTTCCCAACGACACATTCACCAGGTGATAAGAAAAGAAGAAACTGTGTATCTTTACTTTACCTGTAAAAAGACAAGCCCCCTAGATCGTTATCGAGTTTGATGCGGATCTGGAGTGATGATTGATGCAGAACTCTCTGATTGCCCTCAGTAGTATTTCGTTCCTGTCCCCATGTTGCATCGTGCCATATGGCGCAAAGCTGTGGTTCACCTGGTAACAGGTATCGACTAGGGAACTCCTTGCCGGCCTTTGGGAAACGTCATCTTGGCTGTGCTTTACATATTGCATTCTTTAACTGATGCCAGTCGAACGGGTCTAAAGATATAATTCTCTCACGGACCTGTTCTGGACGAGCCCTCTCTTTAGGGCACAGGTTTTTTTTTGCACTCCATCTCTAGAAGATACACATTAAGATAAACCTCTTTGAAAAGCTGGATTCTGGAACTTCTTTTTTAGAATTTGGTTAACTTTGTTGGCAATTTTTTTTTTGGGGGGGGGGGTGGGAAGCTAGAAATAAAACAAGGTTAAGTAATACAATAAACAATAAAACAATAAAACAATAAAACAATAAAACACTGGCAAATACAGATGCATTAAAATACTAACAGTCAGAGAGAGGGGAGAGAGACGGAGGAGGTAGGGGTGAGGAAGAGGGGAGGTGAGGGATAGCGGGGGTAGTGGAGCAGGGGTACTTAAAATGAGGCAGTGATGGGTTATGGGATGGGTGAGAGACGGTGATCAACAGGTGCATTGATCGACTATGGTTCCAGTGATACTGGATTACTGCTTGCCTTTCATCACACAATGATCATTGAACACAAGTGTTTTGTCCCCCGAAAGAACGTACTGTATGCAAACCTATTGATAGTCTTTATTGACACGTAATTGAGGGCACTGTGTCAAATCACTGCAGTAATAACACAAAATAATTGGCATTAATTTCTGCATTCTAAAAAGCTAATGTGATATGGTATATGGTATGACTATAATAACTTTATAAAAGGGAGTATGATTAGATGAGGAGAGTATATATTCTGACACAAAGATGACCTCAGCCAAACAGAACCAGATTACCCGACATACAAGATTCCACAAAGGTATGAGTGCAGCGAGACCAGTTCAGCCAGAATCACCAGTAACATTATATAACCTCACACACACACACACACACACACACACACACACACACACACACACACACACACACACACACACACACCAGAGCAACACATGCAAACAAGCAAACCATGTATGGACACAGAAAACCAGAAGCCACACACCAGCAAATGTTGTTTTCCACATTTTACTCTTTGGGACTCAAACACTTTGTCACATAAGCTGTGGAAATGAGAGGGCCGCAGGCCAAGACTGACACACATACAGCAAGTACACAGAACTACACAGCATAGAACACAACCATAAGAAAAACAACAGAAAATAAAAAGGCATTCTTGTCATGTGCCTGCAATAAATATAGTCACTCTGCTTAATTCAGCAAGTTTATCTTCTGTACAGATGGGAAATAACAATAATTACATCAACTGAAGTCTTCAGATACACCGCTAGGAGGAGATGATGTAAACCAAGAGGAAGGCAGTGTAGGGGTTACGGATGGAATGCGATGTCTCTCACAGACACGCGAGCACAAACATAATTACCGGTTTTGAGAGGACAAAGATCCAGAAAAATATTGTGTGGCAATGTAATACAAGAATACAGTACTTCTTTCTTTTCCCCAAAAAATATACACACACACACACACACCCACACACACCCACAGTGGAAGTACAGTACAGCGGACAAACAAGGCAGTGGAATGTGAGGGATGACACATACACACACACACACACACACACTGCCCCCAGGATCAGAGGTGAAGGGTGAGACCTGAAGGCTCATTCCTCCAGGGTGCGGAAGGAGTTCTGCATGTCCTCCAGCAGCTGGGCGTAGTCTGCCTTGATCTTTGCCTCTCCCTCCTTCACTGGGTCCTGCAACAGCACAGAGAAAACACCCCGTCAGATCTGTGTATTAGGAGGATCCCCATCAGCTGCTGCACATACAGCCACTTCCCCTTCCCTGGGGTCCACATAGGACATAAAAAAACATGACAAGAGTACAGAACAGCTACAGACAGAACAGCTACAGGCTACAGTTAGAGACAGAGAAAAGGCCTCAGATGGAGAGGCTGAGAAAAGACACACACACACACACACACACACACACACACACACACGAGGTACTGTACAGTGGAAACACACAAGGCTGAAGTACCTTGAACTTCATTGAGCTGATCCTATAGAGAATCTCTCCCATATGCTCGCGGATAATAGCCCAGGTGATCTTGTTGTCACTGTGAGACGTGGTCTCCACGGCGTGCCGGGCCATGTCGTAGAACGCTATCATGTTAGACAGCATGCCCACCGTCTTGTAGAAGGGACAGAACCTGCAGAGAGGGGCAGAGAGTTAGGACAACGCGTCTTTACAAACCCACATTCCAACGAAGACTATACATAAGTGTGTGTGTGTGTGTGTGTGTGTGTGTGTGTGTGTGTCTTGTGTGAGGATGTGGTGCTGGGGCTGGAGTTTGAGGGCGTGATGAGGGCGGGTTTGTGGGCGAGGATGTAGGTTGTGTGTGTGGGTGTGTGTGTGTGTGTGTGTGTGTGTGTGTGGGGAAGGGGGTTACCTGTCGTAGGGTGTGTAACCGTTCTGTTGCAGGAAGTCATCCTTAAGCAGCTTGGCCACCTCCAGGGTGATCTTATCCGTCTCGGCCAGCGATGCCTGTCACCAAGAGAACCATTAACAATGAAAAAAATATATATATATACCAGCATAAACAGTTTCAATGACTCAATTCCTGAACAACAACAACAAAAAACTCCAACACCCTAATTTTTTGTTCCCTTTCCCTTGCGTTACCTTGCCGACCAGCTGTACGATCTCAGCCAGGTCCTCCTCCTCCTGCAGGATCTCCTTGGCCTTGGTGCGCAGGGGCACAAACTCAGGGAATTGCTTGTCGTAGTACTCATCCAGGGCACGCGTGTACTTGCTGTAGCTGATCAGCCAGTTCACCGAGGGGAAGTGCTTCCTCTGGGCCAGCTTCTTATCCAAACCCCAGAACACCTGAGAGAGGACGAGAGGGAGTGAGGAAGAGAGAGGATTTTTTTTAATAGAGATTTCCACAATGGAGTATCACTGAATGAGAGCTAGGTTTAGTTTCATCTTAAAAAGATCACAGAAAAAACTGTGCTTTTTACCTGTACGATACCCAGAGTGGCTGAAGTCACCGGGTCAGAAAAGTCACCACCAGGGGGCGACACACTGATGAAAAAAACAACAACGGTACATACAGTATCACAGTGATGTATCAATGCCTCTGAGGGCTGCTAGAAAACTGAGAGGGGAGGCAGGGGCTCCCTCTAGTGGGAAATGTATGCACTCACGCCCCCACAATGCTGACGCTGCCCTCTCTCTCAGGGTTACCCAGACACTTCACCCTGCCGGCACGCTCATAGAAGGACGCCAGGCGGGCACCCAAGTAGGCTGGATATCCACTGTCTGTGGACACACACAACCATCCCCACACAAACACACACACACACCAGTTACTAATTGCCCCCAACAATTAATATAGGACCAGCTCAGTGGAGAGTGATGGAGGTAGAAATCTGTGGACGGGCTCATCGTAACGCATGAAACGAAATGAGGAATGATACCATCAAGAGCACAATCAAGTGCTTTCAGAAATCGGTGGTTGTATCGGAGCTACTGGGACTCCTGCCTCAAAGACTGTAATGGCTATAGCGTCCAGTAGAGGGCACCGTCCGTCACACTCACCAGCAGGCATCTCGGCCAGTCGTCCAGAGATCTCCCTGAGAGCCTCGGCCCATCGAGAGGTGGAGTCAGCCATCATACTGACGTGGTAGCCCATGTCTCTGAAGTACTCAGACAGAGTGATCCCTGTAAACACATAATGTTGAAAACACATTGAGTGAAACGTGCGTATATATACAGGGTGCATCTCAAAAAATTCGAATATTGTGGAAAAGTAAATTGTTTTCCGTAATTTCAACTTCAAAAAGTGAAACTTTTAAATATTCTAGATTCATTACACATAAAGTGAAATATTTCCAGCCTTTTTTGTTTTAATGTCGATTATTACAGCTTACAGCTCATGAAAATCTAAAATCCAGTATCTCAAAATATTAGAATATTACATAAGACCAATAATTTAAAAAAAAGATTTATAAAACAGAAATGTATGTATACTCTGAAAAGTATGTTAAGTTATGCACTCAATACTTGGTCTGGGTTTTGCATTAATTACTGCATCAATGCAGCGTGGCATGGAGGCAATCAGCCTGTGGCACTGCTGAGGTGTTAGGGAAGCCCAGGTTGCTTTGATAGCGACCTTCAGTATATATATTCTACAATATACTCTACACTGTTTTCTGGGTCTTTGATTGGTCCAGAGGGTGTACTCTGAGCTCTCTGATTGGCTGGTACCTGTGTAGATGGAGGCCTCTCTGGCGGCGACGGGCATGTTGGAGGTGTTGGCTACCAGCGCTGTTCTCTTCATGATGCTCTCCACCTTCCCGTCCACCTCCATGGTCAGCTATTGGACAGAGACACCGTCAATCATCCTGAACATCTGTTCAATGAAGTTTGAGATGATAAAGCAATGACATCATCAGGCCACCCACCTCAGGGAAGTCTCGTAGTACTTCTGACATCTCATTCCCACGCTCCCCACAGCCAACATAGACGATGACGTCACTGTTGGAGTATTTGGACAGAGACTGGGAGATGACCGTTTTACCACAACCAAAGGCTCCTGGGATGGCTGTTGTTCCTCCCTGTACACACCTGCACACAGAGAGAGAGGGGGGGGGGGGAAGAGAGAGTGAGGCACAGTGTGAGAGAGAGAGAAAGAGAGAGAGAGAGAGAGAGAGAGAGAGAGACAGACAGGCAGACAGACAGACAGACAGACGGATAGACAGACAGACAGACAGACAGACAGACAGACAGACAGATAGATAGATAGATAGATAGATAGATAGATAGACTCACGGGAAGAGGGCGTCCAGTACTCTCTGGCCAGTTAGCAGTGGGTGATTGGCGGGTAGTTTCTCAGTGACGGGCCGTATCTGTCTCACAGGCCACACCTGTATCTGGGTGTACTTCTCCTTCACGCCCTCAAACTCCAGCTCCAGCACCACATCCTGACAAACACACACACACACACACACACACACACTATTATATCTCTAGATGTCTAATATGTACTGTGTCTTACACTAGATGGATTGAGACCAGTGACTGTAAAATAAAGGACAACATTGAAGTCTGGCGCCACTAATCCGCCAACGGAATGCGCTATTTTGATCTGTCCGCCCACAGAACGTGGTTAGTATTCACTTTTGTTAAAAGCAACACAAGAAGAACGCTTGAGCCAAAGGCAGCCCTAAGCAGGTCTCTGCCGATCGAGCATGCGCACTGGGTTACCAAGACGACAAGCATCAGCCAGCAACGAATGCCAGAAACAGAGAAATCCAGACACAGCACATTATTCAGCTGATGAAACACCCGATATAGAAGTCTGAAAGCTTTTCTTTAACCAAGGCTGTAGATAAATATAACCTGCAGTAACCTTAAAGGGTAGTATACAACATAATTATTGATTGTATGTATTTTGTTCTGATGTTTAATCATTGCCCTATTAGGACACCCATAGTGTATACATTCCCATTCTGTACAAATACCTTTTTCATTATTATTTATGAGAATCTGCTTAACTGTTGAAAATATACCAAGCAGTTAGTTTAAATATGGACACGATATTTCATCATAACAAGCAACTTTGTCAATCCCATCTAGCCTACTACATCAGATTTTATTCTCACTGTAGCCTAATCGCAAAGGTATAGGAGTAAGGCAATGTGAGAACATTTTAATATTTAACACTGTTTGATCCAAAGCATATCGATCACAAGAGAACGGTAAAGTTGCATTATGCTTCTAGAAAGCATCACCTTCAGCCTATTTTTAAATATATAGCCAAAATGGTCTTCTTAATATATTTCATCACTCAATTCATCATCTCAACTCATGAAGTGTGCTCATGACAGCGTCCCTCAATTCTATCCAGCCTGGCTATGAATAAGATATACCATTTATTATGTTTCTGTTCTGAAGCTGTGATGTCTAAAAGCTCATGCCCAATTAACACAAGCAGGCTAAAATAATAGGCATAGGCTCTCTGCCTATACCTACATCTTCAAATAGCCATGTGTTTGATCCATCCATCGCATCCATCGCAAGAGAACAGGAAAAGTTAGGCTACATTGTAGAAAGTTGCATACATATCGTATGAGGCCTTATGCCCCAAATTATACCACACATGTAATAGATTTTGCCAATGGCCTTAAACAGCTTCCATCAGCCATCGATTGACAAGATTATAAAATCAGTTGATGTCCGCTCATAATATTGTTTCAGTTCTTATGAATCTGATAATAGCCTATCACTTTCTATTCTGAAGCTGTCCAATGAATGAGACTTCATTTTCTATTATAGTTGGACAACTCGGTTCATCATCACAAAGTCACCATTTTAGAACATTGTGACATTCTCTTATCATCGCTAAATTTGTATTAGGTTACATTACCATCTTGCATGACCTTTTTGGGCAGGACTACAATGGTACCACGAGTGGCCACTGGGTTTGGGGCGTGCCCACCAGATGGCCAATTGATGCCCTGATTGAAACAGGGTAGAGATGGTGGGGGAGGTACTCACAGAGACATCGTAGTGTCCGGGGGGAGCCACATAGGTGACGGTGCCTCTGTTCCGTGGGGGAAGCATGAGCTTGTGCTTGATGAGGGAGTTCTCAAATACATTTGCATAGATATCTCCCCCTGTGATGTGACTCCCAACCTGAGAGAGATAGAGAAGGAGAGAGAGAAAGAGAGAGAGAGAGAAGGAGAGGAAAAGAGCGATTAAGTGAATAAACATTTGAAGGGAGAACTATGAACCATTACACAACTTCTCCTTCATGCCCTCAAACTCCACCACCACATCCTGCGACACACACACACACACACACACACACACACACACACACACACACACACACACACACACACACACACACTAGGGGTGCAACGGTCCTCAGTTTTATATTGACGCGTACGGTTCACCATCCACGGTTCAATACGCACTAGTGAATGTCGGTTTTTCAGTTTATGCTGCGTTTCATTGAAAGTCGGAGGTCGAGTTTGTTTGGAAAGCAGTTGCTTCTTGTTCAAATGTTTATTCATGGCAAGCAAAGTTGAGAACATGGCAACAGTTTGAGGAAGCCCCGGATTGCTACAAATCTGCATTGTGGAGTCAGTTTGGCATTGAATACAATGATGAGGGAACGAAAACAGTGAACAGAAACGTTACTGCAAGCATTGCTTCACGCGTGTCGTATATGCGCTTAATATGCGTATATGAGCTACCATCTGTCATGGCTAAGGTGCATTTGTACTTTTATTTTTTCCTCTCCTATACCAGAAGTCAAAGCTAAGAGGCACTTTTACATTTGAAAGTGTTTTTTTTGTTTATATATATTTATATTTTTAATATTATACAATATACCAGTCATATTCTGGAATGTGTTTGAATGTTAAAGTTCCATAAGTATAAGCAAAATAAAGTAAAGTAACAGTTTGTTAATAAATAGTAGCATTGTTTTTCTCCATACGCACAAAACACGGATCGAAACCGAACCGAAACTGTGGCCCAAAAACTGAGGTTCATACCGAATCGTGGGCTAACTGAACCGTTGCACCCCTAACACACACAGACACACAGACACACAGACACACAGACACACAGACACACACACACACACACACACACACACACACACACACAGAGTCCTACCCGTAGAGACTTGACTGGAGTAAACTCCCATTTGATGTCTCGATTCAGGGCTCCAATGTTCACCCCGCGAGGGATGTAGATGCTCTGTGTGAGGTCATTGATGTCCTTTAGGGGGCGCTGGATACCGTCAAAGATGGAGCCCATGCATCCCGGCCCCAGCTCTACAGAGAGAGGCTTCCCTGTACGCAACACAGGGTCACCAACAGACACACCCGCTGTGACAAGGCTCAGGAAACCAACCCACAGCCGTGTGTGTGCATGTGTGTTTGTGTGTGTGTGTGTGTGTGTGTGTGTGTGTGTGTGTTTTAATAGCCTGCTATGAGCTATGACACTATGAGTGTCAAATAATTAGGCTTTCGATATGGTGTATGAGAGTGCATCAAGTTATCCGGGTAGCTAGCTGTCTGTGTGTATAGTTAGCCTAGTGTACGCATACTGTCAACACAGGGGTCGTGCTGCAGAGTTCAAATGATGCGGAGCAGGGCAGCCCAGAAGGATACAGGTCTCCTCGTACACCTGGATGGTGGCCATGTCTCCCTCCAGACGGATGATCTCCCCCACCAGCTCGCTGTGGCCCACCCTCACCAGCTCATACATGGCCGCTCCCGCCATCGCTGTGGCCGTCACCACTGCAGGGGGGACAAACACGGGGTCAATCACAGAGACAGACAGACATCTATCTATGACTCTTGACTCAATCACCAGGGACACAGAGAGAGAGAGAGAGAGAGAGAGAGAGAGAGAGAGAGAGAGAGAGAGAGACGGAGAGACAGAGAGACAGAGAGACAGAGAGAAAGACACAGTGAGAGAGTGGAGAGATGAGGGTCTGACCTGGGCCGGAGACTCCATGTACGTATCCGAACTCGCTCTCCCTCTCCTCATCGCTGATCTTAGGCAGCTTGGACAGGTCCATCCTGACAGGCTATATCTGGCAGAAAGGAAGAGAGAAATGGATAGAGTGTGAGAGAGAGAGAGACAGACAGACAGAGAGAGAGACAGAAAGAGATCAGTCTCTCCCAATGACTCATCAAACATCAAAGGAGCATAAAAGAGTGATGACTAGATACAAACTCAGTAATTGACCCTGCTCTTATAACAGAAGCTGAAGATGGTAAACGAAAAAAATAGGCAGACAACTACCAGTACCTTCGTCAAGGTGTGCCAAAACGTTGGTTCACTGCACAGTGCACACACATGTTTACATGAGTGAGCAACTTTCATTACTCTACCGGCTTACACCTAAACAACACGTTTCCTTTTCTTATACAGTATCTTCGTCATAGCACGTCTGACCATTTTAAACACTTAACCTGCTTACCACACAGTGGGATAATGCTTTTTAAAATTATTACACACTAAGCCTAATAGCAACAAGTTGATTAGATTAGTTTCATGGCTCACTTCATCTGGGACCATATGGGTTTACAGTCCTGGGACAATATTAACCTCCTCATTTAGAGGTCAATGAACCTTCCACACACCTATTCATTCTATTCACTCCATCTTTCGGCCTTTCATCCATTCAAAGCATTGTGCATCTCACCGCCATGTTAAACAAACAACACCACCACAACAGCACCGCCACACTCTCCAGCTAGAAGGCCCAGTATGACGCAGCATTAGAGGGGGGGATCCCAGATTACGAGTGTGAATGCGTGTACGCATCTCTGTCCATCTCACACTATATGCACATTCTCCCACTCTTTCCCCATCTTACTATCATATTGTATTTTGTGTGCTTCTCTCTCTCTCTCTCTCTCACACACACACGCACATACACACGGCTAATGCAAACAGCCCCCTGTGCCATCCCACACACACACACACACACACACACACACACACACACACACACACACACACACACACACCATCTGTCGTGACTTCATCCCTTCCACAGAGACAGCAGACTGCAGGTGCTCTGCATGCACAAGGAAAGGCCTCAGCCTCTTGATGTTTGTTTCAGCTACGGTGCTAGGCCTAGGACTATCACACACCCACACACACACACACACACACACACACACACACACACACACACACACACACACACACACACACACACACTCAGCTCCTGTGCTCTAGTGTTTTGCCCTTTTGTCCTTCCCATGAGGCTGAGGCAGCTTCCCCAACAGGACAAGGCATGGAACTGCAGGGGAAGACCTAGGGATGTCTTTTCCAGGATCTTACCCTGACTTAGGTCTACATTTGTATTCTTCAGAAGGGAATACACACACACACACACACACACACACACACACACACACACTATTTTCCCTCATTAGGCCTAATAGTTCAATCATTTCCATACTGAGTTTAGCAGACATCCATGTGGAGAGAATATGTATGAGGGCCTGTCACATGATCCTAGCACATGACAGACTAGTAAGACTGGGAAGTCCACTCAATGATATACTAGATGTTTAGGGAAGTGGAACATCTAAGTGTGGGGGAAGATTGGGAAGTCCACTCAATGAGTTGCCAATGTCTTTGTGGTTTATATGATTTCAAGACACAAGACATTATAGGCCTAATTCTTACACCTATCTGGTCAAATTGTTTTTCTGTGAAAAGTATTTCAAATCCTTTGACAGATACCCTGTTGATGGATTAAACCCAATAGCTTTAAGTGATCCTAGCAGAGGAAGATGAGTTGAATAAAGGTTAGGCCTAGGTTCCTCTCAAGGTTTCTTCCTTGCCGCAGGGAGTTTTTCCTTCCGCTGTGCTCTATATTGTTTTAGTTTTAAAGTCTACATTGTTCTGTATTGTTTTTGTTGTGAAGCACTTTGTGTGACATTTGTCTATGTCAAAAGTGCTATACAAATAATGTGATTGATTGATTAATTGGTAGATAAGATATAGGACATGTGAGTGGAAGAAGTGATAGAAAACAGTCCTCACTGTAGTCCCTGTTAACTAAACAAATGCTGCCACGGGTACGTCATGAAGATTCCGTTCCTCAATCCTAATATTGACCCGAGAGTTGCTGTACAAATAGGGGCTTCTTCACTTCAACCCCTTCTCTTTTCTTCTGCATTGATCTGAGAGGCACTTCAGACTATTGAGATGCATCCAAAAGAGCAGTCATTCCACAGTTAATCTGTCCGGGAATTTCAGCATGTAAGTGACATTGTGGTTGAGTGTTGTCAGCTGCAAAGCATGCAGGATCCAAACACACTGGTGTTAATTAGCCTGTATTGAATGATTAACTCTCCCTCTGCTCTGGCCTCAACCTCAACATACTAAATCTGAATTTTAAAAAATCTAAGTGTGGCTGGCTGCATATCATTTGACTGGAAAGGCCGGATACAGAGAATATCAAGTCGTGAGCTTAGAATGATAAGGTTCTATCTCCGTTTAGGGCAGTTCAGAGATATTGAGCGTCAAAGTTTTTACATTCCATTATGTTTTGTGAGATGGAACCTTTGTATTTGATGAATTACTAACTCAAAAATGTCAACATTTTAAAAATAACACCACACAGGCATTAATAAACACCTAATGGATCAGATTATGTAAAAAAAGCAATTTTGACAAAAATGGAGATAGAACCTTATAATTCTAAACTCACCAAGTGTTGAAGACATTGGTATAATAAGGCTTTCTCCTGCCATTCCAGTTGCAGGGCCCCTGGCTCTCTGTCAACATGGTCACATGATCGTCACCTTGCTCACGCGCTTTGATATTGCAGTTCTCTGCTTATTAACTATGATCTAACAGTAACAGTAACAGCTAAAAGCACATACAGTGTTACAGCCTTATGACTCAGTGAATGACTGATCAAAGAAACAGATAGGCGCATTTACGAGCGACACTGTTTTTGCGCAATAACAGATTATCACCACCCGGTTCCTACATTAAATGGGCTGTGTTACACTTGATTGCCATGTCATTGCAAATGACACTATCAAAAGCTATCAAAAGCATAATGGTTATTCTATAACTTCTATAATTCTATGTATTGCAATAGATCGCAGCAGTAGCAAATCAAAAACATGTATCTTATTTTTCTTTCAATTATCTGAGGATAAAACCAAACGACCAGGACATGGCTTTAATGAAATGTACACTTATTTACCACATGTCATCAAATATCATACAATAATAAGACCACGACGTTGGCCATATCAGATAACACTGATATTACGCAGAAACATAGATATGACAGATAGATTATATTATTATAATGAGAATGACTGGCTCTGCCATAATTGGTGCATTTCGATTCGATTTCGAACGTGACACAGTGGTATCTAATAATCACTGCACGTTAAATGTTATTCTTTAATACTTAAATGAGACACACTACCTTTGGAATGAAACGGTCCAGTGTGGATCCTCTCTGCCTCTGATGGTGTGTGTGAATGAATGATGCGGGGAAGCAAGCGAGCGGTCAGCTGACTCCATTTACTTGAGCATTCGTCACAAGATTGCAACTGCTTCCATTTTGGTTCAAGCCTTTCACAAAGATTTTAGATGGGAAAGTAGTGCGCTAACTTTTCGTCTTCAGCACTGAATGGGTCCTATTGTATGCATTTTGGTTAACAAGACTACAAGGCTAACATTATCTAACAGTTGAGATAAAGTTAGGTCTTTATTCTCGCCCTTTAGGGAGATCAAAAATTACCCATGGTTGTCGATGAGGCATTTTTATTAGAACAGGCTACACATTGGAACGGTGGAATTATGATGGTCTCTTTTCAGATCTTTGAGCTAAACCTTGAGCCAAAATGGCGGTGCCGGTGATATGGCCACAGAGCGCTGTCTTTGAGATTCGCAGGTCACGATGTATTTTCGTGTGTCGTAATCGTATCATATGAAATATTGATTTGAAAATATGAACACAAATGATAACAGTGCCGACTGCCCACGTTGATGATCGGCTCCATCAGGACACACTGATGAATCAGAATTGTATATGTAGATACTAGTTAAGCAACATGTCAAATGCCTACTGATGAATGTGACGTTGACAGCACTCAAAAATATGATTTATGGCGGTCATTTTGTATTAATCATCACAGTTCAATTTTTAAGTGTTATAATAATAGATAGGCCTACATCACTATTTAGATATGACTGTTAAACGTTTGTATTGACGGTATAGAATAAATTTTTATATTTACGGTATAAATCTATGCTATGGAGTTATATATGTTGAACAATGAATTCCTCACGAATGACGAGAATATTTCGCAAAAGAAAAAAAGAAAAAAAGAAACATTGGCGAAAATATTAAAGGTCACATCAACATCAAGAAATGTTTCAAACACAAAACTTGAAGAATAATTATTATACTGGTTTTTATTTTGCCAATTACCCCGTGTAAATAAAACAAATAACTGGATAAGCTAGTATTATAAGAACAATTATATTTTAATAATATAAATAATAATAATAATGTATTTTCTAATGTAGCGGGGAGTTTGCAGCGCATGCGCAATGCGAGGTCAGAGTTGACAGTCTCTCAGTCTCACTGCCGAAGCTACAAGCTAACAGCTAGCATAGCAACATACATGTGGAGGGTACAGCGGGACCCCAACTGAACTCTGTCTGAATCCCCCCTCTCTCCGACCGTCAACTACCAACAACTTCAGGCACGTCGACACCAAGGAATAACAGTTGTTTACGATGAAAGGGTGAGTAGAGCCAGACAGAGACATGTATGTGGGGCTACCACGAGTAAAGTTTTTCTTGGCTTTTTTTTTTCACCAGGGGGGGCGGGGGAGGCGGGTGCCATGCTAGTCTGAATGTAGCTTAGTAGCTAAGTAGCTAAACCCTTTGCTCTTTTCAACTGTTTAGGGAGAATAACCTGTCAACGATGCCCCGGCTCCGAGTCTTACACACAGTTCTGCTAGCTATCTGGCTATATATACTGTTTGACATGGGTTAACGTGGTTAACCAGCGCGCTAACACCGTCCGTTAGTGACTGTGGGCTAAGTGAGCTAGCTGGCTAACTTGCTTGCTGAGTATGACTGGCTGATAATGTCATGTTGCATCTCTCACATGAGCTAGCTAAGCTAAATCCACACTAACTCAATTGGCTGGCTGTTTGCAAACACATACTGGCTAATGTTAGCCCATGTTAACCCACAGACTTTCAACAATTGTCCCTAGTTGTAGTTGTAGTAGTAGTGAGCTGTCGATCTTTGCTTGCTTGCTTTTTGGGGGGGACTATTTTACTGGTGAGTAGTCAATCTAGGCAAAGCTGTTTTGCTTAAGATAACCAAGTTATGACTCAATTAGGTGGCTGATGCTGATTCGCACCGTTCTCTCAACCAAGAAGGGAGCTAGGTTCTCCAGGTGGCTCGTCACCCACGTTGTGATGGACGGGTGTCATTACCAGCCTGTGTGTGATACTAAACACTGACTGTCCCATTGATACTGTGGGTCAGTCGCAACTTCAAGTGCAGTTTTGAAGTAGTTTCCCATTTCTGTAGCTACTTAATGTCTGAGTGATAAAGATCTATGCGTTTGCGATGAAAGTTGGACATCACCTTTAAAGTGATGCTATCAACAGGTGGAGGAGGTCGTTCTTTAAGTTAGAGAAATCAAGATGCACTGTTAAGATATCCAACTGTTAAATCTAGAGTGTTACTTATTAATCGAACAATTACCCCTAGAGAGGCTGTTGTCAGAGTTAATTTAGTTCAAATGTGTAGTTCAAATAACATTGGGCTCATGACGCTGTGTCTAGGTTTACTTGAATTCACAGAGCAGATGTCTTGGACTGAAATGTCTTGGATGTTGCCAGGTCTCTGCTGTCACACTATTCCACTCGCTGGCTGTCAGACCCCACACGTGACCTGCAGCTGTTGTGTCTGTGGCACTGAGGTTTAGCAGGAGTCGCTGCCCCTATAAATACTTTGTGTTTCTCAGCCCAGGTCAGACACCAGGCAAACCGTCAGACACAATGAAAACAAAACTCCCAGATGTGATACATAAACATTATCTGACATAATCAAGACACACGTGTGTGGATTTGTGTATGCTAGCATACTTTTACTCTCGCAGAACAGAACGTGTATGTCATCCATCTTTAATGTGTTAGTGTGAAGTGTGTGGATTGTGTGGGGGAAGTGGATTCACACAGCTGGGTAACTGGGATTGTGGTGGTATGAGGATCGCCGCAGTTGGCCTTTGGGATGAGGGCTGTGCAGCTGTCAGTGCATCTGGGCTGGCCAAGGCTGGTCCAAGTGGGTCCAGATGGCTCACAGACAGTGGCAGGAGAATTGGCTGCCCAGCCTTTTCCCCTGGTGAACCATAGCCCTCCTAGCACGTCCTACCAATATAACATATAACTAAAGTGTATTATATATATATATTATAATCATTAATAATCATATATATATGATGGGCCGCCCCCCCAACGGAACCACCTGCCCCCCAAGAAAGAGGAATTATTACGGACATAAACTTCAAACATCTGACAAGCTAAAATATCCGCGTTTTTTAAACGCACACAACCCGAATCTGGCAAGTGGCAAGCCCATATAGGCTCGTGCCTCGTTGGTAACATAAGTCCGCCAGTAGTCTCGCATAGCCAGACCTATCTCTCCACACTCCATTATATTTAGCAAATATAATTGCTGAGTGTTCTGACAGAGAAAGTTGGTTAAAATTGGTCGTTATTATTGTGACTAGAAAGTGTCTGACTGACACTTGACAATGACTATAATTCCATTGTGTAAATAGTGTCAAATAACTAGCTAGCTCAGAGGTGATTAAATGAGCTAGTCTGCTTGCACACATGCCAGCTAAAGAGCTAACTGGATGCACTTTATTATTTTACTTAAATTAGATATACAATCTTTCTTATTCTGCTAGAATTGGGCTTCATGGTAACACCATGGCATATTTACAGTACATGGACAGTGGATTGAAGCATTTGAAATTTCAGTTTTTTTTCTCCAGGTGAGAGAGTACGGTAATGTCAAAATGACTTTATCTGACTGCATTGCCCACAGCAATCCAAAATTCAATTATAATTATGTTATAAATTGATATGGATCAATGTATACCTCTTATTAGATTATAAATACTCTGGTTGTTATGTTTGCCTTTTGGTTGACAGCAAAATAGGGAGAGAGGAGGATAGGGAGGGAGAGAAGGAGAGAGAGCAGGATGGTGTTGGCTCGGCACACCAGAGAGAGAGACAGCAAGAACCAGGTGAGAAAGTGGACAGGTAGTCAAGACCACATAAGTAAGTAGCCTTGAGAACCGATGGTTCTCGAGCCTAATGGTCCATAGGGAAGGAGCCTATCTCCTGTTTCCGTAGCGTGAGGCGGCTTAATGTACAAGTTAGTACACCCCCTGGACATGACGCTGGTATGTCGCAGGGTCTTACCCCCTGGGGGGGGGGGGTCCATTCCACGGTCCATGCCACCCCCCCAAGGCAGCAAACCTAGGGGAAACACTGTATAACATAACTTATTACCAATTACAATTTTATATATAGCCATGTATTTTGTACATTGTACAATTTGTAATATTTAAGTTGGAAGTCTCTCCCCTCTGTGCTCTGATAGTTGACCGTTTTGCTCTTGTTCCAGTAGCCGGATCGAGCTTGGGGATGTTACGCCCCACAACATTAAGCAGTTAAAGCGTCTGAACCAGGTCATCTTCCCCGTCAGCTACAACGACAAGTTCTACAAAGACGTGCTTGAAGTGGGAGAGCTCGCCAAGCTAGGTAAGATACACAGTCCTGCCCATCGGAACCACAGATCGCTATGAAATGACAGCTATACTCTATTTTAATAGCCACAATTAATCACCAGGTCCTTCTATGCTGTTGACCCCATCTTTCCAATCAAATACTATTTTGCTTTGTGCTGCGGTTGTACATCCATGTCATGTTTGAGCCCATGTAGTTTCTTTCTGATGGTGTTAGTCAACTGATGATGTCACCGGGGGTAATATGTATGGCCATTTAACTACTGTCACCTTTGAACCCTTTGTTTCAGCGTACTTCAATGACATCGCTGTGGGGGCAGTGTGCTGCAGAGTGGACCATTCCCAGAACCAGAAGAGACTGTACATCATGACGCTGGGCTGCCTAGCACCTTACCGCAGACTAGGCATTGGTAAGTAGGGTTGGGTACCGTTTGGGTTTTATCCGGTACCGGTACCTAACCGATACTTTAAAAACGGTACCGGTACCAAAACGGTACTTAATTCGGTACTTTTGATTTTTTTAAATGACATATATATATAATAATAACACGGTCGACAACATTAAACAGCTTTTCACTTTTTTATTGCTGAGGCACAATATATATTAGTTAAATATACACTCAAATTAAAATAAATGAAAATAAAACTCCTGAGCCTTGGGGACTCCATTAAGCTGGGGGTGCCTATCGTTGGTACTGATGTCGAATACGAGTACACACTTGTTCGGCAGCCCCTCAAGGACATCAGAATATTCTTAGAAAAGGGATCTAGTGAAGAGGCCTGCATAGCCCCCAGAACCAAGAGGAAATATAACTCTGATAAACTGGAGCCCTCCACCTCGTCAAAATCCAAACTCTGTTGCCGCTCAGCTACTACTACTCCCCTCCCCCTCTCTGGTCCATGCTGACATGACGATTGATTTTTCAGACACAGTAGTAGGATAAGGACAGTACCCGAATATCAGGAGATCCCCGATCATGTTGTCCTCCTCGCAGAGACGCAGCCACACATCCGCACAACGTCATCAACAGACGCGTCGAATCCTGGAGTGCACTGTCCAATCAAAGGCTTGCGTTCGTAAACTCGCTCTGAGAGCGTCGCAGCGCACACTGGGCCCGACGTCATAAGGGGAGCAAGTCATTTGATTGGACAGAAGGCATTCCACGAGTGGTGATCAGAATTCCAGAACGAGTTTACGGAACACACCCATAAGTCGAGCGTCGCGTTACGCCAACCCGCTAGCGGAAGTTGCTATTAGCAACCTTCTCGTTATCCTTCCGTACTCGCTGCTTTCACTGAGTGGAAATTTAACAGGCGATGTGACGTCGCGAGATAGAAAAGTACCGAAATGAGGCACCGAAATCTCCTTTGCGATTCGGTACGGGTATATACCGAATGTAAAGTAACCGGTACCTACCGGTACCGATTTTCGGTACCCAACCCTATTGGTAAGGCCTTGTCTACAATTCAGTGCCCCCTTTTGCCCGAATTGCTTCTCTCTGCTCTCTGAGAAAAAGCAAAAACATGAAGCCAGGTTTCTCCCCAGGATTTTTGAACAGCGTGGTGCCGGATTGCATTATCAAAACCCAACACACGTTCATTTGTGTAAAAAACAAAACTAAATAAATACAGCTAAAGTCACTGAGGAACATCATAATGTTTTTTTTGTTTTTTTTATCAACAATGTCATTCGCGATCAAAGATAGTTACTCCTATCAATATATATATATATATATCATTTAATGTGTCTTGAAATGTTTACATATTGTTAATGTTTATCATTCCCTTTCATTAACCTTTATTTAAAACATGTATACTATTGTATGGCTACTTCCCTTTATAAAACACAGGTGCACCTTGTAGAAATGCTGAGTAAATCATGCCCTAAAGGTCTTTTTTGTGCTCAGGAACAAAGATGCTGAACCATGTGTTAAACATCTGTGAGAAGGATGGCACCTTTGACAACATATACCTGTAAGTCTCTTAACCTGAAAAGGCAGACAGGATCTGTGATAGCTGCTAGGATGGTTTTACAGACTCAGATTGAGAGTATTGCTGGACATAAAAGCATTTTGCACACAGTATGTGTTACATTGGTCCTGGCTGCTGCCCTAGGGTGAAATTCCCAAAAGCTTTGTTACACTTTTGTTGATCTGTGCTACGAAGCATTCTGGAAACTCACCCCTGCAGTGTTTCGTTTGCCACCCCACACAGCCTTACGTGTTTTTCTTCTCCCAACAGTCATGTGCAGATCAGCAACGAGTCGGCCATCGACTTCTACCAGAAGTTTGGTTTCGAGATCATAGAGACGAAAAAGAACTACTACAAGAGGATAGAGCCGGCAGATGCCCATGTGCTTCAGAAGAGCCTGCGCAGCCCATGTGCGCCCCCTGTGGGAGAGCTGCAGAAGGTAGAGTAGGGACACAGCCCTTGGAAAGAGCATGGTCGTGCCCAGCCTCCCCTAAAAACGGAACTGAGACAGAAGCCCCAGGGTCGACACATTCACCACTTTCTTCAAAGGACGTTAAAAAGAGAAAAAAATACAAATTCAAAGTACAAAAAAACACGGCTGCATTTTTATTTTGCAAAAAAAAAGTTCAGATAATTTAGCATTTTCTTTTATTTTTCCCTTTCTTCATTTAGAGATTTGAAAACCAGACAAAATGTTCAGAATCCAAATGTGCTCATATAGAAGAGGCTGCTGACTTAAGACAGTTTTAGACATGGTGGGGGGTTTCTGTATTTGCAAATCATACTTTTTTGTGTTTGAGTTGTTTTAAAGCGGTTATATAGGTAAGGGGACATATCTTTGCTGTTTGGACAAAAAACATTAGAACTGAAGAGTGAAAATCTTTACAGTAAGACCATCGATGACAAAAGAAGTCTCCAGCTGGCAACCTTGGAGTGATGCTTGAATTGTCATGGTGACATGTGTAACACTCAGAACTCCATCCCCTCACCACCTGAGCCCAGGGACTTATGGGAAGACTTTACTGGTGGATGAGACTTCCTGTTTCTTTTTCTGGCAATATGCAAAGTGTGCGCTGTGATGCAATGCCCCCTTGTGACGTCATTCTCTGACGCCAGAGGGGGAAAGGAGAATGGCGCCCCCACAGAATGAGCCTGTGGAAGGTTGAACGGTTACAAGGTGGGGGGAGATTTGGGGAGTGGTCTCCACCCTTTGTTTCTGAATGGTTGTTTCTCAATCCATTTATTTAATTCCTTTTCAGCTCTTTTTTCTTTTCTTTTTTTTTACATTGAATTATGCTGAATGGCTCTGGGCTTCTCCTGTGTTTGCCATAGATGCTGCAAGTGATATGAGGAAGATCATTGTGTCAGATGTGCAAATGTGAAAGAAATCCCACAAAAACTAATTTCATTATGGTTCAAAATTATGGTTCAAAATGGTTCATTATGGTGTTTTCTTGAGGTGTTTGTTTAAGAGGTTGTAAACTACAATCTGTCCAGTATGGGTGGTTAATTGATAGGTTTCAACCATCAGCAGGTCTCTCTTTTCAGGACATGAACAGGTGTAGACTGGGGGTATGCCTCAGAGAGGGAGTTCTGTCTGCTTGATTTGTGCATGAATGAGTTTGTTTCTTGTGTCTGTATGTGTCTGTTCAAATTGGCACTTTTATATGGCCCTCTAATTGGCACCCAGCCAACACCCTTCGCCAATCTGACCTACACAGACTATCAATAGTATTTCAGTGAACTTCACTCATTACCATGACCATCTCTAACATTGTGGGAAGGTTGTGTGTTGGTTCAGAGGTCCTTTCAGCAGGGCCCCTCAAACAGAACAGGAAGCCCAGGAGAAGCCCTGACCCACTGCATGCTGGGAGAGTTGTTCCCTCTCCACTGTAGTAAAAGCATGTTTTTTTTTCCCATTCTTTGAAGAATTTTATCTTTTCTGGAGCTCTATATTGTAAGACTTTTTAACCTCTAAATAAAAGAAATACTATTTGCATTATTTGGTTTTTGGTTTTTTAAAAGTGTGTTTGTCTGATCCACCTCACGCATATTATTTGGTATGACTTGGCTCAAGTGACCCCACATGTGGATGCCTGTACTAACTGTACATAAGGAGACATCGTGAACAGTGGGCTGTTGCTTACAGACCACATCATGAAGCTATGTTGGCATTTAGTCCACCTTGTCAGACCAAGACAATGTTTCAGAGAGAATGGCAGTGCATTTGAATGTCAGGTAACTACAACCTCATACTGGTAGTCGCCCCCCACTGTTCACAATACAGTATCACAGTTGGATAGTTACAACAATGTACTTGCATTTTGAATTAAGGTCACAATTGTAGTTTGTAAATTTGAGTAATGTCAACATGGATTAATTCATTATAGTTTATTGCATGATGTCAATCATACATTTATTACATGGTTCTGGTTGGTTGATATGTTTAATGTCTTTATTGCTATTGGTGTTTTCTTTTTTAATCCCGCCCCTTTGTCTTGGCCACTGGCTATGGGCTAGGTTGTGATGGTAGTTGATTGCCAAGTAAAAGCAAAGTTTTGCCAGGAACAAGGTCCCGAAATGGGGGAGCTCCAGGTATGTGACAAAGTTGTCTTTATAGTCATTTGAATCACTGAACTCCGGGGGTCTTATCCACGTTTACAGAGACTGTCTTTCTGTCTTTCCACCGCATTGTTTTAGCTAGTCACCAAGTCTCCCCAGCCAGCTTGAAACAGAGCTACTTAGCTAGCTAGCATGCTAGCTCTCATATTAGCTAGCTAACAGGGTGGCGGTTTTTAGCCATATAACCACAAAGTCTGGGCCGAATTGATGTTTTGATCCCTTTAGTCATACACGTACGTTTCCACGTATATTTCTTGTTGATTACAATTTAATTCTACACTTATGGTCGCAAGAGAGGGCTTGTGTTGTTTGCTAACCGAACCTAGCCGGCTAACTAGCCACTAGTGCTGGAGGAAGTCAAAGACACTAGCATGTCTGTGCCAGATCTCACTTTCTATAAGGAAGATGTCTTGTAAGCTTCCTCGCTCGATCATTCTCAATCTATGCATAGCACCCAAGAGTCAGACAACGTTTATTTGAGATACTGTCACTTGTCGGCCAGTAGATATGATTGTCTGACTCGCTCAGCTCAGTGTTTACATGTACAGCTGTTGACACTATGAAAGGTTGGCTAGACATCCTGTGTGTTTGTGCACAGAGGCCTTTCTCTCACCGTCTGTCTAGCCTAGTTATCTATGCAAGAAGTACATGATAATCAGGGTTGTATGTAATGTCCACCCCTTGTTGCTTAACAGCTGTCATTTCTGCACGGTTCTTACACTATGTGTGTCTTGCTGTTTGCTTTCTCAATAATAACTGTTAATAATCCTCCCTCTGGTCCTTACGACTGTATTTTGGATCTTAGGTCTGGCAGGGAAGGGATTCGAAGTTGGTCCTGGGAGCGTGGTGACAGGTGCCTGTTATACAGGCAGCAGTGTCAGCCAGGATGCCAGAGATGACCGAGAACCAGACCCCTGGCCACAAACCTCGGTAAAAGACAGATCACTGTCCAATACGGCCAAAGGCCATTATGTCTATGGCACATTCAGCAAATTCTATGGCACATTCAGCAAATTCACCAAACTTGTGATTGCAGTTCTGACAAATACTGCCTCAACAATGTGGCTCACTAATGCCTTTTCTCTTGCAGAAGAAAGAAAAACAAGGAATCTCACAATGCAGGTGAGATGGTGATGTGATGTGGCATGGAATGACTCATTCTAGTCTTTCATTTACAGTTGCATTTTTGTGAGTGTGACCTGACCTGACCTGTTTTGTTTGTCCCTCAGTTGAGAGGCAACGTAAAGAGAAGATCAATGCTGGAATAAACCGCATTGGGGAGCTTCTGCCCTGTTCCCAGGCACTGAAGCAGGTAACATTCACTCTCACACACACTCTCACTAACAGTTACGACTTATTTTGAGAAACCTTTATTATATTGAGCAGCAAAATAGAGCTACTGAAAAGAGACAACAAAATGATCTTGCCTGTGTCGCTCATGTAGAAAACCTGTTGTGCTTGTCTTGTACATCATGCCTGACTTTAGAGTAAGAACATGATCCTGGACCAGGCCTATCGTTACATAACCGAGTTGAAGAAACAAAATGACGCAATGCTTCTTGAAGGGGGAGAAAAAGGGCAAGGTGAGACTGGTGTGACAATGCATGGTAATGCAATTTACCTCCGTATTTTCTCCTTTGATGCGTCTTGTGTGAGTGTCTGTCTTTTTGCTTGCCTGTGTGTGATTGTCTGTTGATGGCACTAAATCCTCAATGGTTCTGTCTTTGTAGCTGAGGAGATACGGCGCCTCCGGCGTCAGATGGACGGGCTGAGGAAGGAGAGTGCCCACTACATTGAACTGCTCAAAGCCCACGACATCAACTTCCTAGATGACCCCACCATCCACTGGAAGGGCAAGCTGCGCTGTGCTAAGGTTGCCAAGGTGACACCCACTCACCAGCCCCCGAAAGGAATCATCGTCTACTCCAATGGGAATGTGATATGCCCTGCTGGGAACGAGCCTGATCCCACCTCTGATCTCGGAAAACAGCAAGCCAAGGCCGTGACCGTTCAGCCATCCTGTGACATCGCGGCAGGGATCACAGTGAATGGGGTACTGCAACACATCAGCACCCCTTCCTCTGCCCCTCCACTCCTCCCTGGGGCAACCCATAACCCTACAGAGGCGAGCCTCAGGGTGGTGGAGCAGTGTGTGACGGAAGCTCCGGCAGTCCCCACACTTCCGCCTTCTGTGTCCTACTTTACCCTCCAGGGCATCTGCCCCCTCCCCACTGTCACCGCCGCCCTGCCTCAGCATCTCCAGCCTACCGCCCCAGCCGTGAGTCTAACTGTTGCAGCCGTTCACCCGACTGTCACCCAACTCCCCCACCAGACTGTCCCCAGCCTCACTGTCCTCCCACATGTTCTGACCACCCCCAGAGCACTGGTTCCAGAGGTTTCCGGTGCCACTGTGTTTACCCAGGATGCGACCGTCAGGACTCTTAGCTACACGACAATCCCCACCAGCTCAGCCCTCCTCAGGGCCAGCACGACTGGCAACACACAGACCACCTGGACTACTCTGCAGCTGGCAGGGAACACTGTGCAGCCAGTCTGCCACAGTCTGCTCACCCCAGAAGCCACCGCCACCACCACCACCAGCCAAACGATTCAGCAGCTGTCTGTCTGTCCAGTTGGCATTAAACCATCGGTTCAGCCCATTCACATCCAAATGCGGCCACAAGTACCCATACAGCCCCAGGCCCCCATTACCACCCACATCCAAGCCCAGCCCTCCATCCAGGGGCTTCCGCAACTACGACCAGTTATTGCCCCCCAGACACAGTGTGCTGTCCACTCCCAGTCAGCCATGATGCCCCAGCCTGCTGTGCTGACTCACTCTGCCATGGCCTCACAGCCCCAACCTACAGTCTTACAGCAGGCAACTGTGGTTTCCCATCCCCAGACAGCCCTCATCCCCCAAACCCGACCAGCTGTCTTACCCCAACCAGCCATCATGCCCCAGCCCCAGCCTGCACTCGTTCCCCAGCCTCAGGCTTCTGTCCTGCCCCTGCTTCAGACTATGCAGGTCTTACAGGTGAACCCTACAGGGACAACAATTGCCGGGGTAACGACTCCACAAAACACTCACAACCCGAGTGTAGTCATTCTGCAGCAGGCCAATCCCTGCCAAGCTCAGGCAGTGGTCAGGGAGGACTTGACCAATCAGACGCCTTGCCAACACATCGTCATCATCCAGGCCGCCAATCAGACCCAACCTGCACCTCAGAATCATCAGGTTGGCCTAGTGCCTGCTGCTGTGCCTATTGCGCCCAATCAGATTGTTTCAACCAGCTGCACCCCATCCACCACTGGCCTACAGACTTACGGGGGAAAGCAGCTGGTGCACATTCTACCACGGCCCACAAGTCAACCTCCCCAGACGACCCAGTCGGCTCAGACACCCCAGGCTCCCTCGGTTCCCCCGACCCCTCAGACCATAACTGTGAACGGACAGGTGTTTGCCCTGCAGCCCATGAAGACCTCAGACAAGCCCGGCTCGCAGGGTGCTCAGAGCAGTCTCCAGCTGGTACAGCCCACCACCAGTGAGGAGCCCACCACCAATGTTGCCCTCAACAGCCTGGGAGCCCTCAGCAGCCTCAACCAGAGCATCTCGCAGGGTATCTCACCAATCATCTCCAGTCAAAGCAGTTCACAGATGGCCGCAGCCCCGCCATCGTACTCAGTGGTGCAGCAGCAGCAGCAGCAGCCTGCTCCAGTCACTGTGCCGGCAGCTACACACACTTCCCCTGTCAGGCCAATACAGTCTACCATTGCAATGCCACTCAGACCAGGTCGAGGGGTTAATGCAGTGAAGGCCACAAGAAGGAAGACTGGTACAGCGCCCACGCCAAAAAGGGCTGCCACGAATAGGACCAAGTCAGTAAGGAGGAAAGATCCCAAACAGGGATGTGGCATTGTCCCGATTGCAGCCAAACCAGTGGCAGCTGAAGGGACGAGTCAGAAACAGGAAGCGTCAGTGGCTCAAGATGTAGCATCCACTGTTACTATGGCGATAGACACTCCTCCCCCTATCAGCACAACAGTTAGCATGCCCACAGTTAGTGAGGGCTCCCCACAGAGCAAATCAACAGTCAGTACTTTCAGTACCACAGAGAGCTCACCAAAAAGTATCACTGTCTATACTTTACAAGAATCAACTGTCTCTAAGGAAGCCCTGTCACAGGGTAGGATCTCTGCTTGTACTACCACAAGTACCACTAGTGTCACTCGGAGTGTCTCAACAGTTGGTAGTATTAGCTCTACACAGAGTGAAGTCATTGTTAGTGCCACTGGCAATGTACCTACTGCTACGGTCACAACCGTCAGTCCCACAGAAGATAAGCCCACATTCAATACAGAGAGTAAACAGCCTGCAGTCGTTAGCGGTAGCGGTAGCTCCACTCACAATAGACCGACAGTTGAGCAGAGTAAACAGCCAGTAGCCATTACGGTCAACACTGCTCAAACTAGATCAACTGTCACTACTTCCAGTTCGAGACAGAGCAGATCCACAGTCACCAGTGCTGGTTCCTCCACACACAGTCGATGCACCACTACAGGTGTGACTACAACAGCATGTCAACTGTCAGTCAGCACTGTCAGTCCATCACCAGAGAGTAGACCAGTGGTTTCTCTCCAGCCGGCTCAGATCAGTCCACCGCTGTCTCAGACCGAGCCAGCCAACGCTCAGGAGTCTCAGGCCTCCGCCCAGCCGCAAACACAGCCTGTGGCCTCTCCCTTGATCGCCACAGTACCTTCTACTCCGACACCCTGCTCTGCGGCAGCTGCGGCGTCTTTTTCATCCCCCTCCGTCACAGTCCCCATGCCATCTGAATACAGGAAACGGGTCGCCTTTAACAGACCCAACTCAACCCAGCCACCAGACTTGAGCCTGCCTGCCCCCTCTCCCTCCCACACTGCTGAGACTAAACAGACAGCAGTCCCAAGCAGGGAGAAGGAATCTCAGAGAGAGGGGCACCCTAGTGCAGCGATGGAGAAAGGGGGCTTGGGGGGGACCAACGCCCCCTCTAGAAAGGAGTCCCCTCTCCCGCAGCAGGTCTACACGCTGGACCACGAAGCTCTGGAGCAGCCTCTGGCGTCCGGCAGACAGACGGACTCGCCCATGTTGGCGAGCGCAGGGAGAGGCTTCTCCGTGGCGTCCATGCTTCCCACGGGCCACAGCGTCAGCGCCTCGCCCGGCCACTTTGGGGCTTTTACTTTCACCACGGAGCAGGCTGAGATCCTGGCCCTGGCCATGCTGGAGCAGGACAGCCCCGGGAGGAGGGTGGGGGTCTGCGCCGTGGACAACAACAACACCGCCACCGCAATCCCATCTACGGCTGCATGGGAACCCCCCAAGGCCCAGCAAGCCTCGAACAGCAAAGAGAGAGGCGCGGGACAACAGACGAAGCTGGGCAAGCAGATGGAGACGCCCGTGGCCAAGCCTCATTCACAGATGTCTGTCAGAGGTCAGGCCGCTGAGATGGTGGTCAGTGGAGCCAGACATCCACATAACATCTCCTACTCTCAGCCTCACTCACACCCCCAGTCCCAAGCTCAGAATCAGGCCCAGTCTGGTACTGTCGGTACCCTCAGTGTCAACAATCTCATCAGGCCCAGCTCCAGCCAGCAGCCCTATCCAGGATCTCCCAGTCTGGCTGGGCAGCAGGGCTCAGTCCAATCACCCGTGGGGACTGCAGCCCTGGGATCCCAACCCTCCACCCCTGGGCTCGCCCCCTGCGCAGGCTCAGCCCAGCTCAATGAGTACACCCCCCTGAAGAGTGCCCTCATGAGGGCTCAGGGGGTGAGCGAGAGGCACCTGAAGGATGTGTCCAAGCGGCCAGCACAGGAGGATGTTATGCTACCCACTAGTAACAAGCGATCCAAAGCCTGCCCGTCTGCAACCAGCTTGGGGCGAATGGATGTGAAAACCCAGGACCACACCCAGCTGATGGTGGGGCAGCCTAGCTCCTCAGCTGTCATGTCTAGGATCAACCCTGACGGAGTGGGCACGCTGTTCTCCAGTAACTCTTTTATGAGTACAGTGCTCAGGCCTTCTGACGGACACTGTACTCCTCAGGGACCCCTGCAGGAACAGAACCAACCAGGTGTGCTTCACTTGCCCCAGGGGCACCCCCAGCATGGTGCACCCCAGCCTGGGCAGCACCTGGGGGGGAATCCCTACTTGAAACAGCAACAACAACAACAGCAGCAACAACAACAACAACAACAACAGCAGCAACAGCAGCAGCAGCAGCAACAACATCAACAACAGCAGCAGCAGCAGCAACAGGAGCATCAGAGGCAGCACTTGTACCAACTACAGCATCACCAGACTCAGTCTGACCCTACACAGCTCCATAGCCTCCACCAGAGGGCGCTTCAGCAGGACCCGCATGTCCAGAAGAAGAGAGGGCTGGTTCGAGGGAGTCAGAGCGGCCCCCCTGTTGGTCTGCAACAGAAACAGCATCACCTGGAGAAAGGTGGGGTACAGCAGCATCAACAGCAGCCTCAGGCACATCAACAGCAACACACACAACAACATCAACAACAACCAACACACCAACAACAGTCACATCAACAACAGCAACAACAACAACAGCAGCAGCAGCAGCAACAGTCACAACATCAACAGTCTCATCAACAACAGCACCAACAGCAGACACAACATCAACAACAACCCCAATCACAGCACCAACAACAACAACAACAACACCCCCAACAACAGCAGTTGCAGCAGCAGAGCTCCCACTCCAGACACCAGCACCTTCAGCAGCAGATCCAACAGCAGCAGCACTTTGGGGCTAGGCTCCAGGAGAAGAGCTGTGAGGCCCATCCAGCAGGGCCCAGGACTCACCACAGCAGCCACCTGGCCCAGCAGGAACACCTCAAGGTATGAACCGGCAAACGCGGATCGCCACTGTAGCAATTTCACCCTTGTGAAGTAAGATGACTCGCAGTTCCAAAGACGTTTAGTTAAGCAACGCGTTTATTGTCCAAGCTAAACACTGTTGTATGGTACACATAATGAAAGGCAGTGCAAATACAGCTACGTGCTAAGCAATGTTTGAGAGACATACGGTTTATACAAGAGACCCCAAAGGAGGTCTGGCAGGAACAGATGGCAGTTTCAGAGGTTTCGCTGAAGCCCCTTATTCATTGTTTCCATTTGGTGACTAGACAGACCTGTTTGATGGCGTTATCATTGATCAAATGTCCTTACACAACATTAAAGTAGTATGATATCTGCATTAGGGATGTCCCGATCCCACTTTTCCACTACCGATACCGATACGATACCTGGGCTTCGGGTATCTGCGATACCGATACCGATCCGATATTTGTATACATTTTTTGACCCCTGAATAATAACAAATACCTCCCCTTATAGTCCACACCAACAACAGTTAAATTAAAGACTGCCAGCCTTTATTAAAGCAACAAATGCGACGTGTTGTGGATTGGAACTACGGATCATAAGCTTTCAAATGATGTCATACATTGAAATCCGAAAAAAGATGACGAAGTTAGAGTCATTTGAATGTTGTTAGACGTCAGGCACATATGGGGTTAACCTCTTTGTAATGAAACCGGAAGCACACAGCGCTACGAACTATGAGAGCTTATGCGCATTTTAAGCGCATATAGGACTCGCGTGAAGCATTTCTGCGACACGCGTTTCTGTTCACTGTTTTCATTCCCTCATCGCTTATACACATAAGTTTGACTGCGCATGACAGTAGTTCAGCTGTCTCTTAGTCGCACTGGTGCGATTGAATGTATTTCCAAGTCGCACAGAAATATATTCACTCGCAAATGAAAACCAAAACAGTCGCACTATCGAGCCCTGGTCATGCACGTGACCACTGGCTACTACTGTTGTCGTCACTTGAGTGACACGCCAGATCGGGCACGCGGATCGGAGCCTTTTTTTTTCTGGTCCGATCTGCGATCCAGCATTCATGACCAATATCGCGGCGATATCCGATATCAGTATCGGATCGGGACATCCCTAATCTGCATACTCTGGTTGTCCTGTATTCAATTGTGTTGGTATGAAGTCTGATTGCTGGTGAACAGTGATAATTCACAACACCGCAAGTCATTTTGTTACCAAATTTTTCCTCTATAGATAACAATGTTTATCTTAACCTCCTCTCTCTCCTGTCTTCAGTCTGGTCAAGACCACAACAGTGCCATGCAGAGGCTGATGAGCTCTCGGACCCTGGAGCAGCAGCTCACCTCCCAGCCCGGCAACCCCGCCTCCCGGCCCTCTGACATGGCCTGTCCCCCGTCCCGCCAGGATCGCCACCGTGTCTCCAGTTACTCTGCAGAGGCTCTCATAGGGAAGAGCTCCTCTAGTGGTGACCAGCAGCAACAACGCATGGGGCTCCACCTCCAGGCCACACGGGGCGCCACACAGGACCAACCAGACCTCCGAGGTTACCTGGACACGTCTCGCGGGAAAGGCAGCATCGCCCACAACCCCCAGAGCCGGCTAACCCAAGACCACCTAGGGTCTTCAGATGTCCAGAGGGTCTCGGAGTGCCCACCGTTCAAATCGCTGGGTGGTGGTGGTGGTGGTGGTGTTGGCGGTGGTGGTGGTGGTGGTGGAGGTGGGAGCCATCAGCTGGGTGGTTTCGAAGTCCAAGTGCCCCGTGGTGGGGATATGACGTCCAAATCTGTGGTGCCACCCTCCCAGAGAGGCCCTCAGGGACAGCAGGGAGGGTTCAGGATGGGGCCTGGCCCTCCGGGGGACGGGAGGCCGCGTGGGGGTTACAGTGGAGCCCATCCCGGGGTTCAGGGGGTGCAGATCGGGGCTCCGGGGTTAACCAGGGACCAGGAGGGCTGCCACCAGAGTTTCATGCACCTCCTCGCCCCTCACCTGCCTGAGCAGAGCAACCACCAGAGGGCAGTGCAGTGTTGTCCTCCAGTCAACATGGAGTACAGCTGTGTGCCTGGGCCCTCTGCGGGGGACATGCAGGCCAAAGCCTCAAGCCCCAGTGTGCCTCCGCCACAGAAGGCCCCCGCGATGAGGCTCGGGGACGGCAACAAGGGCCATCTCCCCCAGGCTAGTGGCAACATGCACGGCGCCCCGGGGGTGCGAGCAGGCCTCCCCCACCCCCTTACCCCGCACAGCAGCTCCGAGGCGGGCCGTACATCTGCCCCCTCCAGACCCTCCTCCACTGCTGTCAGCCAACGCTCCCGTCATATCACCCAGGAGGCCCAGAGCGGCAAGCTGAGGCCCGGGGACCGGCCGCGGTCAGGCACCCTGAGGTCCGGCAACCCGTTTGAGCCTGACGGCCATCTGCCTCTCCCCTCCGGCGGGGGGGTCCTGCTGGGGCGGCAACAGTCAGGGGGAGAGGCACGGCGCAGTATCGTCCGCTTCATGGCAGACAGCGCTCAGGTGGACAACAACTTGGTGCCTGACCAACACCTCGCTCAAAACTTTGGTTTCCAGTTCATCACCGAAGGGGGGATGAACCCCCCTCCCCCCATCAATGCCAACTCCACATTCATTCCCCCAGTGAGCCAGCCCAATACCTCTCGCACCCCTGCCCTGCTCCCCGTAGAGGCTCAGAACACCCTCCCCTCCTTCTACACCTCCTACTCTCCCGCCGCCCACCCCAGCTTGCCCAGTGACATCTCTCTGCAGTACTTCTCCAACCAGATGTTCACCAGCCCCAGTGCGGACAAGGGCAGCGCCGCTCCCCTCAACAACCGCTTCGGCTCCATCTTGTCCCCCCCGCGCCCCGTGGGATTCGCCCAGGCCAGCTTCCCCCTGCTCCCGGACATGCCCCCCATGCCCATAACCAACTCCTCAGGCATCACCCCGCACCTGTCCAACTTCAGCCTCACCTCACTGTTCCCCGAGATCGCCACAGCCATGCCACCTGACGGCTCAGCCATGCCCATGTCCCCCCTGCTGTCCCTGTCCAACACCTCCTCCGCAGACTCAGGCAAGCAGCCCAACCGCCCCGCCCACAACATCAGCCACATCCTGGGCCATGACGGGAGCTCTGCCGTCTAGGTATGGCCCCCCGTGTCTGCTGACGAGGAGGACGGAGGTTCCTTGTTGGTGGTTATTTATGGTTAACAATTCCAATTTCAACTGCCTGTTGATTTGGTTGATATCTGAGAAAGGCATCTAATGCCATAGTCAGTTCTGTTGCAGTATTTCAATAAGCTCCGTCACTTTTGTGTTGTGTTTTCCCATGCTTGTGACCATGCTAGCAGGTCTGTTGTTTACAATGAGGAAAGAAAAGCCTCTGAACCCCATGATTGGCAGATGCACACGTCTGACATTAATTAACTTTGCTGGGAAAATACTATGTAAAGGGATGTGTGCTTTTCATTATTGCAACCTCTAAAAGAGTTTTCTTTAAACTTTTCATAAAAAATAAATTTAAAAAAGCTTCTGCACAATATCCAGAAATGTAATTTACTAACTTAAATCAGGGTGGACTGTACAGAATCAATTTGTAAATACAATGTTTCTGATGAATTGTTAGAATATGTATGTATTTGTAAATAAATAAAGTAGATTATTAAGGTTTTCTATAAAAGAAACTGAATTTGTCTTTGTCTTTATTAGATGTCTGTCAGAATATTTCTCTTGACCATTATTGCCTAGTGTTCCTCTTTCTGAATCGATCTGGATGAGACTTTTTCTCAATTGCTTACATTTGTATGAAATTGAAGTTTGCATACCCACAGCAATAACATGCATGAGTACAACAGTGAGTTTCAGAAAAATGGCTAGTAATTTGCTTAGTAACTTTCACACAAAATGCAAATGTGAAGGTGATATAGAAACGATATAGTATACTACTATAGTACAACATTCTTCTGTTGAACAAGTCTTAGTTTCCCCCTTTTTTTTTTTTTTTAAATGAAAGTTGTTCTAATCCATGCATATTGATGGTTATAGTTTCTACTTAGTGTGTAATTATGAAAGTAATGGTGGATTGAATTTTTCATTTGATGACCAGGTGATGAAAGGATACCGTTTTGATGCACTTACTTTTAAGACATGTATTCTAAGTTTGGTGAAGTTAACTGTGTGCATTATTTATTTTTTAAAGTTATTTTTCCTGAGTGGGGCAGTCCCACTCATATTTTGTATTTGTATTGACAGTTACAGCGAAGATTTAGACAGGAAGGATGGGTGAGAGAGAGGAGGGATGACATGCAGGATATGTCCCTGGCCGAATCGAACCGGGGACCCTGCGGTTACATGGTCAGCGCTTAACCCTAAGCGCCCCTGCATTTTCTTTTTTAAAACAAAACAAATAACAATAATGATTTCATAAGCTTTATTTACATGCAATAGTGCTCCAGCATGTGTACCAATAACAATGGATACACTGATAAAGATGGGGTACAGATTCAGGAACTCCTTCATTTTAATCTCAGATGCCTTGAGAGAAGGCTAATACTAATGCACCAATCAGTGAGGAAAACATGATACATTACTGACATGCCAGTCATAAGTCCCTCACCTGGTACAAACCTTTGGAATAGTGACCTACACAGAACAGTAAACAAACGGTCATTTCAGAAGTGAATTTCAGTCTAAAATAAAAATCAGCTTATGTGTGACTGAATAATAATAGATATCTTCCAGAATCTTTCCCATTAAGTGATAAAAACAGAAATCAGGCTTCTAAAAAATAAATAACTATACAATAATATATCTCTGTACTCTAAACTACTGAAGGCAGGATGCTTTTTAAAGTTGCATACATTTGTTAATACTTTGTTAATGATGAAGAATGCATAATATTTCTTTGTTATTTTTTATACACAAAATGGTAGACAGTTGTACCTTAAAACCCCGCCTGATAAGGCAACACTGAGAAGGACTAAGGAGGGTGTACACACAATACAGCGTCACAACAGATTGGAAAATCAATCCATAGAATTGCATGGTCCTTCTGTTTTACACTGTCATGAAGCTATCAAGAGATATAACAACATGTCTGTTAATGGCGGGTAGGACACCAGTGGAGTTATGGAAAGAAAGAAGTGAGGAATACATCTCAAGCTGCTGCTGGTGCACAGGTGTAGTGATTGCGGAGGTGAACGTCACATTGGCAGACTGGACTAAATACATTTCAGATACCACCACCCTCAACCCCACTCCTTAAGGAATGCAGACATGAATACACGATCACAGATTTTTGCTGAACACAGAGCAGGATCACAACATGGGAACCGATAGCCTACTCCCTTTGTCCTGGTTGTAGTAGTGAGAGTACTTACTGATAAGTGTACATTTTTTTTTCAATATGAACATGTCTTTATATACAGCATTACAAAACCGTTTATGTACAAAAGCATAAATATATAAATATCTGTGATACAAAAATAAATACTTTCTTTCTATTTTTTATGAAAAGCATCTCATGCGGCCACTGAGTCCAACCCTGTCCCTTTCTCCCCTGGTGGTGGTTCACTCTGTAGGGTGTTAATGTCCTGTAGAGGTGCATCTTGGGATTGTGGTGTGGAAGCTGTTGATGATGTTGTTGTGGTGGAACTCTCCCCCACCAGAGACAGCAGGAGAGAACAGGGTAGCACTACATAGACAGAGAGAGGAAGGACATAACGGTTATCTCATTGTTTCAATCTAAGAAAGACACACACACACGTGAGTTAAAAAGTTGAAAGATCAAGGTTCGTAATCAAGATTGTAAGAACAATCAACATACCTTGAATGATGTCGTCATCCTCCTCCTCCTCTACCACGTCCCCGTCGTAAAAGCGGGGGTCTCCTCCCATTTCATGAGTGCTGATTGGCCGTTGGGAGGCATTGAGCAGCTGGAGGGTGGAGTCATCGGGGAGACAGCAGTTTTCTCCATGGGGCTCAGGGTCACTATGGGACACAGAGGAAGGACTATGAACACACAAAAAACGCCGGCAGACAATGTCAATAAGACAGTAAATGACTGACTGAATCATGTGTCTACAGCACACACAGCTGGGCTGGTTGTCATGCGAGGTTGGAGCCTCCTTTGAGGATCAGAAAGAATGTAAGGGTGGTGCTGTGAACGTTATGGCGCCACTATGTAAACATTTCAAGGCAAATTTAACTACATATTTTGTAATGATAGAGTAACTATCTTTGATCGCCAACAACATTGTTGTTAAAAAATTATATGTTCCTCAGTGAATTCAGCGTTTAAGCTGTATTTCTTTGTGCATTTTGACACAAATAAAAGCAAGTTGGGTTTTGATAATGCAATCCATACACTCAGGATGTTTTGGTGCATGGTGGTGCATACCTGTTTGAGTAGCGGCAGACAGGCACCTGACCGTTAGACAGTGTCTGTGGCAAAAGCGTGTCACACTCCATATCACACTCCACATCCTCCTGCAACAGCAACATGAACCAGATGTTACAATGTAATTATAGACAATTATAGAAAATACAATACATCATCGGCATAAACACAGGGGGAAAAAAAATCAATCCGGCCACACACACTTTTGTTGATGAGCTTTGCAATCAAGCCTGCCCCATAAAACAGCATGAAACAATAAACAGCGTGGCTACCTAACCACATGAAAAAACAAAACAAACAAACATTTCCATTTGACTTAAGAAATGAAGTCGTTTTTTTGTTTTTAGGGCATTTCTGCTTCATTGGGATAGAGACAGTAGAGATTGACAGGAAGGACGGGTGAGAGAGGCCCGAATCAAACCAAGGACCATGCGATGATATGGCATGCGCCTTAGTGTGCTACTTAGGCGCCAGTTACATGGCTATTTTTTTTTAAATAATTGTAAAAACCTGAACAAAAAGACAGTGACTGTGTCTGACCTGGTGCAGGCCTGAGAGGCAGTGGTGGTGGTGGTGGTGTTTCCCGTTGGCCATATTCTCCATATTGGGAGGGTAGACGGCGTGTGACGGGGGTAGGTGGGGGTCCAGCGGGCAGTGCCCGACTAACGCCAGTCCCTGGAGGGGCACCATGGTGTACTGGCAGGAGGACACAGGGACGGCCACGGCCGGGAAGCACATGTCGGAGGTTTGCTCTGAAAATGATAAATCACAATCACTATGGTGAGATACATAGAGGACTGAAAGAACACCTTTCAGGACAGGTTCATGTCGAGTTAAAGAAGAAAAGAAAAAGAAACATGGAGGGATTGGTGATGATTTAGTGACATCATCATCATCATCATCATCATCGTGATCATCATCATCATCATCATCATCATCATCATCATCACTCACTCTGCTTGGCCCAGGCTCTCCACAGGCAGAAGGGGATGAAGGCGACAATGAGGAAGACGACGGCCCCCAGAACCACTCCCACGATGAGGTAAGGCAGGTCACTAGGGCGAGGCACAGGTCCCCCAGAGTGCACTGGTCTGTGGGACGAGGTCTCAGGCGGAGGGGGACGCTGGTTGGGACGAGCTGGGAGGAGGGGGGGGGGGGGATGTTAGTTGATGCAAGCCTTAAAAAGTCCTGCTATCAAATAAATTCTAGCAATAATACAGTTGTTCGTGTCTCTCTCTCCGTGTGTGTGTGAGTGTGTGTGTGTGTGTGAGTGAGGAAAGACAACAAGGGCTAGCCTAACCTTTGGTTTCTAAGATGACCACGTTCCCAAACTCGCTCTCCCCTCCCTCGTTGAAGCACTGCATCTTGATATCGTAGGCCGTCTCTGGCTGCAGGTGGGTGATGGAGTGCCAGTAGCGGTCCCCCTCCACCACGTCCTTCTTGTAGTCGCTGTCGTTGTCGCTGTCCGTGGGCCGGTAGAAGATGTAGAAGCCGTAGATGGGCGTGTTGTTGACAGGGGAGTACTGAGGAAATAGAAGAACAAAATAACTCGTATGAACAACTTGTCCTCTCGCAAACACACACCCAAAGCATACTTAAAAACAGGCACAGGCCATAATGTCTGATGCCCCATGACAATTTTTGTACAACATGTAACAATGTATGTTAGATTGGATAAACTCCATATTGATTTAATTTGACCATCCCACGACCTCACTTTTGCTTTGTGTTTCTTTTTATACTATTGTGTTCTGTTTGTAAGGAAGCTCTATCTGTTTCTTATACATTAAGTGAAAATGTTCATAAATAAAAAGTAGGAAAAAAAACAAAACAGGCACGGGCACACACAATAACAATTTGTCTTATAGATCCATAGTTGAAAATACACACCACACACACACACACACCGGTCCCACTCACCGTCCATTTGAGGATGATGGAGGTCTCGTTGATGGCCTCGTTATAGGTGATGTAGGGTCCGTCCACAGGGCGCTCATTGGGCCTCCCGCTGCCCACCACCGTGTAGGCCTTAGAGGGGGCGCTGGGGGGGCTGGCACCAATCACATTCACCGCCAACACACGGAACTTATAGGACGTGCCTGTACAAGGAACCAAGATGAGTGGTTCATGATTACCATCTGGTTGTCATCGTACAGTGATTACACTAATGGGTATATGAATATGACCGCCGTGACGGCGTGACTCTGCCAGATTCATGTTGTCACGGTAACGAGGGCCCTGGTGAGGATAGCCGTTGCGAAGGATATATTGATGATGTTAATACTGTAATTAGTAATTAGTAATAATAATGATAATGATAATAATAGTAGTATGACGGTGATGATGAGGATGATGAAGCTGACCTTTCTCCAGTCCTGTGATCTCTACAGAGAGTCGTGAGGGGGGGATGTTAGCCACGGCCACCTCCCACTCTCCTCCCCCCTTCCTCAGCTTCTTAAACTCCACTCGGAACGATTGGATAGGGAAACCGCGGTTACCGCGCGGGATCCACGTCACGTACGCGGACGTCTCTGTCGCCATAGAGATGGTGGGCTTGTCAGGGGCCTCGGGAGCTGTGGAACAGCGAGGGAGAGGAGAGAGGATCACACAGATGGACAAAACACTAACACACACACACACACAATGTTTCTCAATAAACACACACACAAACAAACACACATACACCAGCATAGACACTCACAAGCACAACAAAAACAGAAACACAAACACAACAAGAAGGTAACACACTTACTGCGAGCTCATCCTTTAGTGAGAGGAGTGAGAAAGAGAGATCAAGAGACGTGTGTGTGAGTACAGAGAGGAAAGGTTAGGGGTCAAACAACAGGTCAGTACCGGTCAGTCTAGCAGTGTCAGGTCAGTCTAGCAGTGTCAGTACCAGTATATCATCATGGAGCTACCAGAGCTATGGAGTTACTATAGCAACACATGGAGGGAGCGCAGACGGGGGTGGGGGGGGGTACTTACGGGAGAGGCGGGGGGACGGCACTGGGGGAGTCTTCGGGGGCTCGTTCTGCCCTCCTGGACCCCGTCGACCTGAAACCATCAGAGACAAGAGACACGGGTGACGTGAGGGACGGATCAAAACAAAAAGAGAGAGTTCACGATTTGGGTGGATGCTGAATGTTTTGGACAAACGACAGAGTTTATTCTTGATTTTTCCTTGATTTTTTGGGTTTGTTTGTTTGTTTTCTGTTCTTTCTATGTCTTGATACTACTCCAAATATATTGAAAATACATGAATATATTTGTGTATATCTGTTGTGTAAATGAAAATGAGCGTTGATCCAACATAATCTGTGATCATTGTTTTGGCTCAATAAAAAACATTTGTAATCAAAATCCAAACTTTTTTTTTTTCAAATAAAAACGAAAAAAGTATTAATTAAGAAATGTAAAAAAAAAAAAAAAAGTATTAATTAAGAAATGTAAAAAAAAAAAAAACATAAATACAGAGTCGACGGATGAATGACACAAGAGTGTAATAAAATAAAAATCAACCCTTCTGTACCTTTGCCGGTTCGGAAGGTCATCATGGCCGGCTGTCCCAGTCCGGCGCAGTTCTTGCCAGCCATCTCCACCTCGTACAGGCTGGCTGGCTGCAGCTTGGCCAGGGTCAGCTTGTGCAGGGAGCCAGAGATGCTGCTGACTGTCCACTCCCCTGGGGGGTCCCCTGCCTGAGGGAGGGAGGGAGGGAGGGAGGTAGAGAGTGAGAGAGTGTGTGAAGGGAGGATGAGTGTGTCCAGAAGTGTATATGAGGGTACAGATGAGTATGTGTTTCTGGGCCCCACCTCTCCACTTGTGATGAGTATTTGTATGTCTATGAATTAAGGTAAATGTGTGTGTGTGTGTGTGTGTATGTGTGTGTGTATGTGTGTGTGTGTGTGTGTGTTAATGTGAGAGAACGGGTGCGTGTACCTTTCTGTACTTGATGATGTACTCCTGCACCGGGGCCCCTCCGTCGTGACGTGGCTTCCAGGTGAGCTCGTAGAAGTCGGCCTTGACCGTGCGCGGCTGGCTGAGGATGACAGGGGCCTCCGCTGGGGAGATCTGCCCAGGCAGCTCTGAGCAGTCCAGGGTGAACACGGCACCCGTGGCCCCAGGCTTCAGCGGGGCCTGCTCCCGGAGCACCTTGTCTGGGCTGAGGGGCCGCAGGATGGAGGGCAGCTTGCCTGAGCGGGAGGGAATCCCTACAGCACGAGACACAGAGAGTCAGGGTTGGAACACACAGCAGCCAGCAGAGCGCGTTTTACTGTTTAATAGACAGTGGAAATAGGATTCTGACAACACTAGAAACACAAGAAAACACATTCACTAACTAACATGAACTAAGTAAACACATTAACAAACATTAACTAAGTAACATTAACTAAGTAACATTAACACATGAA